>NW_013532703.1:908155-1112961 GCF_000836235.2 Papilio xuthus | reverse complement strand
AACGTAAATTCGACTCCAATCATTCCGTGTCCACGTATCGTATACTCATGTCACCAAAACATTTCAAGCTTCACTGGCACTGATGCCTCATCGCTTTGACACATGCAAAAATGCACCCTCCTCCCTGTTATTATGATTCTAATTTGCATACCACTATAAAGGAATATCTTCAACAATTAACACAATCAAATATGTACTTTAAAGCTGAGGAAATAGATCACATTTTTATTTATACTGTTCATTAAAGGATTAACTAAGGAATTTTGTACTGATAATATTGGATTTTAAAATTACACGCTTATCACTAAGGTAATAAAGATCATTTTCGTATGTTTTAAATATATTTTATTTAGAGTTTACCTCTGTGTGAAGTAATTGAGATGTCTTCTGTTTAGAATTGTCTTTTTGTACGTCTGTTCGTATAGACGTGGGTTTGGTATTAATGGTAATTATGTTTATAGATTTATTTGTATATACCAAGTTTCTATTTCAAGCAAGTATTAACAGTTCTAGGTTATTTAACTAGCTGTCTCCCGCGACTCCGACCGACCGAGTAGCCTATCTTCAAGACTATGTTCTATATATATGCCAAATTTTATTGAGATCCGTTGAGCCGTTCTGGAGATACATTCAAACAAACATCCATCTAAACATTCGCATTTATTATTAGTAAGATATGTTAAGACATAGAAAAACTAACTAGATATTACTGGAAGAGCCAAAGTATAATTTTTTATGGAGCTCTTAATAGGATAGATTGGTCTAGTGTTAACAAAAAATCTGAAAATAGTACAGAATTAAGAATTAATTTTATTTAATTAAGAAGCAAATCCAGGGATTCATAATTAATTACCCCAAATTGACAACTTTCAGGCAATTTTCCGCCTTAATTATGAATAAATAAAGTTTTATTTGTTATTTCAAAAAACAACTTACTTAACGTACATATTAATAAAATCATCAGATGGTACCCAATTTTGACACGACTTTGACAAGAAGAAACACGCATACTATAGCTACTTTTTAGGGTTCCGTACATCATAGGGAAAACAACGGAACCCTTATAGGACCACTTTGTTGTGCGTCCGTCTGTCTGTCAAGACCCTTTTTCTCAAAAACGCGTGAAGGTATCAAGCTAGAATTTATTTATTTTAATTCGACGCTGACAAAGTCGCAGGCGATCGCTACATAAATAAAGTCGCAGTAAATTTTAAATATATTCTCTTAGGAAAGAGAGGATACATTTGCGTATAATGTATCCGGTTTGAGATGATTGCTTTATTAATAAAGATTTGTATTAATCTACTTTATGTCACTTATGTGATGATTGAGCGATGACGTCAGAGATTACTTTAATTATTTCCACTCAGAAACGTTTAAATGTTACGCCACTTAAGAAAACACGTCTAAAGAAGAGGCAGTTGTTTTCACATTATAAAAACATGTTTCATGTAAATTTTTAGATATAACTAGAAGTCCGTAGGTCCATCCGCGCGGTATTAAAAAAAATAATAAGTAGCCTATATGCTCTTCTAGACTATGTTCTATATGTATGCGAAATTTCATCAAGATCCGTTCAACCGTTCTGGTGATACTCAGATATAAACATTCACATTTATAATATTAGTAAGATTTTTACAATGAGAACAGCTGGAAATATTCGAGTTTAGTATTGATTTGGAGAATATAAGTACTAAGCACAATAGAATGTAACAGTGGATTTCCACTGTACAAGAAAATACAGTCATCCTTATTCATTTTCTTTCAAATAACAGAGACAACAGTATGTTGGCTATTCAGCTGACTATCCAACCTACATTGACATTAGTTGTCGCCTGCGACTCTATCTGCGCGAATAAAAAATAGAAGCCGATGGTCAAATCTACTGAATCTTACTAATATAAATGCGACTGTTTAGATGTTTGTTAGAAAGTATCTCCAGAACGGTTGCATACATCTCGCTGAAATTTGGCATAAATATAATATATTATAAAAGAACATATAGGCTACTTATTAAGTTTTTTTTAATTCCGCGCGTATGTAGTCGCTAGTATGTATATAAAAGTAGCTGTAGTCCGCGATTCGAATTAAAAAAAAACTATTGGTCGCAGCGTAATGTTATATAGCCTTAAGTTTTCCTCTATAAATGGACTATCCAACAAAAAAAGAATCTTTTAAATCGGACCAGTAGTTCCTGAGATAAGCGCGTTTAAACAAACACTTCCGCTCTATAATATTAGTACGAGTATAGATATCATAAAAATCGGTCGAATCGTTTCGAAGGAATATAGTAACTTTGTGACATGAGAATTTTATATAAAAAATTGTTATTCATAATAAAAATTGCACAAACCATATAATAGATACTCGCAGTTTATCCTTTTACTGGATCATATGGAAATAGTTAACACATTTTAAGGGATGCCCGTAATAAAAAAACAAAACTTTTAATCCTTTCGTTTAAATCCTTTTGCTACCCATGAGCGACGTCCATGACTCACTATGCCACCCAGAATGCTATGTTCATCTCTCTTTCTTTTATATATCGTTGTCTCGCTCGACTACTTTTTTTACCTCCATTGAAGAGTTTGCTGTCAAAATAAAGATTATAAAAGTTTGAACCGCGTTATGCAAAATGCACATAATATAGATATTGATGTGGTCAAAGTTTAGAGGTTATGTATTTTATTTGATTAAATTCATGTTTATATTTAAAAAATAACAAACATTTAAATTTATAATCTTCTTTCTAATATTATAAATACGATAGTTTAGATGATGGATGTTTGTTAGAAGGTATGTACGGAACGTTACAACATACCTTGATGAAATTTAGATAGCACAGATGTAGAACATAGTCTGGTAGAGTACAGGCTACTTATTAAGTTTTTTTTTTACTTTAATATAAAAAAATATAATTGGCCTTACTAAAATAATCTATCAAGAAATAAAATCTTCCTTGAAATAGATTTACGGAAAACTTTCCGACAACACTTTTTTTTAAATTTTAGATACAATTTCGTACAACTGGTTATTTTAGCATTTTTTGTGTCTTATAATATTACAGTACCTGGATGTCCGAGCTTTGCTCGGTATTTTTTTTAAATGTGTTTTTTGGAAATTATATTTAACTACGAATTACTAATGAAATGATGAAATATGAATAATATTTTTCGATATTACCGATAGAAAAAGTTTATGTTTAACTTGATTATCGATAAAACACGAATAAAATGACATTTTATAAAAATGATTCCTAGCTAGATCGATTTATCGCCCCCGAAACCCCCTATATACTAAATTTTATGAAAATCGTTGGAGCCGATTCCGAGATTCCAATTATATATATATACAAGAATTGCTCATTTAAAGATATAAGATTTGTTTATTGTGCACACTTGCATAACACCATTCTACATGGCATTTACAAAGAAAGAAACAAAGCGGCCGATGTGAGTGATGACTTAATCTTTAGAACCACCGCGGAGTTTGGTAACCTGACCCAAGAGTTGGGAACGTTTGCACAATACGTAACTAGCAAGCGCTTTACTAAATTAGTCGTCTAGTCATACAAAATTAATTTTAGCTCTACATCGCTTAAAATAGCTAATTAGTACGTAATTGATTTTGTTTGGCCTCAATTTAATGCTGAATTTTCTCTAATATCGCCTCTTTCTCTCTTGAATTTGAATTTTTGAATAAGTTTAATTTTAAAATATAAATAAAATAATTTTATTACAAGTAAGGCTCTTCGTACACGTTCCAAACGTAATTATTTGAAACTAACTTTTTATACTAGCATCGTAGTAACAATATTTAAGCGTCTTTTCATCATCAGCTCAGTATACGTCCCCACCGAGGGGCTCGGAGCCTACCCTAAGTTAAGGGTTATTAGGCCATAGTCAAACACGCTGGCCAAGTGCGGGTTGGTTGACTTCACATATATCTTTGAATTTCTTCTCAGATCTGTGCTGGTTGCATCACGATGTTTTCCTTCACCGTAAGAACGTCGGACATATGTAAATCGGAAATCGAAAAACATATTGGTACATGGCGGGATTCGAACCCAGGACCTGCAGAATGCAAATCAAGTGCTTGATCCCTGAGCCGTATTTTAATTCTTAAAATCGGTCAAAACTTTTCGGAGTATGGTAACTAACATTGTGACACGAGAATTTTATATTTAAGACTAGCTGTCGCCCGCGACTCCATACGCGTGGATATTTAAATAAACTTAATATATAGATAAGTTTAATAAAAGGCAGCTCTTCAAGGAATAAATTCGAAAAAATAAATAAATAGTATCTTATGTCCGTCTCCTGGCTCTAAGCTACCTCCTCACCAATTCAGGCATATCGGTAAAGCCGTTCTTGAGTTATAAATAGTGTAACTAATACGACTTTCTTTTTTATATATATAAATATATATATAAAAAATTAACCTGAGTGTTATAATATATATATATATATTATAACACTCAGGTTAAGCGTTAAAGGTCAGAAATTCGATAAATTAACTCTACACTAAATTTTAGACATTTAAAGTACAAATAGACAAAAAACACTTAACCAATTTAGTTTTAAAATAGATGTAGTTCATTTCAATTTAATTTAGATGTTGGTTACTTAATTCAATTATTTATTAACTTAGTAACATATTGAACGCAGCCACTGAACCGCACCGCGATCATAATCAACATCAAACGCCGCGCCGCCGCTATCTTGACATTAATTTGACAGCTGTCAAAATAGCGTTTATTTATACCGTGATCGATAGATCCCTACGATAGTTCTCATACCTTTAAGCTATTTTAAACCAATGTTTATTGACCTAAATATATATCGTTAAAATTCGTTTTACATTTAATGTGTAATGTTTTAAAAAAAAATCATCAAACGTTACGTAAAAAGACTATAATTCTATTAGCGATGGTAATTGGTTTCGTAATAATGAACGCTAGTCTATGGTATGTTTAGAGTACATTACTAAAGAATTTCATAGACTATAAACATAATACGCGGGAAAAGCTATAATTCACTCATAACCATAGCTTTGATCAACACAAGTGCAAGTAGCCAGTAATTTTCAGCTACATATAACTTAAAAATCGTTTGAGAGAACCTATTAAAACGCTAATTCTATTTTTCACCATGTTGACAACGTTAGGTGATCAATTAAAAAGAAACGACAGACTAAAAATTTTAAACATCGTTGTAAACGGACGAATAACTGGCATGTAACAAATTTGTCATCTTACGACAATAAAAAAAACATATAACTTTCTAATAAAAATGAACTTTATCATCAAAGATGTAAAGTTTAAAATGTCATATTAGTTTAAAATGTTCAACTTTTAGTTACAGAAATAACTATCACATAAATATGTCTACGATCGTATTAATTTTACTAATCACGTATTAAATGCAACCAAAATTAACGTAGAACGAGTCGCTGCGGCAGCGACCGTGTGAAATTGGATTCGGAATTGACAGCGAGTGCAGTTGGCGCCAAATTCGCTGTCACTCCGACAGCCGAGTATGATTTACGCGGCAAAACAACCGAGACAAAATAAATATGCGACCATTATGTTGAGACGTATAAAAATACAGTGAATTAATAAAATTTAATATGACGGACCACACAGTGTGATTCGTTAGAATTGTAATTTGAGATTTCTTTTGATTGTTTTTCTTCATCTTTTATTTTTAACATCCGGAACATTAATGGATCATATTATATAAACAAAAGTTAACAAACCACTTAATAATCCTTTAATTAGACATTGTTATGATTTTTAAATTAAACAAATAATTCCTAAGACAATTTGAAGTATAATGTAATGTGATCTATTAAAAACAATTAACTTTTTTTTTTAATTGAATACAGAGACAAAGGAGAAAAAACCATTCAGCCACTTAAGTTACCATAGACAAATAGTTTAAGCTGATATTTTTTTTGGAGTGATTTTACACGGTTAAGTTGGAGATAAGTAACGCTTGACGGAGTGAGTTTAATAGTGCTATTAATAAAAGCGTTCGTTAGATAAACGTGGCTCCATCAAGGAGAAATTTAAGACGATCAATCTTTATAAAGCATGTTTTTTTTTGACTCGTCGGTATTGTTTTTTTTAAACATAAACGACACATGTTTATGTGACTTTTGTAGTTACTAATTCAATGGTTTTTACTATAATTTCTAGGCACAATACTTAGAAAAGATTTTAATGTGAAATAAAAAATAAATTTTATTTCACAGATATATGTATGTATGTTTGATTTATATCATACGAGCTGTCGTCCGCGTCTCCGTCCGCGCTGAATTTAAATAATAAATTAATTAGTATGCGTCTTTGCGAAATTTCCGCGAGATCCATACAGCCATTCTGGAGATACCTTCTAACAAACATCTATCCATGCATCTAAATATTCGCATTTATAATATTACTAATATAAAGGAATAAACATTTGCTCATGTTACGTATAGAAAAAAGAATGTGACATTTATAAAAAGTTCCGGATTCCGAGTTAGTAATGATGACCATTTGAAACATTGGAACGGTCCATCTCCGTGAAATGACTAATTACAACAATCAATCAGACGGACAAAGTTACAGATAAATTTTGTAGATAAACGAACTTTTTATAAATACATCGGTAGTGCCGGCAACTTTACCTTTGTCACCTATTTACTTTGAACTTTGTCAATTTGTAATCTAGCAATTCGTGAACTTTCTAACAACTTGACAACTAATATCAAACTCAGTTTGAAAAATTAAAATGTTTATTATTGCAACAAAAATTTACTCATGTTGCTTTTAAGCATCTCTTAAGGATTAGGTTAGGGTTGGTTAGTCGATTCTTTACTTGTCTGACTTACAGGAGACTTACTTAGATTTTAAATATAATCTTTGTACGAGCCATCAAGTACACATTCAGTTCAGAGTCAAATGCAACGTTAAATTGTATAAGTAATCCTTTAACTTAAAACTTATAGTTAAAAACATGTTTAGTCAGATTACAAAATAACGAACTTCACAATTTACAGGTAACATACAGAGTGACCAATTAGAGTGGACTGATCTTTGGTCATTACTCATAGTGAGTGGATACTCTTTATCTTAGGTTATTTATTAAACATTAAGTAATAAACAGAGGCCATAGAGTAATAGATATACAGTAGGACAAACAATAAGCATCTTTGATAAAATCGTAATTAAAATAATGTTCTTATTAATAACAAGATAAGGGATAAAACCTTATAGATGTGATACAAAGGGGATGAGTAAAAATTCCAACGTTTTTACAATATGATCCAAATTACACGAAAAAAGGTTTTATGTCTCTACTGGCTGTCGCTTCTGACTCCGTCTGCGCGGATTAAAATAAAATCTTAATTAGTAGTCTATGTATTCTTCTACGTTCTAAATGTATACCAAATTTCATTGAGATCCATACAGCCGTTCTAGAGATATCTTCAAACAAACATCCATCCATCCAAACATCCGCCTTTATAATATTAGTAAGATAACTGTGGCCGTTTTCTATAATCTATCTAAATAATAGAACTAAAATCTCCAGAACAACTATACAGATCTTGTACAGATCTTGCCGAAATTTGGCATAGATGTAGAACAGTCTAGTAGAACACGTAGCCTATTTATTAAGATTTTTTTTAATTCCGCACAGACGGTGTCGCGGGCGACAGCTAGTAACTAATAGATCAGATTGTAATATGCTTAATTTGTTGAAATATTTTCCAACATAACATATTTTCTTTGCTTTTTTAAAATCTATATTTGTTTACTTTAAAACTTTAAAACTGGCAACCCTAACATCAGTACAACGTACAGGCTGCGCGTGGGCAGGAACGTCTTAGACCTCACACGTCGACGATATAGTTGTCAATTTACTATTGGACTACGTGTTACAGGGTGTTTAATTATTATTTACACGAGTTTAGTCGGCTATGATAATGTGGGTATAATAATAGGTTCTACTGTTTTTAGAACACGCTGTACGAAACAAGTTTAACTCGTATAGAAAGTATTTAAGGTGACGTTCGGATGTTACTCAGTGATTGCATAGTTGCTTGAGAACTTTGGATTGATTCTACTATAGGAAGTGAATTATGAAGAACTTGCTATCGCCCGCAATTCTACGCGAAATTAAAAACTAAACTTAATTTGTACGTAGCCTGTGTGGTCGTCCAGACTATGCTCTACATTTATGCCAAATTTCAGAGAGATCCATGCAGCCGTTCTATAGATCCATCCATACATTCGCATTTATAATATTAGTAAGAAGTAAGATATAATGTAAGGAGTGGGTACCCGTAACTAGAGAGGCTTTATGCGTAAATGTATGGATGGACAAGATCTGTGAACGAGAGTCAAATGGAAATCAGTAGTTGCAGCTTATCCCTCTTGATTACGAGCGTGAGTGTAATTATGAAGTGTAATAGATGTTTGCATTGAAAACTATTGAAATATAAGTCAAATTTTCGTTTCTTTACTAACATGTTACCTCCATTTAATAAATCTTACTAATATTATAAAAGCGAATGTTTGGATGAATAGTAGATCAAAGTCTGGAAGAAGACATAAGCTTTTTTATTTTACAACTAGTAATAATAATAATCCAAAATCCATAGTTTCAGCAAATACAAAAACAATCTTATACAATTAGACTAATAAAACGGGAATGTTAAACATTTGGTATTAACTTAAATAAGAGGTTAGCCATCAAAATGATAGCTTGACTCACTGATTCACTTTTAATGCTATGTCTCATTATTGTGGATGTTATGTTCAGACATAATAAGGTTAAACAAAGACTGGTTAACGGCATGGGGGTATTAAACAGATCATTGTATTTATCATGCTACTGACTATTATTAATAAACCTACAACTATAATAACTTTATCTTATTATTTAATAATAATAAACTAAATATTACCATTGGATAAACTTAAAAGGAATCTTAAAGATGTCTACACTAGTGTGTTTTTCTGTTTATCGTGTCTTTTCCTCTAACCGTAAGTTTACACTGTTTTATTGTTTGTTTGTTTTTATAGAATAAGCTACGAAACTATTGAACCGATTTGAAAATTTTTTTCACTGTTGAAAAGCTACATTATGCCCAGATGATAAAGGATATATTTATTACTATTTTTTTTTAATTCCTGTAGTTTATAAGACTTAAGAATATGACGCCTAAAAATGTAATAAAATCGATAAACTCTTTTACTATAATAAAAGGCATTAGGCAAAATAAAGTTTGTTGCCTTATAAAAAATAGAACATCCTCTATGTTATAGTCGTAAAAAAGAAACTATTGAAATTGTTCGCCTACGCAAATATTTTGCAACAAAAAGGTAACCATCATTCATTATTACTTTCACTTAGTGACTTGGTTCGATGATTAATGACCTTTTAATATACAGATTAAATAAAAGGCAAAAAGCTTTTATTGTAACCGAAAAAATCGTTGAAGGAAGAGTTGATTTATTATCTGTAGAGGTGAATACGTTATAAGATTTAATATAATCAACTGATTAGATTTAATTAAATATTATAATTTATTTATAACTAGCTCTAGCCTGGGACTTCATCTACGCGATAAAAAAATAAACACAGAAGACAGGCGTGAAGTGGAAGCAATTCCGCGTTTCGTCTGATGAGTGTGTGTCCCGGAGGCCTAATTTAGTCCTCTTTCCCTTCTCACCTTTGTCTTATAAGGAAAGGTTGGGAAGTGGAAGTGGACTTTCCGGATGAGAGGATGCATGGAAAGGGAATATATTTTCTTTCTGTGCATCCTCTCCTCCGTCGATTAAAGGTAGGCAAGGAATATGCAATTGCGTATGTCTATGAGCAACGATCACTTCGCTATTTCAGCGATTTCAGGTGGCCGCTCGCTCGTTTGCCACCTTATGATATAGAAATTTTGGTCTCAGAAATGCACAGTAAATCCTCATTCTTGAGTTCGCTTTCTCGGCGGTCTACATTACTCTGACTCCCGACTGGTCTCGGATATGTTTTGACAAATTCATTCTGCGCCGGACTTTAACGATAATTATACATATTTCTTCTTAGGGTTGTCAAATTACACATCAATTTTAAATATTAAAAGTGTTCTTATTTATTTAGTTAGTGTTTCTGTAAATATTTTCTTTTATAATTAAAAAAATAGCTACGATATTATGAAGTACATCTTATACATAAAACTCTCGTGTCACAATTTTCGTTCCCATACTCCTACGAAACGGCTTGACCGATTCTCATGAAATTTTGTGAGCATATTGAGTAGGTCTGAGAATCGGCCAACATCTATTTTTAATCCCGCGCGGACGGAGTCGTGAACAACAACTAGTAACAGATAACTAGATATTATTAATTAAAAAAATAACATTTTTTTAAACTATTCATAAATGTTTGTTTTTCAGTATCTTAGAATAAAAAAGTGCTATAACTAAATTAATTCTTATTAATCAGTCGAATTATGACAAGAATCGGAATGATATTTTTACCTACTAAAACGTAATAGAAACAAAAACGAAACAACGAAACTCACGTAATTATTTTAACAAAGAAATAACCACAAATGACCGTCTTCAAACACTTTAGAGGAACTCAACGTAAGCAATAGTTCTTAACTCTATTACTAAAATTACCTTAGCGAAGTGAATATAAAAGCGAACGATTTAACAACTCGAGTTGGAAACTTGGTCACGACTCAACACCGACTTCTGGTTAAAACATCAGAAATTATGACAAATATACTAACATTATGTTGATTTACTATTCCAATGATTGTTTTGTTCGTAAAATTAATACTTTGTAGACAACAAGGCATAATTTTAAATCTTTTCTAAAGGCTTAAAGCTAAGGAATTGTTTACCGTTGGACTGATCGGCTTAATGGGAATCACCAAATAAAATAACCGAATATCAACGGTCGAATATCCAAATTCATCGGTCCAACGGGCAACACCCTAAATGTTTCAGAAAATTCATCATCAATCTGCTCTTATCCCTACGGAGGGCCAGTACAGTATATATTCCTCCATACATCTCTATCAGCCATCATATTTGAATTAACCCTCTACTTTCGCATTCTTCTACCTTTGTAGCCATCAACGTTCAATATCACTTTTTGGTATTCTTCTACCTTTGTAGCCATCAACGTTCAATATCACTTTTTGGTTTATGTGATTAACAGAAAATTATTTATCATAAAAAACCTTTGCTAAAGTCTTAACAATCTTCAAAGAATCATTGGAATTTAGTTTTTGCGACGAAATAGGAACTTATAAGAATTTACGACACTTGTATTTAACTCATTCGTCTTTTTTATTGTTATGTTATAATTACTAACAAAATATATATTCAGAATGCAAATTTTATTATCAATAAATCTTCTTAAACTTCAATAATAATGTCAAATAAAAGCGTCAGTTATATTTATGACCACAACCTTTCAATCGTAAAGATTTATCCTAAGTAAAATAAATTCGAACATATACTTGTTTAGTAGAGTTTCACACGTTAAGGATTTGACAGTTGTCTATGAAATGCATAGATAACAAAATTTACTAATATTTCTTGTACCATACCAACTAAGCTCTAGGCTTGTGCTAGGATATGGTTTACGACAATAGTCGAATAGCGGGACTCGAACCTCCGACCTCATGATCGGATATCCGTACCCTTAACCATTAGGCTATTGGAGCTTTATGAATGGCGTGTATGAAAATAATACATCATATTGTTTTCATATTTGAAAGCAATATGGTAATTTAATGGTCAGTTAGCTGTCGCCTGCGACTTCATCCGCTAAAAATAAAAAAAAAAACACTGAAATTTTAGCCAATCTGTTCGACCGTTGAGTTACGTGGTTTTTATTTATATAAAACAAATATCCATTCAAACTTACGTATTTATAAATTAAGTAAGAAAATAAGACTAACTTAGTATTTCTACAACAATTAATTCACTATAATTTATTTAGGTTTTTACGTTTTGTCAACCCTAGCTTACTGGCTGGGTGGCCCGCGCGTCTCATACTCCGGCAACAAAACCAACATAAGCCGCGAGAGAGAGAGCACGTGACGTCACAACATCTGTCTCGCTCACGCAAGCCAACGCAAATTCATCACAGTCTGAATTTGACGGTTATTCTTGCAAGAAGTTTTGTAGACATATCTAAAGGAAGCGACAGATCAATGAACCGAATTCTGTACTTAGTTATGTAGAAATTCAGTGGGTAATTAACTAAACTAGATATCGCCCGCGACTCCGTCCGTGCGGAGTTAAAAACAAACTTAAGTAGCCTATGTTCCAGACTAAGTTCTACATCTATGTCAAATTGCTTCTAGACCCGTTGTGCCGTTTTGCAGATTCCTTCTAACACACATCCATACATCCAAACATTCCAATTTCATATATTAATCATAAGATATGTTTTGAGAACAGAAACATAAATGTTTTTAGAAAGAAAACAGGATAACTATTGTCTTCCTGTTAATCCTTCCACAGAGTAACGAACAATAGAAACACCCTTAATTCTTCAGTATTAGACTTCTGTTTCCATATAACTTTGGTAACTTAACATCAATTTGCTACTCTATCAAGTTTGAGAAATAAAACAAGTGAATCGTAATTTATATCAGTACATTGTGTAGAAGCCAATATAAAGATAACGATGTACAGTCACAGTCGTTGGCAGTGTCTAACTTAAAAGATAATTATCTGAACACCTTGTAAGTTTTGAAACAGACAAGACAAGACAGTATTGGTGTAATACATTAATTAATTTTAGGCCTAATTTTAGTCCTATTTCCCTTTCCACCCTATTTCTTAAAAGGAATGGATGGGAAGTGGAAGTGGATTTTCCGGATGAGCTAATGCATGGAAAGCGAAAATATTTTCTTTGCTCGTTCATGGATTAAAGGTAGACTACGCATATGCAATTGCGTATGTCTATGGGCAACTGTACCTTCGCTATTTGCAATTCGTAACTTCAATTATTTGCAAAATATGGCGGAGTTTAAGTTCTCTGCTATTTTTCTGGAACTATTATAGAATACCGCGATCTTACGCGACTGTACATCAGTTTGAACCCTCTCTAGGCATTCATTATCGCCGCGTAGCAGACAAAGGACAGAAGGGCGGTGACGCGGCCAAATGTGTTTTATCAAACCCCAACCAGGAAATTCGCTTATTGGATTGATAAGGGTGCATACGGTAGGGTGGTCACGTAACGGGGTTGATAAAATTTACAGTTTATACTTAAGATTGAAAACTTACGTTTTATTATAAGATCAAAGTCTAGTGTCAGAATGAATAGTGAGGGAACATAAACGTAGACATTTTAGCAAGGCTAGTATTGAGTCAATACACTAGCTCAACGTTATAAATGCGAATGTTTAAATGGATCGATGGATGGATGTTTGTTTGAAGGTATCACCGAAACGGCTTAACAGATCTTGTTGAAATTCAGCATAAATGTAGAACATAGTCTGATAGAACACATAAGCTACTTATTAAATATTTTTTTAACTCCATGCGGATGGAGTCGCGGGCTACATCTAGTTTATATTAATAGTAAGAAGTGTTAGAAAGAAAATCCGAAAATGAGCCAGTGTATTGACTCAACACTAGCCTTACTAAAATATTGACGTTAATATCCCATTCACTATTCATTCTACCACTTGACTTTGTAACGAAAGCACGTCATTCGCGCCAAAGTATTATAATTAATAATGTTTAAAAGAAGTAAGGTTTTATTCTTGTAATTAAACTTGATTTAAAAATAATTACCTCTAGCTGTCAACGCACGCTCATTAAGAAGGTTACTGATATATAATTAACTCACTGTATTTACCCAGTCTACTAATTAATAAAACTTATATAAATTGCGAGCTTAACTATCTTTATCCGAGTATTAGCGTAATTAAATTAATTAATCTTTTACAAGTTTTTAATACATTTTATTTTGTATTATATCGCAGTGAATTTTTATTTTAAATGTGCTAAAGAAAAAAACAACAAATTGCTTACACATACTCGTATTACGACGCAGAATTAATTATTTTTTGCATTATTTTATTTATATATTAAGTGAAATCAGTACTATTAATTTACAATCTTAGTTTTTACTAATATTATAAATGCGAGAAGCAAAACGGCTGCATGGATCTTTATGAAATTTGGCATACGTATGGAACATCATCATCAGCTTACTATACGTCCCCACCGAGAGGCTCAGAGCCTACCCTAAGTAAAGGGTGATTAGGCCATAGTCAACCACGCTGGCCTAGTGCGGGTTGGTTGACTTCACACATATCTTTGAATTACTTCTCAGATATGTGCAGGTTGCATCACGATGTTTTCCTTCACTGTAAAAACGTCGGATAAATGTTCATATGTAAATCGGAAATCGAAAAACAATGGTACATGGCGGAACTCAGGATCTGCAGATTGCAAGTCAAGTGCTTGACCACTAAGCCACCGACGCTCCATGGATGGAACATAATCTGGAAGGACACATAGGCTACTAATTAAGTTATTTTTTAATTCCTTGTTTAAGGTGTTGCTAGCGACAGCTAGTGTGATAATTTGAACAAATATATTACTGTTTTTTGATCGTTACTTAAGATCTTGCATATCAGTTCGTTTTCTACTTCCTATAGTAACTAGATACGTTATAATTTTACATAATCCAGAATACATAAATAAGGCAATAATAATCCTTCGGAAGCTTTTTGTTGGGATATCCCTCGGTGTTATTTACGATAGCAACTTTTAGAAAGATTTCCGATTGGACGTCAAACATGTATGTAACATTCTATCCGTAGTATCCGAAGAATTCCGTCGAAATTGTAGCCAAATATCGCTGTCTCTTTCTTTTCAAAGAAAATAAGAGAGACGATATGATTTTATACAAGTGTCAGAAATCCGCAGTTATATGTTCGAAGTAATAGAGTACGGAGAAGAGAGCGGGAAACTTGTAACTGTCAAAAGTGACAGGCCGCCATCTTGGCGTCGGATTCCCGCCAACGTGTTAGTCTTAATACTCCTTGCGATAATTACTTGAACGATTAGTCAAGTTTTGGAGTTTAGTACACACCATGTTGTAATTTTAAATTATACTAATATTATAAATGCGAATGTTCTCCGAAACGGCTTAACCGATCTCGCTGAAATTTGGCACACATGTAGAATATAGTCCGGAAGAACACATAGACTTAATTTTCTAATTCCGGGCGGACGGAGTCGCGGGCGACAGCAAGTATTCCATGATATTAATTCCTGGATTCATGGATTAGTTGAGGGCAACAGACCACGAGGAAGATCGCTCATGAGGTGGACCGAGCAAATCAGAGCAGCTGTAGATGTCCCCCTACACCAATGTAGTAAAAAAGCAGCGACTAGGGAGGAGTGGCGGCGGCTGGTGAAGCGGGACACTGATACTTGATGACCACGACCAGTTTGACAAGACTGTAACGACAAAGAAAAAGAATTCCTGGATTCAATTTTATTGATAGCAGTTGTATTAAGTCACACTTAGAGTTTTTATGGTTGAATAATCCTCCATTTAAAGTCTCTGAGTGCGTCAATGCATCGA
Source organism: Papilio xuthus (assembly GCF_000836235.2). Classification (NCBI taxonomy): domain Eukaryota; kingdom Metazoa; phylum Arthropoda; class Insecta; order Lepidoptera; family Papilionidae; genus Papilio; species Papilio xuthus. Next base: position 1,097,338 of record NW_013532703.1, on the reverse strand, counting down.
TTACATTGTTTTTCAGCAGCATTTCACTATAAAATTTAAGTAGGCTTTATTATGAACAATATAATGTACAAACAAAGTACCTATTTTGACAAACAAACAGAATTATTTACTTGTCGAATCATTATTACACTTTGGTGTGACAGCTCCCCCATCTTAGCAAATACAAGGGGTTGGTCTAAGGGCCGTTAATTATTGACTTCGAACCGAACGTTACTCTTAACACTTTAACTATCTTTGAGCTTCGGTTTGGTTCTTACTTAGGTGTAAATCATCTATCTTCCTTTATCTTATATCACTTAATACAGGGAGTCCGAGAATGAAGGACAAAATCGTTTGCCAAATCAAAATATTATTAAAGAACATAACTATTGTAAAATAAACTATTTTTTTAATAAATAAAAGTTGACAGGGATTTTTATTACGATATTCGTGGTTGCAAGCCTCCTGTAGATTTAATGACAAAGAGTTTCTATCACAAAAAGGTGTAGTTAACGAAACAAAAAGCATAATTCTCCTGTGAGTGTGTATGTCACTGAACTTCTCTCAAACGACTGGACCGATTTTGATGAAATTTTTTGTGTGTGTTCAAGGGGATCTGGGAATGGTTTAGATTCACAATTTTGTCCGCTGGACAATGTTTTTTTAATTAATTTTTAATTTATTAGTAGTTGTTGATTTTGGAATGTTTTACATTGGATCCGACAGACGGCGCTACCATCGCAGTGTCAAATTTTAAATAATATTCGAATTTTCAAATTAAAGACGTGTAGACAGGACAACGTCTGTCGGGTCCCCTAGTATATATATATATATATATATATATATACGAGTATATATAAGACTTTTTGAGATATTTGAATAATTGTAAAATAATTTGAAAACTTTTAAAGCCCTCTAGCGGCTAAACGAAGCAACTTTGGATCGAATTTTAATCGTCATATTTTTGAACAACAAATCTGTCGTATTCCATTGCACACGTCATCCGGACACCCTGTATAACGGGACATTAGAACCTTCGGAATGATATTTTAGTCGAAGTGTTGTTGTCTCCATTTTATTAAGGAGAATGAAAGAGATGTCAGTATTCTATATCTTTCGATAGTTAAACCATGAAAGAATTAAGTTTAATTTGACAATTGCAATATCCTTGTTGTGAATAGAGAGCGTCGCGGGACGCAGCGAGTTAACCTTTTAGGGTTCACGGTATTAGCGGGAACTGCCGGGAAATGTGATTAAATTAGTTGATTGGTCCAAGTGAAGAGATGTAGCGATTGATAAAAATAAAATCAATATTTTAATTCGCATTAAATTTTAAAATAAGCTTATGTTTTACATTTGTCACGTTGAAATTTTTATCGAATTAAAAAAAGTTTAATTTTTAAAAATTTTAGATTTTTCTATTAAAATAACTTATTAAAGATATTCAACATAATATTACGTAATTAAATGTTCAATTACTTTACATTCTTTTTATAATTTGTTAAAATAAATTAAAATATTCAACTACGATTACGATAAGTTAAGGCTTTGGACTCAGACTAGGCAGGTGGCCGGTATGGCTGCTAAGGCTATGCATGAAAAGATTACTAATGAAAGTGTTCTACAAGATTTTTGTTTTGAACTTTTCACTCATAGCACAACACTTTTTGGTTACTGATTAAGATATAATTAAAATTAGACCTATTATTATCTTATAGGTAAATTTTTATTTAATCGTACTAAAAATCAAATCCGCTATAAACTTATTAATTATGTAAGTAAACAAAAACGACTGGATCGGTACAGAAGTCTCGCAATTAAAATAGTTCTCTTCTGAAACAAATTGTACACTTATTACGTGTCGTGATGGCGACTAATTTCTATTAGCTTTATACAAATTATATATTATATTTCTAATCTCTTCGTAAAGTTCACGGTTGTCGAATTAGGACTTTCAAAGCTATTTATAATGCAAATTGTTGTAATAATTATGTTCCTATTTATTAAATGGAAATAAATAACAGAATGGACACATGGAATTATGCAGTTTTGTATAAAATAGCTGTCGCACACGACTCCAAGCGCGTAAAAATAAAAAACTTAATTAGTTGTCTATGTGTTCTTCCAGGTTATGTTCTTCATTTATAGGTATGCCAAATTTCAGCGAGATTGATGCAGTCGTTCTGGAGGTACCTTCTAACAAACATCCATCCAAACATTTTTAATATTAGTTAAACGAAAAATCTTAAATTCGTCAAGTATTAAATTCGGTTAAAAAACTCAAAGTTCAGGTTGGTCCATAAAGGATGTTACGATTTCCTATGCTTACTGCCGCACTAAGGTTCACTTAAGTATTGATATGTCCTGAGAAAGACATTCAATTAGTCCACTGAAAAATTCCTAATGAGAAACAAATCATTCAAAGAAAACGTTTAATTTGTCTACAAAAATCAGTTATGCTCGCTTGTTGAATTACCCCCGCTTACCACCACCCCCCCTTTCCCCCGCTTACCCCCACTTACCCCCGCTTACCCCCTCTGCCATCGAAGTATTCCACGCTGAAATTTCAATTGGTGCCCAAGTTTCCCAATTAAATGTCACTCAAACGTCCCGTTTCCCGCTACAGCGTTCAAGCGCTTTATTAAAACACTAGCGAGTTATATTGAGTTTTATTGTTGCTTTAATTTAAACTGTAAAGCGCTTCATCAGACAGCCGGAGCAGTGATATTGAATTTTATTAGATCGAGTTTGTTTCAGTGAGAGATGGCGTTCATAAAGTTATACAAGAGACAGGCTACGGCGCTATGATATTTATTAAATCGCAAAACTTCAACTGAGAATAATTTGATTCGAAACTTTTTAATTTAAAGACAAAAATTAAGAAAATATAGGACATTTTTTTATTATAAGGTGGCTAACATGCGAGTGGCCACCTGAAATCACTGAAATAGCGAAGTGACCGTTGCCCGTAGACATACGCAATTGCATATGCGTTGCCTACCTTTAATCGACGGAGGAGAGGATGCACAGAGAGAAAATTTCTTCTCTTTCGATGCATCCTCTCATCCGGAAAGTCCACTTCCACTTCCCACATCCTTTCCTCATAAGAAAATCGGTGGGAAGGGAAAGAGGACTAAGTTCAGCCTCCGGGACGCACACTCATGAGACGAAACGCGGAATTGCTTCCACTTGACGCCTGTCTTCTGTGTGGTCGTGGTATTTCACCGGGCGAGCCGGGACAATTCGTGCGAAGATGTTAAAGCGGGCTCTACCACTGTCATTTTATTTAGCACTTGTTTTAGAAAAAAATGGATTGGTCCATCATAAGAATCATAGATTCATCACCTAGTTATAGAGTTTCATAAAATTTTGACGTCGAATAGAGAGGTAATTTTCAAATGTAAATTTTCTATTATAAATGACAAAACTAAGAGTATTTACCTCAACAGAATGTCTCAGTTTTGTTTTCCGAATAAGATCTATTTTACTTCCTTATTAATATTAGTAATGCGAATGTTTAGATGTATGTTTTTTACAAGGTATCTCCAGAACGGTTGTACGGATCTCTCTAAAATGGCATAGACGAACATAGCCAGGAAGAACACACAACTAATTAAGGTTTTTAATTCCGTACGGACGGAGTCGCCGGCGAAATATAGTTGTCCATTTAGAAACATTTATAGTAAAAACAAAATTCATTTATTTACCGTCGTATTTAAAATCAATAGATTTATTTAAGTATTGCGTATTTTATATTATCAATCTAATTATTACTTAGTCATCGTATTGTATTCGAAAGAACGTGTCATATGTAAAAGTTCGCATCGCCTAAGAAATAACGCGTTACGTTAAAAGCTATTATGTATAAATAGCTATCGTTAACGTTACGTTATAACGAATAATTAACGTACTTATTATAGTAGTAATGATGTTTAATTAGATGTTAGTTATACGCGTGTTCGTAATTATGTAAAATTAACAACAGTTCCGAACTCAAGTCTTGTCGAATGTTGGGAAATAAAAGCTATGTTTTGTAAGCTATGGAGTCCCTATTTAATTATTAATATATGAACAAGGTTATATGTACATATATTCTTTTCTATGTACTTTTAATTATAAGTTTGATGTACTGTAATATTAGAAATTACACCATTCTTGAAATGATATTTTTTATGATTGTTAGCTTTGGTTTGTATAATTATTTTGGACATGGGAACTTTGATTCTAAGGTTATTATTATCAAGAAAAATATACTTAAAAGTACATAAAGTTAAAGGTTACTTGGTATCGCCCGCGAGTCCATCCGCACGAAATTAAGAAAAACTTAATAAGTAACCGATGTTTTCTTCCAGACTATGTTCTACATTTGTGCCGAATTTCATCAATATCCGTTTAGCTGTTTTGGAGATACCTTGTACCAAACATCCATACATCCATCTAAACTCTTGTATTTATAATATAACTAGCTGTCGCCCGCGACTCCGTCCGCGTGGGATTAAAAATAGATATTGGCCGATTCTCAGACCTACTCAATATGCTCACAAAATTTCATGAGAATCGGTCAAGTCGTTTCGGAGGAGTATGTGAACGAAAATTGTGACACGAGAATGTTATATATAAGAAGTAAGATAGTTAATATTTTTTTCAAAGTCGTGCTTAGTCTATATTAAATTATATTTAAAACTATTTTTCGAATTGAAAACTCAGTGAAAATGTAATTCGAGATTGGGGAGCGAACAAAATTTTGTGAAGTGTTCGGGGAAAATAAATTCTAAAAACAATTTTCACGGTTGTAAAGCGAAGTGGAGAAGCGAAATAAGTGTGAAAAATCGTTCGCGACTCCGACAACTAATGGCGCGGGATAATGTCTTATAAAAATAGTGATGGTCATTAACTCAATATATCGAATATCGATAACATTTATACAATATTAAATTCAATAATACTTTTGATGTTTTCTGTTTGAAAATCTTTGCCGTTAACTTTAACAATGATTTAAAACTATTTTATTTAATGAAGTTACTAGCTGTCGCCTGTGACTCTGTTCGCGTGGGATTAAAAAAATAGTAGCCTGTGTTCTTTTGGATTATGATCTACATCTAAGCCAAATTTCAGCGAGATCCATGCAGCCGTTCTGAAGATACCTTCTAACAAACATCCATCTATCTAAATATTCGCGTTTTTAATATTAGTAAGATATGAAAAGCAATTTCTAGTTTTTCTACCGATCAAGAATGTAGAATAAATATACGAAGGAACATGGAAGTAATTGTTTGCAACAACAATATTCAAATAAGCTACATGCATGGTTGACAGGTTCCTGTTGTTTGTTTGTTTTTACTATTATTCACTGGATGTACATTTCAAAAGATAGCAATTGAAATTCAATACATTAGGGACGTTTATGTAAATCTCTCCCCAGTTGTGGTATCGATGTAAATGCACCCTCAATATGTTAACTAATTCAATCGTTGCGCAAGAGGAGTCGCGCGCAAAGTTTAGTTCTGACTCTATCTTATAGTGAATTGCAATTCGAAGCGTGAAAACAGATGTTTAGATAGGGCGAGGATTAGGGATGTGCCATTGCTTAACTTATCGATAATTGTTTAAATATATTTATTAGGAATTGTTTTTTACCTGCATTAACAAAATACCGTTAATAAACTGATTTAGTTAATAACAGTTAAAATGTATGTTCATATCTTATATTACTTTTAACTAATATTATAAATGAGAATGTTTAGATGGATGGATGTTTGTTTGAAGTTATCTCCATAACGGCTCAACAGATCTCGATGAAATTTGGCATACATATAGAACATAGTCTAGAAGAACACATAGGCTACTAATTATTTTATTTTTTAATTTCGCAAGGATGTATTCGCGTGCGAAAGCTAGTAACTAAAAAAAAAACTTATTATATATTAAAAAAAGATGTTGATCAAACTTTACGTTTAATTAATTCTTTACTTCATTTTATTTTCGTCAAAAAATCGATCAAATGTCACGCAAAATTTATTGTAATAATTAAAAATAATTAAAAACTGCGAGTACACAAGATAAATACCGTAACCAATTAAGCGTACATTGTGGGCAGTATTAATATTACAAGTTCATTCAATTAAGGACATTAAACTGTATGTAATAAGATTTTATTTTACATGACAGGTTATTTATTAGTTGACTTTTCTTTAGGGTACAAGGAGACTTTGTCGTAATAAAAAATAGTCAACGAATTAAGGTCCTAAAAGACACGACGAAAAAACACTTTAAATTTAATCATTATCTTCATCAGTTCACTATACGTTCCTACTGAGGGTCTCGGAGCCTACCCTAAATACGTGACTAGGTGATAGTCAACCACGCTGGCCTAGTCAGGTTGACTTCACACATATCTTTGCATCGCAGATATGTGCAGGTTGCATCACGATGTTTTCCTTCAACAATTAATACATTATTATATAGATACTTCGCATTTTTTTTTGCATTAATTTACTCGTGTGTAAGCGCCCTTAATTATGTTAATGAAGTCATGTTTCCGCCACACGGCGGCGACCTCAAAGGCGGCCATTACGCGTAATTATTGCGGATAATAATTCTATTACTTTCAGCGCTCACTATCAATTTTATATTTTGTAATAGCTGCACTTAGGGTTACCAATAAATAGAATAAAAATCTTACTAACAATATCAAATTAAAAGTAAATCTTTTGTCTCACATTTAAATATTTTAAGTATAATATGATTCAAACTTTATGACTGCTTTGCGATTGCTAGGTTAGAACATTGCCGCGAAAAAAATGTTCCGATACATACGAATTTGTATACTATAATACACCGTTTATGATATTCCGAGGCTTAATAATGTTTGGACTATATATTATTTTATTTAATCATATTGTAATTCATAAGTAGTTTCTATTTTTGGTATATAATATCGTATTTTAACAAAGCTAATGAAAACAGATATCCTAAATTAAAAAAAATATTCTTAACTTACAAAAGTGATAGTTTCCCATTGGGCCGATGGACCTATCGATACACGTAGTGACAACCCTTTTTTTCACGTAGTGACAACTCTATTTTCATGCAAATCGTAACATAAAATCAAAATTTATTATTAACCTACAAATTGATTGTTTCCCATTGGGCCGATGGACCTATCGAAACACACTTAGTGACAACCCTAGCATTTGATGCAAATCGTTGTCTCGTCTATCATTAAATAATAAAATAACAAAATCGATTAAGACCCAAACGTATAAGATAAAGTTTATATTTAATACCACACAAAAAAAATATCTCTTAATTAAAATAAAGTTTTATTAATTATTCAATTAAATAGAATTACATTTTAATATATTTATGATTTATTTATATTAATTTAAATAACAAACACATCTTATCTTACTAATATTATAAATGCGAATGTTTCGATAGATGTTTGTTTGAAGATATCTCCGGAACGGCTTAACGGATCTTGATGAAATTTGGCATAGATGTAGAACATAGTCTTGTAGAACACATAGGCTACTCATTTAGTTATTTTAATTCCGTGCGGACGTAGTCGAGGTCGACATCTAGTCTTATAATGAAGCTATCCTATTTTATCTTTACAACACGTAAGCTTTGCAAGAGTAATTAGTCATTGTCTAAAACGGAACGCATTAATGTTGAAGACCAACATATTTTACTATGCAAATGTAATATGATGTAAACAATTCATAATCCAATTTACTAACATGTACAGGTATAAAGAAAAGTGTTTAAAAAAAATTACGTCCTTTTAATTCTAATTTAAGATTTTAATAAATAATAGAAAGTTTTTAGTTTTTTACAAATTGTACAGTCGACAAAAAAAGTGCTTAAAATTAGAACTTTTTTTAACTTTCAAAATATGGTAAGATTAGTATTTACTTCAATTATTTCCCATGTTACAAAAGTTATGTACATTATACTATGAAAGTTCATTGAATACATTTGCAATGTGATACAAAAGTTGCCGCTCCGATGCCTTCCTTAATTATCTTGTTTTTCTGACTGTACGATGCCGAATAACTAAACGGTGTGTCAGATAAACATGATTTAAAGACCACATTATTTTACAATTCCGAACATTAACCGTGGTTTCCTGAGACCCAAAAACTCCGTTTAAATCTCCACATGTGTTTTATCATAGTTATGTTATATACAGACTTTTGGTCTCAGAAACCTACGGTTAGTATAATTATAGCGCAACAAAGAGATTTCCTTCATTCTTCTTCAATCGTTAGATGGAGCTATCTATAGTTAGCCAATTACTTATATTATTACCAAAGAATACGGAAGACAAAACCTAAGAGTAAGATCATTCCTACGCCATCTTTATTTAGTTTTCATCAACCATATCTTCAATTTACCGTAGGTTTCTAAAACCTAAATTGTAAAACATAAACAACATTTTTTAAACGAAGATTTCGGTTTTAAAAACCCACAGTTAATGGTATTGGAGTTAGCAATAAACTTCCAACAGCCAGTTTTCTATATGTTTTCCTCCTTATTCTCGGATGTAAAATTATCATTTGGCAGTTATGCTTCTACTACAAATATAGTATTACAGCTGTTAGGTGTCAATAAAATTGTCTATGCAACGGCTTGTTTGTGAAAGCGTATTGCTGTTTTTATGTTAAATAATTAAAGCACTTGTGTAATGAAGTGTACATAAAAAGCGCTTTGTTACCGCGTTATTCATATTTCATTGTTTGGAAATGACTAACTATCGCCCGTGACTCCGTCCGCGCGGAATTAAAAAATTAGTAACTCATCTGTTCTTCCACACTGAATATATCCAGAGATACCTTTAAACAAACATACATTCATCTAAACTTTATCATTTATAATATTAGTAACATACAAAGAGTGTTTTTATCGCCATACTTGAACATATACTCGTCTCTTTCATTCTTCTTTTAAACAAATGAGATAACAATATAATGGTGTTCCATTTTTAAATTCTATTTCATAATGGCCAGTAACATACTGTCAGGTTTCTAAACGTTGTAATAATAAATGTCAATTATTTAATTCATATCAAACGAATAGCCTCTCGATTACTATGAAAATATCAACTGATTCGATTCTATCAAACGGTACGGTATCGAGACGCGTAACCAATGTCAAATAATTTATAACTTAGCAACAGTGTTTTTAATTATAATATAAATTTGTATAACACTGGCTGTTGCTCACGACTAGGTGTGAAAATTAAAAAAAAACACAGTGTTTAATTCATCGCTGAGTGATTTTACGAGAAAAAAATCTATCCTATATGTTATTCTTGATTGTAACTACAAATATCATTAAGATCGTTTCATATGTTATAGAGCTATGTAGTCACAAATATCCATCCAAACTATATTTATAATATTAGTAAATATTGCATATCAACGGTCAAAAAATAATCTTATCTTACTTATATTATAAATGCGAATGTTTAGATGGATGGATGTTTGTTTGAAGATATATCCAGAAACGCTACATGGCGACAGTATAGAAATGTATTTTCCAAGTCGTATATGCGTTTTTATCGTAAAAACATTGCCAAAAAATTCTAATAAGAATCAAAAACAAACATAGAACTATCGACAAACGTGGCACATCACTAGAGAGCAATTTTTATATCGTCCCTCTGAGGGTCGCTGATAAATATTTATGAAGTAGGTAGCTACATTACTTTTCATGCCTAATGATTTCTAATTCAATTACTTTTCGACTCCCCCGCATCGCGCCGCGCCGTCGCACACTCATTGTATGATTGTACAAACTTTTTATCTTTGACAACAAACAACATTTATAAAATAAAAAAAAATAATCTATGGTCTTATATACGCTATCTTACTAATATTATAAATGTAAATGTTTAGATGGATGGATATTTGTTTGAAGGTATCTCCAGAACAGCTCAACGCATCTCGCTAAAATTTGGCATAGATGTAGAACATAGTCTGAAAGAACACATAGGCTACTACTATATTGATTTTTTAATACCGCGCGGACGGAGTCACGGGCGTCAGCTAGTAGATCATAAAACAATGAAACAAGTGTAAATCTTCCCTGTTTGCGTTAATAAATAAACCAAGGGTTCCGCCTCTGTTATCCGTCGGAACATCCCCAAGGGGGGAGTTATCAAATTATTTGCCCTTTCACTTCATTACACGCCCTTACTACAGGGTTGCCTAAGTACCTCGCAAGCTGTTTTGCGGTTTATAATCTTGTAATAAAGCTTTTTATATGTTAGAACGTCTAGCGATTAGCCAAAATGGTTTTAAAGATTACAACTTAAATGTGGAGATTAGAATTTAACACCATTTTTACTTAGCGTTAAAAAATGGCTTAAATTTTAAATAAAAAATTTATATTTATGTAAACAAAAGAAACATCGCTACAATATCTTACCAAACTTATGACACAAAAATGCAAGTAGGCAGAATAGGTAATCTTGATGAAGGCTCGATAACGTGCAATGCTGCCAACTGGACACGGACACATACCGTCATGTTGGCAATAGCTAACAATAAATGTCACATAACCTCAACAATTGTCAATTTATTTTGGTAGTATTTTTAACCGCAACAACAACGATAACTGAACCATTTCAAACGTCAATCTATAGTAACTAATTACCCTAGTTTTATTCATTATTAATGACATTCAAACTAAGTAAATAACAATTTATTTAATTATCAATACCGGTGTTAGCGTTGGACTCGGTACGATGACCGCCCAGGGCGATGGACAAAAAAGAACTGCCAGTCTCTTGCAACAGTTTACTTGCCCTTTACCTTTGGAGGCCAAGCCATAGTAAAAGTAGGGGGTACATAGAGATCTCGTCAAGGGCACTGGTAGTGCTTAATAAGGCATTGATAACTATTGTAGTCATAACCCTTGCTATGCCGAGAAACCGTAGTTTCGTAGCTACGGTTTCTGCAAATCGTGCCGATGGTAAAACGTGCGAAAACATATTTTGCGTTGTCAGAACATGGGTCACTCCAGCTTACCCAGCTCATCAAAGAACCTCCTCCCCCCAGCAAACCCTTTATATTACTAATGATCTCTGGGAGCGATCACGAGCGAAACAATATACATAACCCTGTATATTATTGTAGTAAAACTCACCCGAACTAGGCCGATCGCTGTAACGTGTGCAGTACACCCATGCCGGCCACACCATTGGCCCGTTCTCACCGGTCGTTGTACCTACAACATAGACAATGGTAATTAATGATAGTCATAGGATACTAGAATTAGATCTGTCTTTAAATAAATGTAAAGGGGCTACGATTATATTGAGAAACTATAAAAGCTGTAAAAGAACTTTAAGACTATTTTTAAGACCTGCTCTTTTGGTTGAAATTTTGCTTTAGTTTTATTATTTTCTTTAAGAGCTCAGAGCCTACCCTAAATCAAAGGGGACTAGGCCTTAGTCAACCACGCTGGCCCAGTGCAGGTTGGTTGACATCATACATATCTTTAAATTTGTTCTCATATATGTGCAGGTTGCATCACGATATTTTCCTTCACCGTAAGAACGTCGGATAAATGTACATTTGTAAATCGGAAAACACATTGGTACATGACGGGATTCGAACCCAGGCCCTGCAGATTGCAATTCAAGTGCCTAACCCACTGAACCATGCTCGCTCTACCATTCTAATTTTAAACATTGTTGAATATACCAACTTACTTGTAGTACTACTCTGGTTGCTGGAACCGTCGTCGCTTTTCGAAAGATCAATTGCCCCTTTATCAATAGGTTTTATCTCCGGTACTCTAGCCTCAAGCACTTCCGGTTTAGAGGGCAATGGAGCCTCTTTTACAGGTACTTTAGCCTCAAACGACCTCGACTTTAAAGACTTTCTTTTCGTCAACGGATCAGTTATTCGTCTACCGAAATCAGCCTTCAAAATATTGTCTATACTAAATTTTAAACAATTTTGATTTATGAAATCCCTTCCAGATTCATTGTCTGGTGATTTCGGTGTACTATAATTAACACGTCTGTTCTCATCGCTTCGATGACGCGTTTCCATTGTTTGGTTTTTCATTCTTAAACCGAAATTTAAACCAAAATGCTGCGTATTAAGATTTAAATTGTTTTGTGGCATTGGCATTCTATTTGGTATCACCCCAGATTTTAAATCCACTTGGTTTAATGGATTTTGAAACAGCAACGGCTGGTTTAGGAACATTAGAGGGTTTGGGGTGATCGGGCTTGGTCGGAGGAGTAAAGGTTGGTTTACATTTAGGTTCTGACTAAGTTGTGAGATCGCGTTCAGATGTGTCTGTATGTGTTTAAAGGAGGATAAACCTTGGGAGGTGTCCGGACTGCTTTTCTCGTTGTCATGGTAACTGGATACTGGAGCCTCGTTACCAACGGATAAGACAGTGTCATCGCTGCAGCAAGAATTTTCATCATCCACACTTATTTCACCTCTGTATTCATTTCCAATCGTATCATCATCTTCAAGCCTCGGACTGACGCTTTCCGACGTCCTAGAATTTTGACCATCATCGAAATTTGGTGTATTCTGCAATAGTTTATCTGTTGAAAAGACATTCTCTGGACTATTTGTGTCTCGTTCTTTCTTTAGAACGTTGTGTATGGAGAAAGAGGATGTATGTATCGTTCTATCTTCGAATTTATCTTCTTCATTGTATTCGGGACTGATTGTGTCTCTTGTATTTGGTGAATATGGCTCATGGTCTTCATCGCTTTGATCCTGAATCTTTATTCTGGTATCCTGCAGGTGTACGGTTGTCGACACCGCTGCCATCTTGAATTTGTAGTTCTACGCCATCTGTTAACAAAAGAAAGTAAAACAGATTACTTTCTATGTATTTCTACAAATTTTATTTACATGACAAAGTTTATGACAGCTAGTCAGTGACAGTCTTTTAATAAATGCCAAGGCGGAGATCATTTGTGAAAATCAAAAAAGGTGTGAACGCCCTGACATTTCGCATAAAGGTCGTAACACACAACGATATTGAGAGTCGATATCCGACACCTCTTATATGTTATGTGCCTTATATCCTCGTGCAGTTGTCATAACAGTAATCTATATATAAAAGAGTAAACTGACTGACTCAACTATCGCACAGCCAAGATATCTAGATTTAAAATTTTGCATAGAGGTTTATGTTACTATGTAGGCTGTTCAAACTTTCGAGAGACATTATACTAAACTGATATATATAAAAGATGAGTGAGCTACAGGGCGCGTCCGCGAAATAATACCAGTACCACTCATCCTGATGAAGGGCCCCCGATGGGCTCGAAACTAGTCAGCGCCGCCACCGGACGAATATACGTGTTTGGCCGTTTTTTATATCAGTTTACTATGTTTTGTTTTTACGAAATTCATCCCCTAAGGGTCCAAAATGGTATGTTAAAGTTTGTATGATGCAACGCCCTAGAACACATAGGCTAGTCATTATGTTTGTTTTTAATTCCGCGCAGACGGAGTCGCGGGCGACAGCTAGTCCACAATACTTTAAGTAAAGTGGTAAGTTTTACATGAATCGATGATATTGATATGCAAATTTATAGCTTATCCGCATTAAGTCGCATAAAACACAGTCGGTCAATAATTATAACAAGTTAACCGCTCGGAGGATGCTGCGGTTGCGGTCACCGGGGAGACCAAACTGGTTGCCATATATGTGTTGTAAGGTTGCTCTACTCACAAATTTAATTTATCATCATACTAATATTATAAATGCGAATGTTTGGATGGATGGATGTTTGTTTGGAAGATATTTAACACACATATAGAACATAGTCTACTTATCTATATATCTATTATTTTTAATGCCTCACGGACTGTGTCGCAGGCGACAGCTAGAAAGATAATAAACTTCTTTACATCACCGATGCTTCATTGATTCAGAACTAGACCCCTGCTTACTTAAACTTCGTAATTTTTAAGCTTTTATCATTAATGACTTAATATGTAAACAAACTGTTTGCTTGCAATCCTTCTGTAAATATATAAACATACATAGTTTAAATGTCATAAAAATATTGCTTATAATATGCTACGTCTCATTACAATCGGTATAAAAATTAATAACGCCATCTAGCGATGATTTATGAAAACTTTTAACTTGTGATAAACTGTTCCAAATCTACTTCCTCTACAAAAAACGATTACATTAGTAGTATTTAGTTAATTAAAAATAAAAAAAAACATTATATACCCCATCGATTGATTTTTAATGATAAAGGATGATTTAAAAAAAAATATAAAGTTACAGTGTTTTAGATAGTTACTAATAATCATACGATTAAAGACGAAAAATATACAAAGAGCTCAGTAACCAATAGCATTTAACTTTAGTAAATATTGAAGTAGAGCATACTGGCTAACGATGCGCAAGCAGACCACACACGTAGCGGCGCGCGCGCAGCCAAACCAGACATTTCGTTTAATCTGCCCACCGCGCCACAACTCTCACTTATCACAAGCAATTATCAACCTTACCACATAGACATAAGATTCAAGTTTATAGCGCACTTAACTTTGTCCGGTTTAAGAACACAACCAAGTTACATAAAGCATTGGAATATTGCAAATTGAACTCTATCAGCTATGAAATAAGATTTATACCTGTTGTATATATTTCCGTGTAGTTGGTTACGTGTAAAGTGTAGCGAAATTGAATTGTTTTATTTTAGTATCACGATTTCGCAATTTCCCGAGGTGTTAGAGGTTTCTTATTTATATACTCTATATTCCATACTAAAAGTATTATTATTGTGATAAATTATTAATAAGATATTTATTAACTAGCGGTTGCCCGCGGCTCCGTTTGCGCGGAATTAAAAAACTTAGTAACCTACGTGTTCTTCCAGACAATGTTCTATCAGTGCCAAATTACAGCGAGGTATATAGCCGTTCTGGAGATCACCTTCAGACAAACATCCTTCCAACCAAAACATTCGCATTAATAATATTAAGATATATTAGGAAGATAGTATCCAAAAGCTTTGAGTATGGATAAATGGACAAGGCAAAATTGTCAATCACTCATATGCATATCTTGCTAACACATACATCTATGTAAAGACGTGTTCACACAAATCGAGCACACGAGCATTACTTGACTTAGGAATGCGTGCGCTTGTTAGGTCCTGCCTTGTATTAAAACCCTTGTATTAAAACCCGATATAAATATAATTTAATAAAAAAATTACACAAACGGTGTCATTTACACTGTTAAAATATCACATATTTTTGTGTAAATAACGTCTAGGAATTTGACCGCAAGCGAAACGGCGCGAAAATTTTGACATTTCAAAGTGACAGTTGAAATATTTTTTATCTGTAAATGATGATCTTGAATCGCTCATTTGACGTGTTAATACGGTTGTAGAATATAAAATCGTACATATACGGTATTAAGTCTAGGAATTAATAAAGATACTCGAAAAGGCCGGTCATGAAAGTATACGAACAAATTTAAATTAATTAACTTTATGAGCATTACAAAATTCCTGACAGTAAAGCAAAATTCTCAAATAGACTTTTAAGACGAAATAGGTCGTGGACATTATAAGCTATTGATTAAATCTAAAAATAATTATAACTTAACTATTTTCTTAATGGAAATAGAGTAACAAAAATGTGTCATACCAAGCCAAACCGCGCGTCGAAAACATTACGCTTTTATCAATCGAATAAAAACTACTTTTTTTAATTTTAGAATGTCATAAAACATTATTTTCTACAACAAAAAGGTGCAAAGCGTAATTATAACATCAACGTTTAAAAAAAGAACGTCCATAATCTATGGTAGATTGTAAATCCAATTTTTTAATTCAACACTGGCCAGTTATCGCTTTTTTAACTTAGCGACGCATCAGTTTGATAATTCCAATAATTAATTTAATTAGGTTTTTTTCAAAACGCCGTATATAAAATGTCTAGGTCATACATCTGACGATGGTTTGCTGATTACTCTTCATTAATAGCGTTATCAATTTTTACTAGCGATTTACACCTGGTTGAAAACAATTAAAAGAAATAATCAACACATTATACTCGTAAATTCGATCTCGGTTTAATTTACAACCAATGATACCGTTAAATGCACTTTCAAGTTTTTGGCTTTTCAGTTATTTTTTTTTCCTATTTTATTCAAAATTGTCCAGTGTCCAGCCTGTCATCTGTATGTTCCTCTGTTTGTTTTGTCTGTATGTTTGTATGCACGTGCTTGTTGAACATACAATTGGTGTACCTTTTTAATAAATAAACTAATTTTAAAGTTGTTTTTTACTAATTATTTAAAATTAATTAATTCTTTAGTACCATATTTTTCATTTGGAACTTAAAACGACGATAACATAATTATCTATTATAAATATTTCTTTTATTAAATAGTAAAACATGGCTACATAAAATGGCAAAAAAAGGATCTTACGATACTTTTGTCATTAACAGAGGGGCGTTAGTGAGCTGTCAAAATTTGATCTGACTTATGCCCACAGATTCAGATATCATTGTTCGTCTATACATAAACAATAAATATAAGCTGTTTCCTCTTAATTTAAATGAAAATAAGCAGAATAAATACTAAACTAATAACTGACAATACTACCGGTGTTAGATACTTCTAAAACATTCCTTTTTCTTTGTTTTTTTTTCATAATGGCGGCATAACGTACCGCCGGCCATCGACACCTGTGCCATTCATTTCCAAAGAAATAATTAACAACTTCGCGTGTATGGAAATGTAACATTGGACTGCATACTAGTATTGTGAAACACAAATTAGTCTTTGTGTCATTAGAACAAGGTATAAATTTGCTAAATAGTTGTTTCAAAACTAGTAAAGTGAGCGGAACTCTGGATAAAAATTTACAAGGAACTGTCATTGCAAGAGAGTCGGTGGCTCAGGGGTCAAGCACTTGACCTGCAATCTGCAGGTCCTGGGTTCGAATCCCGCCATGTATCAATGTGTTTTTTAACCGATTTACATATGTACATTTATCCGACGTTCTTACGGTGAAGGAAACGTGATGCAACCTGCATATATCTGAGAAGTAATTCAAAGATATGTATGAAGTCAAGCAACCCGCACTCGTCCAGCGTGGTTGACTATGGCCTAATCCTTAACTTAGTGTAGGCTCCGAGCCCCTCGTTGGGGACGTATAGTGAGCTGATGATGATGAAGTCATTGTATTTTAGAATTAAATCTATTTTGGAATTAATTTTTTATTACCATTTTTTTCTAACAATAATTGCAAAATTTTAAATCGATTAAAATTTAAGCGTCACAAATTTACTTTAACATAAAGACAACTCAATTAAATTCTGTAAAACACAAGCAACATAATATTATTTAAGTGTCACAGATAATTAAGTGTAGATAATCGGAATATTCGCATCTAAAAATTAACATTTTAATCTTATATGAATAAAACCTTTTTACATTTTATCTGAGAATAACCTGCCAGCTATCAAGTCATAAATTGCCTTTAAAAAAGAAAAATAAACATAACCGTTCGGATATTTTCTACTACAGTTATGAAAGTAAGAATTGTTTGTTATTGTTTGGATATAATTTATGTAGTCTTAGGAATGTTAGTAAATACAAGAATTTCTTATCAGTATTATAACTGTAATAAAACGTTTCAAAATCATAAGTAAATATTTTACAGATTAGCTATCACCCGCGATTCCGTCAGACAGGAATTAAAAAAATAATTAGGTCTATGTTTTCTTTCAGACTATGTTCTACATCTATGCCAAAATACATTGAGTTCCATACATTCTGTAGACACCTTCTAACAAACATACATCCGAACATTCGTATTTATAATATTAGTAAGATGCAAAAAAACATTAACTCCTATATCTTTAAAAAGTTTTAAAGTTTAAAAAAAGAACATACAATCAGCGTTACTACTTTTTATTATTGGTTGAATTAAAAAGAAGAAAAATTCAAAAATGGAACATAATTGAAATTTGTCTTCTCTCTCGCTCTCACATTGTGTTTTGTTTCATATGAAACGTCAATATAATAGTCTCCACCCAAGATATTGTTAGCACCCGCATTGTAAATGATCATGGCGGATCGTATTAACTTTAATCTAATATTGGTCATATCTATTTCAGTTATAATGGACAATAGATTCTTTACACAATGAACTGAAGATCTTTTATAGTATGATTTGATGCCATAAATTTGATTAAGAATTTTATTCAATCTAATTATTTAAAAAATATTTTAACACCCAAACCATTTTGGAATAGTAAAAGTATCGTATCTGGATATGAAAAACTAGCAAATTGAATAATAACATTTAAATTTTATTAATCTATCTTTATATATATAATTCTTCTGTGAGTGTGTATGTCACTGAACTTCTCTCAAACGACTGGAGCGATATTGATTTTTTTATGTGTGTTCAAGGGGATCTGGGAATGGTTTAGATTCACAATTTTCATCAAATATTAACTTCATATTAATTTATTCAAATTAAAGATGTGTAGACAGGACAACGTCTGTCGGGTCCGCTAGTATACATATAAAAATCAATTGCTGTACGTTAGTCTTGCTAAAACACGAGAACGGCTGAACGGATTTATCTTATCTTGGTCTTGAAATGTTCGTGCATGTCTAGGGAAGGTTTAAAAGGTGAGAAAAATTCCAATAATTACCGGAAACTAGTTAAGTTTCTTTTTTCATTCCACACGGACGAAGTCGCGGACGTCAGATAACACCTAATAATTTTTCAATAATTTTTCGTTAACTTTGTCATCTGTGCCTTATTTAGGGCTATCAGCACTTTAGGCTGGATTACTGCGAGCCCTTTTTACCATGCTTTTAGGGGTGGAAGGTAGGGTTACGTGAGACTATGTATAATAATCCGCAGAACTGTGACCACTCTTCTTGATCAGCGGCTTAAGCTCAACCGTCCAATCTATACCCTAACGCCGTTACCGATATCAAAACTATTCAATTTAATTTAAAATACTAACTTAAACACTTTTAAATCTAAGGATTTTAATTACATTTATATTGATCGCCAAAGCATATGAATTGAGATTATCAGCTCGCTATACGCCCCACCAAGAGTCTCGGAGCCTACCCTAAGTTAAGGGTGATTAGGCCATAGTCAACCACGCTGGCCAAGTGCGGGTTGGTTGACTTCACATATATCTTTGAATTACTTCTCAGATATATGCAGGTTGCATCACGATGTTTTCCTTCACCGTAAGAACGTCGCATAAATGTACATATATAAATTAAAAATCGGAAAACACTTTGGTACATGACGCGATTCGAACCCAAGACCCGTCGATTGCAAGTCAAATGTTTAACTCCTGAGCCTGCTCTATACAAATTTAGGTTCATCATCAGCTCACTATACGTCGCCACAGAGGAGCTCGGAGTCTACCCTAAGTTAAGGGTGATAGGCCATAGTCAACCACGCTGGTTAAGTGCGGGTTGGTTGATTATGTTTGAATTTAGGTTACATATAAATGAATTCGTACCGTATACAGTATGTATGAGAATTCTTTACATATATAGTTGTATGCTTTTGAACATATTAGTACTATATTAGGCTTAGCTACACTTGATTACTTCATGAATATTTATCAAGAACACGAGCGTGGCGTCGTGGGAATATATTAGAAAAACTTACTTTTTTTAAGTTAAAGTGAACGGAAGAAAGAGTAAATAGTTACATCAGTCGCACATCTGTTATAACTCATGTTAATACTTAACTTTAAGTTAGTAAACAAACAAACAAACAGCATTAGACTGGTTGTCGTTAATTTCTATTTCAATGGAGTTGTAAATTAAACGTGTAGGCAAGATTTTAAACTATGAGGTAATCATTCGATTCGTATTTATCTAGACTTTAATAAGGTTTAATAACAAACTGTCAACCGCAACTCCGTCTGCGCGAAATTAAAAACTTAAGTAGCCTATGTCTTCCAGTATATTTTCTATATCTAAGCCAAACTTCAGCAAGATACATGCAGCCGTTCTGGAGATACCTTCAAACAAACATCCATCTAAACATTCGCATTTATAATATTAGTAAGAGTAAAATTACAACTCTGTTTCCATTATAATATAAGGTTATAATTTAACCTGAAAACCTACCAGAGACAAGACGTCGAGGACATAGCTAACAAACCGAAAAGTAATAAACCTTTGATATGAACCTAATGTAATAACTTCATAGTATAGAAAATGGATACTAAATTTTCTTTTAAAATTTAGTGGTAAACGAGGGACCAGCCACATGGACATCCGCAATTGCAGATACGTTGCCTACCTTTAATCAGAGGAAAATTCGTATGTGTCCCTGTCAAAACTATTTCCCCATCCCATACTTTTCTTATAAGAACAAGGAGGCAAAGGATAGGCTAAAATTATGCTAGCTCTCATATGTCGCACGTTTCGCCGCCGGCTTTTGCTGCAGTGTGCTACAACCCTAATACGACTAAAAATTCTGCCAACATCAAGAATAGTACCGAGTTTCAAAGGGCGCGGTCATATTTCTTTAGCTCTGCACACGCTATTAATATCAGTACTAAAATTGTATTCAATAATGTCAACGGAGCAAAGCTTTTCAACTCAAGTTCGCCGTGAAACACTTTCACACGAGGGTAGAATAGTACACATTGCAGTACTGTTTTTGTACACACCAAGACAGAACCAAAGATATTTTAACCTTCTTAAATATGTATTCTTCTAGAGATAAATTTTGAACAAAGACGAGTGCATTAAAATAAATTAATTTATTTTCTCATAAGAATTTGCGTTAGTTAAATTAACTTTGATCTAACAAGTAATCGCTAGAAATATACAAATTTGTATCGTAATTTATATCCACGAGACGAATATTTAATTATAATAATTATTAATTAAAAAAAATAAACGAGACGCCAGACCAATTCTCTAGCAATTTTCAACAGAATACGTAAACATCAAATCAAACAACTTCTAACAACTAACGCCATCTATTATCCTTTAAGGGCCGCTAAGATAATCCTTAAGCTCACTAAAAGAACTTTTACAATAATTAAGTTAAACTAAAAACTAGGACCTCGTGACATATTTTATGATATGTTAAAAAAACTCTATTTATAAGCTTATATTAATCGATTTAATAATCTACAATTAATTATTTTACTTGAGTCACTGGCAGCTTTTTATACTGATATTAGAAAAAGAAGATTTCATTGATTATCTGTTTATTTCAAAAACTACTGAATATGAAAAATTCTGTCACTGGCAAGCTACATTATCTCCCGGTGGCATAGACAATATTACTATATTTTTAATTATGCGCTTACGACGTACTGGCAACTACTACAAATAGTTCTAAAAAAAAAGAAAACTATTTTTAAACGTAACGCAAACGTCAAAATTGTTAACCAAACAAAACATTAAAATAATTTTATGATATTTTAACAAGTGGAACAGAATAAAAATCGTCCATGTCGATTACACAACATAAATTATATCTCTTACGTAAAACAATTACAAATACAATAAATTATTATGTTATTATAACATTGTTAAGTTCATATTCGCTATTGACATTGTTATTTTACTTTGTTCACAAGCTTCTGGAATCCTGATTATTTTTTAATTTGATTTTAAAGGCTAAGGTCTTTGGAATATTCTGCCACATAATTTTTTTTCTTTGTTTTATTCTTTTTAATAATCATTTACGCTTTTTTATGTCATACTAGCTGTCGCACGCGAATTCATCCGCGCTACTAAAAATAAGTAGCCTATGTGTTCTTCAACATCCCGTAAGCCGTTCTGGAAATACAAACATGTAAATCCGTTATCCTGGAAAATATTAACTTTTTATTTTTTTTTAATCCGCGGTATGTAACTATTTTGGCATCTTTATTACTATATTAGTAATATAATTGGGTAGTGATAGCACTAAAATTTACTGGTTAAAATATTGTTCTATATCATGTTTTTGGGTATAGTTTTTTTTATTATATTTTATAATCGGTAAAGCATTGATTTTTACATTTTTGTCTATTATATTTCTTGAACTTTAGTCAGCAATAAAATATCTTTAAATGTACTATACTTTTACCCCATTATCCTATTAAAATATCAACTTTAAAAATCGCAGAAAGTAGCCATCTTTAAAAACACGTAAAAGCGTTTTGATATTGCTTTAAAATTCAAATGTCAAAAAAAAGAATAAAAATTATAACTGGCCAGTAACATTATATCATTTCAACCATTTAAAAAACATAAATACAATGCTTCAGTCCGCTATAAATTTGCATTATTTAAAACAACTGTACAAATAATTTAATAGTATAAAAGTGTTAAACAAATTAATTATTTCAAATGATTAATTGCTCGGCACAGATTAAATATTTCTTATTAACGTTGTACTCGACTTTTTAATTTATTCCTTTGCATATGTTTCTTTACGGATGTTCTACGATAACATTTTTTTCACAGAATAGTATTTTATATATATATTTGAAATGTTCAACGTTTTTTTTCTTTATTTCTTTTATATATCTTTTATTTATAATTAGCGAATAAGACTGTTTTTTTAAATTAAAATAGGACAAACATTTTTATTCTATTAAAAAACGTTCTATTAAAAAATTTTTATTCTATTAAAATTCGTATTAATAAAAAAAGACAAAACAAAATGAACATCATGAATTTTTCTCACTTTTTTAACAACTAAATTTGGTTTTAGAATTTTATCTCATTTTTTTTTTTACTTTAATGGTTGTACAAAAAACTGGTTTTATATATTTTTTATAAAAAGTATGTTCGTTTTTATATTCGGTGATTTTTTTGATCTTTGACACTGGCTTTTGTATTTAGAAGATTAAAAAAAAACGAAATCGTCTTATTTTGATGTAACACACTATTTTATCATTTGTTACGAGATTTAAACATTGATATAGGTTTTATATTTATTAAGGTGTTATAATTTTCAAATAGTTATTGGAGAAGAGCTTCTTTGAATAGAAATTTTCGTATTTTCCAATATCACAAAAACAGATCATATTGTTTATACTTATTTTTACATTACGGCCTTTTTTAACAATAAAGATAATCAATGTAGGTTTTTACAAAACTTAAATCAATCTTAATGAATTCATTTGGCTTTCCGTAAATGTTTTTTTTTTAAATGCGTTGAATAGTTTTGAGTCCATACTGAAGAAGTATATATTTTCTGTTTATAAGTAATGCAAGAAAAATATTTTCGAGTACTAGTTAATTATATTATGCCAGTGTTTTTTTATATGTAATATTAGAAGGTTCACGCCTACTCAAAAATATTGTAGAGCAAAATAACAGTATTTCGTATATGCATAAAAAATAATAATTAATATTTAAAAAAAAAATTAAACAAAAATTCCATACCTTTTTTAAATCACGCTGTATATCCCACTACAATCCGCCATTCGTAACTTATAATATTAAAACAACATACTCTATCACACACTCACACAACCGAACGGATACGCGGACCTTTGCCTTTTTATAAAAAAAAAAAACAACTGTCAAATTCGCATGCGTTTTGACGTTGCTAAATCGCTAATTGTATTTGATTTTGAAATATATTTCTTTATGGAAACTATTGGAATATTCACTGAAACGTCGTACGCGAACCGCGAATGCCTCAACGGACTGGCGAATAAGCCAGGGTTCCCCCACTACGTAAAGGCGTGGCTTAAAACCGGGGCGGAGTCGACTACCTTTTTTTTTCATCTACCTATTTATACGTTGAAATTTCTCCGATGTGCTTTTATTTTGTGTCCGACAGTTTATTATATTGTATTGTCTGTTTGTTTGTTTGTGATTTAAATAAAGGTGAAGTTGTCATTTCGTCATTGTACAAACTCTCTCACATGTCACTATCATTTCGAATGTCTTTATACTTCGATGTATTACAATAAAATAAAACGGAAACTTTTTAAAATATCTATTTGTATATATAAAATATAAAATGATGTTATTTTACAAAGATTTAATTCGATAAACATTTTCTAATTTATATTAAAAATAATATAATGTGGTGAGCGAATCAAATAAACACGTAATTAAATCGACGTGCTTGTTAGGTTAGAATTTTATGTTCTAAGTAAATCAGGATCTGGCGACTAACAAAAATACAGTCTTTTTTTTTTAATTTATAACTATAACATATATTATTTCTGGCCATCATCTTTCCGGTCTTATCCCACGTGAAATCAACTCAAGGTCATCTTTAATATTTAGCCTTATCTTTTACGACTGCCAGTAAGAATAGTCAATTTTTTTTCTGGCATATTAAATAATATTTTTTTCTTTTCTTTATTTACTATCAATAATAATAAAATACACAACACGATTATTATTATTAATAAACAATAACTTAATATTTAAATTATCTTTGAATTAAGGTAAATATTTTCTCTTTGTTTGCCAATATTTCTCTCTTTCATCTTGTCTATGTGTTCTTCAATTTTCTTTCAAACGACATAAGCCGTCGGCTCTACTGTTTATCGCTATGTACCTTTTAAACTACTATTAATATTCCTGTCACTACGTTCAGGTAAAATTAAACAATCTAGTAATAAATAAAACCTACGTCACATTTGGATTAGTGTAGCTTTTCTACGGTGAAAGATTTTTTTTAATTTATTCAGTAGTTTGAGAGCATATTGAACAAACAAACAAACAAATTCTCTTTATAATATAATAATAATTTTTAATTCTATAATACAATTATATATTTATTTATAACTTTTAATATTAAAAAATTTGTAGATCTTATCATATGTGTATGAGATTAGATTAAAAAACATATATACATAGATGTCGCTCGCGACTCCGTCCGTGCAGTATAAAAAAATAGTAAGCCGATTTTCAGAGCTACTATAAAAATTGGTCAAGTTGTTTCACAGTTAAGTAACTAACATTGTGACACGAGAATTATATATAACATAAACATAAAAAACAAGTATGAGAAAGCTCCTTATGCGCTTCCTTCATTTGCGTTTCTACTATTCACGGATGAAAATTACGAGTCAATTCCTATATTCGCTGTATATTTATGGAACAAAACACCCGCGAATAAAGAGCTTTTACTGTATTTGTAAAGAGACAATGGAAACTCACAAATAAAGTTAACCTTCATTAATCTTGCAAACAATCAAGAAGCTGTAAAGATGAAAAACAAATAGGAAACATCAACTCATCTTAAAAACAATTAAAGAAATACGTAGACTTCAAACAATTCTCTCTCACCTTACACCCCCCAACCCTCTGTGAAGGAAAAAAGCGGAAAGTTTTTCAAGTAGGGGTGTTTTTTAATTAGTCAGAGCTTTAAAAGTGAATATTTTAAAAGTGCGTGCTGCGTTCGAACGGGCAAGTCAACTAACTAGTTAAGAGTATCTGTTTGTAGAACATTATTAAATCTTAAGACCGTTTAACTTTACAATCCCATTGGGTCACGAGCAAAGAAAAATATTCATTAAAAAAAAATACTTTATGTTTAAATAAGTTTAAACTAGCTGTCACCCGCGACTCTGACTGCGTGAATGGAATAAAAACTAAATTAGTACCCGGCAATTATTAGAATTTTTCTCACCTTTTAAACCTTCCCTAGAACTCCACGAACATTTCACGACCAAGATAAGATAAATCCGTTCAGCCGTTCTCGAGTTATAGCAAGACTAACGAACACCAATTGATTTTTATATATAGACTAGCGGACCCGACAGACGTTGTCCTGTCTACACGTCTTTAATTCGAATATTGTTTAAAATTTGACACTGCGATGGTAGCGCCGTCTGTCGGATCCAATGTAAAACATTCCAAAATCAACAACTACTAATAAATTAAAAATTAATTAAAAAAACATTGTCCAACGGACAAAATTGTGAATCTAAACCATACCCAAATCCCCTTGAACACACACAAAAAATTTCATCAAAATCGCTCCAGTCGTTTGAGAGAAGTTCAGTGACATACACACTCACAGAAGAATTATATATATAAAGATAGATTAAACAAGAGCTCTTAGTTATAATATTATTTAGTTTTATTTTTAGTTTGCTTTAGTTTTAGTTAGCATAGTTCATTTGATATAGTACAAATTAATTCATATGTTTTGTGGTGGTTAGTTAGTTATTGTGACATAGTCTAGATATAAGTAGATTGCTTAATTAAATTAACTAGATTAAATTGTTGTTAATTTTTAAATCACAAGATCAGAGCTCTTTATAAATTCTGAATCAAACTGCACATATACTTTGAATATTATAAATTATATTAAGCGAAATTTGTATTAAGTATTCAATTATATTTAAAATATTTACAATGGCAATAGAAAAAAATAGAAAATACTAAATAATGTTTAAATTAAAATAGCTTGTGATTCACAAGTGAACGAAGCATCAACACCTCAATGCTATTATCGTTGAAAAAGTCCAAGGAAAAATAAGACTTTGTTCCATCGTAAAACAAACTGAATCCTAACTTCGTACTAAATAAGAAAATAAAATTGTTCGTCTGTTTGTTTACATTTAAAGTATTAAGTTCCTTGATAACAATTAAACTTATGTGAAACCAACTTAATTTGATGTTACGTAGCTTTATTTGAAGTTATTTACTAAGTCAGTATGAAATTTTTTACATTTTTGAAATTTTTTACATTTTTTAAAGACAGTTTTCGACGAGGTTTTATATCATTATGTCAACTGTCATATTATTATAATATTGTAAGCTTTGCTGCGACGGTAAATTTTTACTACCAAACTAAAAGAAAGTAACAATTGCCAGATCACAGAATGTTATTATCTCTCTACTTATAAAACTTTAAACGAAAGATTTTTTATAATAATAAAAAACTGCGTACGAAGTCGTAGACAATGAATAGTGTAAGATAAAGCTACAGGCGCGGGATGAAGTGGCCGCCGAAGGCATTTCTAATTAAACTTTTACTACAAGTCACTCCAGTATACGAGCCTTTTTTCTTAAAGAGATGTACTGCGGAAAAGAATACACCATTATGACTCCGTAAAAATAAAATACCTACGTATATATAGATTTTGTCAATTTCGATGAAAGTTAAATGACGTCTTTGCTTCTTATAAATCCTATATCCTATTTAACATTTTTATAATCTATTTAAGACGATGATATTAAAAATATATAGAGGTAAAAAGAGTAACAGTCGCTCTGAATTATTTTTGAGCTTCCCTAACGCCATCTATCTTTTTAAACCTGTAATAATTTAAAATTACAATACAGTGACATCTAGTGGTGAGTAGCTAAAACTTACACTTGATGACGCTCTCTAGTGAACATTTTCCAAAGTTGTACTTTATGTTTACAACCAAAGATGGCGTTAAAAATAAACATTGAATAAATTTTAACCCTAAATTATTAAACATAGGACTTACTTATTTTTTTAGTAAAATCCTTACTAAAGTTAGAATTATCGAATTACTAAAAAAATGCTCGAATTCTTATATACATTTGAAGTGTCATTGTATTGGTACTTCAAAGTCCGGTACTATTGTAAAATGAAGTAACAATGGTGTTATGAAGTCGGCCGTTCAAACTGTAAATATAAACTTTATTTCGTTATCTGCACAACGACAATGATTATACATCCATAGACTGTTTAATTATTTTACTTACAAACATTTGTATTATAAGCTTTATTACTTTTGAAAATTGAGTCAAATCGCATGTTGGGTAAGGGCCAAGGGCAATTTTTTTTGTACATAAATTGCGGTGGTACTACTCAGTAGCTATATTTATGTACATATATGTACAAACTAGCCTGTATTCCTCGCTGTTAAATATTTTATATGAAGGTTTTTGAGATGATTTGATGAATACTTGAATCTCCTCAATGGATTTTAATTTTGTTACCTAAGGCCTTGTCAAGTCTGAGAAACTATTCTTTGTCAATCAGGTCTAGCTTGCTGTGGGCCTAGCACGAATATTCATGAGAATCGCCTTCGTATAGCCATCGACAAAATGTGTATTAAAAATTAATGCAGCGCCCCTATCGGACGTACAATACACTAAAATTCTCATACTAATTTTGACATAAGACACTTACGATACGAAGACGACTGTCACAAATATTCGTACTAAGCCCCCAGACTATTATATGACAAGTCACAACACAATTTGCCGGCATTCGCTTCTGTTCGCGCGCTGTGTAGTCATGACCAAGGTTAGTACATTTTTGATAATAATAATTTAAGCAATTGTTTTTTCTCTACACCGGTTTGGAAAAGATATTTAATTTTGTATGTTTTTAAAAATGATAATATTATTTTTTTTATTTATTATACAAAAACTTCACATAACAAATTAAACATCGGTTAGACAGCAGTACTAAAAACCAACAGGGTTTAAGTGTACTTACTGGTCGCTTATTAATTTATAAAATCAGCAAATTAACAAATACAGACGTTATTAACCATTTCACAATTGTATTAATTAAAAAGAATAGAGATTAAACGGTTTTTTCAAACTATAATAGGAAGACAAAAAAGCGAAACAAAAGAAAAATAGATATATAAAACAATTGAATTGTCAATTTGCAATAAATATAAGTTCTTTATTTAAAATTGCCGATTTCAAAATTCTTTTACATTTTTCTGGTTTCTTAACGATTTTTAATCTTTATTAATCTTTACTTTTAGAAATTATATATTCACTAACGATCGCCTGTTATTTTTTAGCACAGAATTAAAAATAAATAATTAGAAAAAATAAAAAGAAGTGTTTATTCTTTTCCCTTCAAAATCGGTCAATCCTTTGTCGGTAATTGTTAGAAACAAAAGTAGACAGACAAACGAAAATTCGAAAAGTTGGTTTTTTTGTCAGCAACGAAAATATATCGTGTGTACGAAATATGATTTTTTATGTATTATTTTGACATTAGATATAAAATATATAATACATATAGACAATTAAATTTTATTGTTATATAGATACATAATTATTATTAAAAATATTATAAATAGCGTTGCGAAATAATCTATCCTCGGCGGTATTTCCAAACCGCTACGACTTAGGGTCCTTTAACAAGCGTATCACCATCTCAAAGCCCCGGCAACGCATCTGCGGTTCCTCTGGTATACCTAATGTCCATGGGCGTTGAACACCTCGGTTCCCGCAGCTCGTTTGCCCCCTTTTGTTATAAAAAAAATAATAATAAGAAAAGCAATTTAATGTAAGTTATATGAATAACAAAACAGTTCGTATTTTAATATAAACATAGTTCAAATGTTATCACACATTTTTATTCAACTCATGATAATAACACAATAATATTTACAGCAAAAGTATTCAATAATATTTGTTACAGACGGAAAGAGTCGATAAGAAAGTATATAAAAATTAATTAACATTTGCATGTTTGTCCGTCTAAGGGTCCGTACACAAGCCGCAAATAAAATGCGATAAAAAAGAACTACGATTAAAAAACGCTTAATTTCACTTTACCGTCTTTTTCTTCTTTTAATTTTATTGTGTGTCTCCGATGTATGTGCACGGACCCTAATATTTACACATGACAGTTGTTCAATAAAGTATATCTAAGCTTGTGTTCTTAAGATAAAATCTCAGACAGAATTATTAAATAAAATATTTACTATTTTAGAACTTTTTCTACCTAAAAATTGTTTAAATATATTTTATGCGTTATGCGACGTTTAAAGACGTCGGTGGCTCAGTGGTCAAGCACTTGACTTGCAATCTGCAGGTCCTGGGTTCGAATCCCGCCATGTACCAATGTGTTTTTCGATTTCCGATTTACATATGTACATTTATCCGACGTTCTTAAGGTGAAGGAAAACATCGTGATGCAACCTGTACATATCTGAGAAGTAATTCAAAGATATGTGTGAAGTCAACCAACCCGCACTTGGCCATCGTGGTTGACTATGGCCTAATCACCCTAACTTAGGGTAGGCTCCGGGCCCCTCGGTGGGGACGTACAGTGAGCTGATGATGATGATGATGTTTTATGCGTACTGTTTTCTTTCAATTTCTATCATAACTTCAAATTTTTATGTCGGTTTTCATGAAAAAAATATAGTTGCATTTAATTGAAGATACATAATAATAAGGCATTATCTTTGCTATTTTACATGTCAAGGGGAACCACTTTTGAGTATTTTTACGCGAAGTTTTTACACGAATACGCGATTTTCGAGATAATTATGAGAAATGTCATTACATTTGAAAGGAAAAATATTATAATATTAACCTTTACTGCCAATTTAAGAGTATAGATAAAAAATATCGAAAGTCAAGGTAACCTTCGGGAACTAACCTTAAGTGAACTTGTGGTTAAAAATTTCTCAGACAAGATTATTAAATTTAATAAAAATAGAAATCTTTATGTCATAAAAATGCTTTATAAATTCTACTTCTATTACTGTAGGTTTCTGAGTCCTAAATCTTTGTTTAAAACATATTTTATCTCTGTCTATCAAAGATAATATGACGATTTTGAAGTCTGAAACACACGTTTAGAGATTTATGTTTTATCTGTCCTATTTTGTATATTTGTAAATTTTTAATCTGTTTACAGGTTAACATTCCGAGTTTCAAGCTGAACAATGGGCTGGAATTGCCAGCACTGGGTTACGGCACATGGCTGGGTCTTGATGATAAGGTATAAGTATAAGTAAACTAAAATCGACACACGTTACACTCAGATTCAAAAGCGAAGCATACTCAAATTTGGCTTAAGTAGGACGATGGATTGCCCGTGAGGGAGCTGCCCCGGCAAAGATGCTGACGGGATCGCGGACGAAAGAGTAAGTCTGCCCGTGGTCCCGTCCTGATGCGTTGGAGGAACAGAGAGGTTTAGTGGGTATGCCTGCCTATGGAGGAGAATCCCACATAACTACCGCGTCTCCTCCGGGGCGCGGAGTACGCATAAAGCATTCCTTTTTGGAAATAAAAAGGAAGATGGATTTTGTCATTCTTTAGTTTCCACTATTATTTATTTACACAATTTTCTCTCATTCTTTATAATAAAAATTAGTTAATAATATGTTTTTGTACAGATGTTTCGGTAATGAAAACTAGCGATTATTATCTCTATATTGTTTGAATGTTGCTATATTTTTGCATACATTTCTGACATTGTAAAAATAATTTTTATCTCTTTAAGAAATTTACAATACCTAAACGCTATCACTTGTTTTATCAAGTTGTTTGCGACTTATAACAATAATGTACTTATAAAATGCAATCAGAACTAATACAATTACAAGCTAATAAAACTTTAAGATCATATGTTTTTTTTTATTATTATTTAAATTATTATACAATAATAGTATCTACGTACGACTTTTCTTTTAAATATTAAAACAAAAGTAAAAACATAATTATGTTTATTTCTAAACTTAAAACCATTAACACTAAACGAATTAAAATAATAGATTAAGATGAAATAGCAACGTAAGCCACTTACAAACTCTATCCAATGGCGGTCAAAAGGTTAACAGTCTAACATATTCCTTAGCCTTACTTTGTTATATTTGTCACTAGCTGTTGCCAGAGACTCCGTCCGCGCGGAATTAGAAAAGAAGTTAATAAGCAACCTGTGTTCTTCCAGACTATGTTCTACATCTATGCCAAATTTAGTAAAGATCACTGGTTCACTGTTCACTGGTTTTGACATACCTACCAACATCCATCCATCTATCTAAACATTTGCATTTATAATATTAGTAAGATTAATTTTAGATGGAGTTCAATATGCAAGAAGCTCCGAAGTTGGTAGAGGCGTTGTCGTACTCCATAGACATCGGATACCGACACATCGACACAGCCGACCTCTACCGTGTTGAAAAGGAAATCGGACAAGTTGTCAAACTGAAGATTAAAGAGGGCGTTGTCAAGAGGGAGGACTTGTTTATTACCACTAAGGTTAGTAATTGCATAAGGTAGGTCTTTTATGTTTCTGATTAAACCCAGTGCATCTGTTAATGTCTCTTGTAGGGCAACAGCGAAGTGTCATAAACCAAAAGAAGTTTGGTTTACTATAAGGAAACTTTTTAGTAAAAGTAAATTGTCGTTGTCGAATCCACATTCCCTTCTCAGATTTTTTACAAAGATAAAGGAGGAAAAAGACACGTATACTTCTTTTCAAATATCTTGGCGGCTCAAGATCTTCGGCGCGCTGCAAAGTGCCCTCCCACGCATTCCGCTACACCTTAAATTACATGTAGCGATTCGCGCGAAGCTAAAAGACGCCAAGATATCTGTTAAGTTGTTACTAAAGTTGACGTCTAATGTAGCAAGTGCATTTAAAAGCAAAAGAGTAGGATATTGTTATTATGTTTTTATTGAATTCTGACAGGTGTGGCAACACAACCATCGCATAGCTGACGTGGAGAAGTCGGTGCGAGAGTCGCTAAAGCGCCTCGACATGGATTATGTCGACCTCGTTCTGATGCACTGGCCAATGTCCATATCTGTAAGTACCCCATACACCACAAGTACCTATTTGTTTAAGGTTAATTGGAGGTATCGGCGGGTAAAAGGTTAACTTTGGATTATAAGGGAGAAATATATTTGCTGTTAATTTTACTAAAACTATAAATGGGAGTGTTTACATGGATGGATGGATGTTTCATCGTCATCATCAGCTCACTATACGTCCCTACTGAGGGGCTCGGAGCGCCTAACCTAAGTCGGGTGTGATGGATGTTTGTTAGAAGGTATCTCCAGAATAGCTGCATGGATCTCGCTGAAATTTAGCAAAGATGTAGAACATAAACTGAAGAACACACAAGCTATTAAATAATAAAGCAAACTGCAACCAAAAAGTGTTTATAAAAACACTAGAACTTAAAATATTTTTTCTAGAACATTTCATTGTTCGCAGGTAGATGGCGTGGACGAGAAGATCGACTACCTGGAAACTTACCGCGGACTGGAGGCGGTGCTGCAGAAGGGACTGACACGAACCATCGGAGTTTCCAACTTCAATCTGCAACAGATGCAGCGACTGCTCGCAAACTGCAAAGTCCCGCCCGCCACAAACCAAATTGAGGTTAGAATTTTTAATTAACAATCATGTGAGAGGAGAGTAACCTATGTTTCATCCCCTTCCCTATGACCTAGTTCTATCCACATTTTAATCAAATATAACAATATGTTGGAAACCTTAAAACAAATAAAACTAGTATCTATGTTTCCAGATTAATCTAAACCTAGGTCAGAAGGAGCTGGTGGAGTATTGCCAATCAAAAGGTTTGGTTGTCGTCGCGTTTACATCATTCGGCACGATGGTACCCGGCCGCACGGTGCCCGGCAGCCCCGAGCCTAAGATTAACAATCCTACGATGGTTGCCATTGCTAAAAAACACGGCAAAGCAGTCACACAAGTCGCCTTGAGATATCTGGTAAGTGATATTAGATTTACCTATGGTTTAACTGAGACCAAACTCTGTATAAAACATATCGTCATCCCTGCCATTATGTCTCCAATCCGGTAATAATAAAGTAACGGCCCGAGCCGAGGTTCTTGAGGGAGCCCTCGAGCTTAGTTACTCTTAAACGAGGTTTAGGCTAAGTGCCATCTGCGCTCGGACACCTCAAGCCCGGTGAAGCTGCAAATGCCTCCTCAAGGCAAACAGTGGCAATTCCGTCACAAAAATGTCATTATGTTGACAAAACAGAGATATGTTTTAAACTGACATTTTAGTCTCAGAAACTCACCGTTAAATAATAGAACTGAGCCCTATTGGGTTCTGTCGTTAAGACATTTCTAGGAGAAAGTATAATATCCTTAAATCTTTTTTAATCTGTTTTTTCTATACAAATATTTAGAAAATGTATTGCGCCTTTTCATTTTTAACAGCAACATTTTTTATTTCAGTACCAACGCGGTATTGCTACTATCCCAAAATCTCTTACCAAGAGTCGTATCTTAGAAAATGCATCCATTTTCGATTTCGAATTGGACGAGAAAGACATCGCTGAAATAGCAAAGTTCGATAATGGATATCGAACTGACGTCCCCTCGTTCTGGCAGGAATACGACAACTATCCATTCGAGAAGGTACCAGATCCAGAAAAAGAAATACCTTTGGCACTCCTCAAGTGGTAAAATGGCGGGAATTTTGACGTCAATTGAATTCTTTTTTTTATTTGTTACTAAAAAAATAGTTTTTATATTCAAATTATGTTTTGAATAAATGATTTATAATTGTTTTTATTTTGTTATTTTTTAAACATTTTTTTTCAACTTTAAAATTACTTTGTCGTTCACTTGTAAAATATTAATATATAAGCGCCTGCAACTTTTTTTTTATTAAAAGTAATACAAAAGTTGCAGGCGCTTTACAATATTCATATGTAAAAAAAAATTAAACGATATAAAAGCAAATCTTTTCCTATTTTGAGAGGCGGTATTATCGTAAAACCCCGTTCGCCCAAATTTAAAGAGCCCCAGTTGATTACCAATATTTCTTTATGTTATTTTTATCCACCTTGACCAGACCTTGACTCTTAACTCTTTGTTTTTTTGTTTGAACAACATTAAGTAATCGAAATAAAAATCACTATACCAAGACCTCGGCCACAACCGCTAGTGTTCCGGGTAATTTAAACATTAATAAAAATGTTCTGAACTTCTGATTTAATTAATTCTGTTTACTCCAATTTACAATAATCACCTTGACTAAGTATATTTAAAATTGACATTGATAAAGAGTTGTTTAAGATTGTATTAAACATTCACTCAAAGCTAATATGCATTTAGAATTTAAAACAGCTATATTTTTTCCACAGACTTAGACAAAAAACTTGTTTTGCCAAAATGTTTGCCATATAATCAAACATTTCCCAATTAAGTCGACAAAAGTTACAGAGCCAAAATGACAATGCATTCTCGAAGATTTATTTTTCACATTAGTTCTCTATTTTATTAAGACGTTATGTTTTTGAGTTCTATCAATATCTTTATATATATAGAACTTAAAAATATATAAGAAAGTCGTGTTAATTACACTATTTATAACTCAAGAACGGCTTTAACTATATGGCTGAAAATTGGTAAGGAGGTAGCTTAGAGCCGGGAGAAGGACAGAGGATACTATTTTTTTTTATTTATGCCTTAAAGAGCTGCTTTTTTTAACTTATCTATACATTAAGTTTTTTTATATATCCACGCGGATAGAGTCGCGGGCGACAGCTAGTGTTATATATTTGTCTTAGTTAATCGACATCACAGAACACTGAAGAGCTGGCAGCAAACTCGGACAAAGGATTAGTATAGCTATTCAAAGGGGGAACGCTGCCAGTATCTTCAAAACCTTACCTAAAGGAACTCTTTTTAATAATATATTTTTGGTAATTATTAGTTTTTAATATATTATTTAATATCATAGATTTAAGATTATTCTGTCATAATGTTTATTTGAATTATTTGTGATTTTTAAAGAGGTTTTGTCCTTATTTTAGGTTATTTTATGTACATGGCAACATTGCGTTAGATTTACTTTTACTTCTCAAGAACATTACAATCTCAGTGGATTAGTTGTGTGCTGACAGTTCAAACTCGTGCAATGTTATTATTGTTAATATTAACACTGATGGATACAGCGGTAAATTGATTTAAATATAATTATATATATCTTACTCTTACTAATATTATAAATGCTGTTTAGATGGATGGATGTTTGTTAGAAGCTATCTCCGAAACGGCTCAACGAATCTCGTTAATATTTGCCATAGTTGTAGAACATAGTCTGGAAGAACACATAGACTACTGATTAAGTTTTTTTTTCAATACGCGCAGACGCGAATTTACACAGTTACCTGCAGGTAAAATGGAATGACCCATTATATAGTGTGAGGTGACATTTGATTCTTATTCTTAAGTAATGATTTAGGGGATTATCAGTAGACTAACAGACTTATTTTATACTAGAAGCTGTCGGGGACTTATAGCGCATAATAGTGTCACCCAGGAACAGTGTACCTTCCCAATAGTAAAAGAATTTCAAATCGGTGCAGTAGTTTCGAAGTCTATTCAATACAATATAATCTATGCCCTTTATAATATTAATATAGATTATAAATTACTAGTTAGACATTTTCTTCTAGTTATGCGACAGCAATGATGGCGGCAAAGCTCCAAGAATTCTCCTAAATGATGGCAACACCATGCCTGTTTTCGGTCTCGGGACATTTTTAGGTTTTGATGAGGTAATTATGAGTAAAAATTATATTTATATCATAAGGTAGCAAATGAGCGAGCGGCTACCCATACGTTGCCCATAGACATACGCAATTGCATATGCGTTGCCTAACTTTAATCGACGGAGGAGAGGATGCACAGAAAGAAAACATTTTCCCTTGCCATGCATCCTCTCATCCGGAATGTCCACTTCCACTTCCCATCCTTTCCTTATTAGAGAAAAAGAGTAGGAAAGGAAAGAGGACTTAATTAGGCCTCCGGGACGCCCACTCATCAGACGAAACGCGGAATTGCTTCCACTTTACGCGTGTCTTCTGTGTGGTAGTGGTATTTCACCGGGCGAGCCGGGCCAATACGTGCGAAGATGTTAAAGCGGGCTCTACCACTGTTATCCGACGTCCTTACCCTAATCACCCCTAACTTAGGGTAGGCTCCGAGCCTCTCGGTGAGGACGTATAGTGAGCTGATGATGAAGACTCTTTTGTTATAAAGTATTTT
Organism: Papilio xuthus; assembly: GCF_000836235.2. Taxonomy (NCBI): domain Eukaryota; kingdom Metazoa; phylum Arthropoda; class Insecta; order Lepidoptera; family Papilionidae; genus Papilio; species Papilio xuthus. Next base: position 1,060,608 of record NW_013532703.1, on the reverse strand, counting down.
TGAATTAATTGTGATTATTAAAAGTGTATATTAAAAAAAGTGTATAATATTTAGTATTGAATTTAAGTTATGACATGTTTGTGTGTTTTGATTGATATATAGATTAAAAACACAATTATAAAAGTAGATTATATCATAATACACCATCGACAATATTTATATTTTCAGAACGGCCAAAAACAAGTTAAAGACAGCGAAGTGGAACTTCCAGTGATGTGGGCTCTTAACTCTGGATACAGGTACAATTATGATTTACGCAGAAACGGTTTTAGCTCTACTGGCGCCCTCTTTTATTAACCATGCTTTTGGTGGATTGTTATGAAACTACGCAGTCTGTGACCTATGGCGCCTCTTTCAGTAAAGCGCCCTTATTGGGCGCCCAATCGCGCCCTAACCTAAAGCCGGCCCTGTTTACTATTAAATAAAGTAATAACATGAGTGTATAGATAAACTATTGAATTAGTAATAGCAATTTTATATTACAGATTAATTGACACAGCATCTTTATATTACAATGAGGAGCAAGTCGGTCGTGGTATACAGAAATCAACTGTGCCAAGAGAAAATGTCTTTATTGTAACAAAGGTAAGAAATTTATAAATTAATCTACACTTAAGCTATATTTATTTATTCAGATAGAAAAATATAGACTCGGCAGTATACATAACTGCAATAAACTTAGTACCAATTAAAATTACTACGCTATACGTGCCCACTAAGGAGCTCGGAGCCCACTCCAAGTTACAAGTGACTAGATCATAGTCAATCACGCTGGTCCAATATCTTTGAATTTCTTCACTGAGAAGACGATAACCTAACCATGTTTAGGGTTTTTTTTAATAGTTCTCATCTTTATCTTCAGCTTGGATTAAACGAGCAGCGTCATGTATTAGATGCGTTGCGAGCGTCATTAGCCCGCCTCAACACTTCCTACGTCGATCTCTATCTAATTCATAATCCAGTAGCACTAAAGGTATGTTACAAACAAGAAGAAGACACGGAATCATAAATATAAGATATTAAGATAAAGTTTATCTACGCCGCAGTACGCCTAATTTTAGTCAGTTTTCCCTTCCCAACTTTTTATTATAAGGGATGGAAAGGAGATATGGAGTGGCATAGGAATGGAAAATATCCTCTTTATGTGCGTCCCTCTCTGTTGATTTAATGTAAGCAACGCATTTAATATGCAGATTTCTATATCAACTTCACTATTTTAGCGAATTTCAGTGACCGCTTGCTCATTTGCCGTTCGCTATAAAAAAAGCTGTCGCAATATAAAAGATGGAATCAGAGTTCGTCTATGGTACAAATGAAAGTAAATTTAATAATAATTATTACGGCATTCCAATAAACAAATGAGACTATAAAAACACTTGAAGTACGATTCTTAAAAATTGAGATTGAATACTTATGTAGTCAATTAACAGTACCTATCTGTAATTATGTACAGGCCGACCACAGTGGTTTTGATGTGGTGGACTACGTGGACACGTGGCGCAGCATGGAGGAAGCCAAGTCGCTGGGCCTCGCTAAGTCCATCGGCATCTCCAATTTCAATATCAGCCAGATCGACCGACTGCTCGAGAACTGTCAAATTAAACCCGCCGTCTTACAAGTTGAGGTAACTCAAACATGTTACAGAATTACTACACGGTATCTGCGTTGGAGTGGAAAGGTGAGGCGACCGCCCAGGGCGTCATTCGTAAGTGGCCGCTTCAGGCACCAAAGTCGGATACGAAAGGGGCGTCTGCGGAGTCCCTTAAGGAAAGCTATGTTTGGATGATTTTTCCCGAGGCCAAAAAAAGGGCGCCGCAAAAATCTCGCCCAGGGCGCCGGAAATGCTAAGACCGGCCCTGTTTCTACAGGATGTTACTAGATCGAGCTAAAACACTGTTCAATATTCTCAATGGGGAATCTCTTATGTCCCAAAGGACTGACTGTCTGATGTGGTTACAGATCGATAGCTTTGTTTTATTTTATATGCGGGTAATTTTGGTCGAACTGTTCTATTTATTGATGTCTAAAATAAAAGTTCTTTTATAATAATTGCAGGTAAATTTGAATTTAGCACAGAATAAACTAATAGAACACGTTAAAAAGGAAAACATAGCTGTTATGGCTTACACACCTTTTGGGGGTCTGTTCAGCAAGAACCCGGGACCACCGCCGCCGCGCAAAGACCACCCGGCTCTGGTCAAACTGGCCAATAAGTATAAGAAGACTACGCCTCAAATTGTATTACGTTATCTAGTAAGTAAAATTATTTTTGCTCATACGTGTTTATTACGATATTGAAATTAACGTTAAAATTATTGATTGCAAAAGTAAAAGGGTTCAAAATATATTTTGATGATATTTAGGTTCGCTTCCATAACAAAAGAACTAGAATTCGATAAACAATCTTAAGAAGTTTACAATGGCTGTATATTTATACAAAATTCTTCTTTTGTTTCTTCCAGGTCCAAAGAGGCGTAATACCAATACCGAAAACCGTTCACAAGGAACGCGTAGAGGAAAACATCGATATATTCGATTTTGAACTAACTCCCGAAGAGATGAAGTTATTAGGTAAGTTTCTATGTATATATACTACTGAAAATATCATCAATTCAGCCAGGAACAACCAAAGCTGCTTGCTGCCTTGTATTATTAAAAAAAATAAACTGTAAGGAAGAAAATCCGACACTGCACCGGTGTGCTGGCACAACACTAGCCTTATTAAATTGTCAACGTTTATGTCCCCTCACTAATCAATCTGACACTTGACTTTGTAACGAAAGCGCGCCATTCGCGCCAAAGGATTCTAACTAATAACATCTAAAAAAGTAGTTTTTAGCACAGATAGCACTAAACTAGTTACGTTTCGTTTCAGCGGAATTCAACAAAGACTATAGAACAGTGTGGCCGAGCTTTTGGCAGGACCATCCTTACTACCCATTCGAAAAGAAAGACGTACCTGACGCCGACATATTTAAAGCTGGATTGAAAGAATAAAAAACAATCTATAATATTCTCCGACGAAAAGTGTTGACTTTAAAGAACCCATTATAAATATGTCTTACACAAATAAAACTATAAATAAGTGTAATTTTTCATAGATCTTGCTAATATTATAAATGAGAATGTTTAGATGTATGGATGGATGTTTGAAGGTATCTCTAGAACGGCTGAACAGATCACGATGATATTTGGCATATACATAGAACATATTCTGGTTGAACACAAAGGTTACTAATTATGTTTTTTAATTCCGCGCGGACGGAGTCGCGGGCGACAACTAGTATTTTTATAAACCTATGTAGACGATGTTTGAAATGTGCTTATACAAGTAAACTCTTCAATAATAATTACTCATATTTTTTATCAATGTATTTAAAACAAAAACCTAACCTATAAAACCGGCCGGCTAAAAACCTTTTAAATCGATGCATATTGATTTTATCACTTATCTTTCAACTTTTTTAATTATTTATTGTAAATTAAAGATTACAAGGATTTATTTTCCCGACCGATAATATTAAATCTGATACAAAAATTTTCAATAATAAAATCAAAAGACAATATCTTTATTCGATAAAAATCTTTATCAATAAAATTAAAATCAAAAACATTAATACGCGATGTATTTTATTTAATTAAATTAGAGGCGATCGATGATTAAAAAAACAAAACAATAAATCGTCATATTATTTTATTATATTTATAAAAACACAGATTATAAATATTGAGTTTGGTTTACAATATGTTATCTGTGGTCAATGACATCTCGCAAAGAGCCACAGAATAATCAAGTCATTTGAATATAATTCCGCGACCGCTTTTACAAAAATGCAATATTTTATATAATACTGTGTGTTATATACATTTAAACTAAATAAATAAATATTTATTTTACATAACCTCTTAACTGGTTGCCAACAATTACCTTATTATAGAGATTGCTATTAATTTTAAATTGCCGTATTATTTTACGAAGACCAAAATTTTACTTTACATTTTAAAAAAATGTTTTTTTTTAATATTGTTTATACTGTAATTATTATTTATCAAAAAATATGAACACAAATTCGATTTCTCTGCAATGTCACATTTAAATATAGGTTACAATTAATCATTTAATAATTAGATTAACAAAAGAATTAATAAAAAATAAGATGTAACAGAACAGAACATTTTGAATATAAGCCAAATATAAAACTGTCAAAAGAAGCACAGATTATATTTTAAAAAAACATACGTTATTGTTTTGGTCTTCTATAATTGTTTATGGTTTATTTGACTTTGATGAACTCGCTTTTCAACTCGTCTTCTTGTTCAACTTGACACGTGATGTTCGCTTCGAAGTCACACTGCTGGGTCCTCTCGTTGAAAAAGAGGCCGTCCGTGCAGTATGCCACTTGTGGCACACCGTTCATGCAGCGCCAGTAACGCTGGCAGTCACCCCTGGAACATCATACATCTTATAAGTATAATTGTACAATTAAAGAATTAAATTCGCTTCATAAAAAAAGCAATCCTGTCAGACAAGAGCAATTAAATTAGCTGATAAGGTATTTTGCTACAAATTTTTGACCTTGTGTTTTGTTAGTCAAAGTAAACCTCGAGGGCACAGTCAGGTACACATTTATAAAGGTTCAAAAACTCGCATATGCTTAGGGTTTCAAAAATATAAATGCTATCCTTCTGTATACGATCCGACCACGGATATATGGTATTGACGAAGATCTGCAATCGTATTTTTTAACCAAAGGTAAAGGCATGTTTGTGTAGCTGACTGTACTTGTAGAAAATGTTTAATTTATCCGACAGCCAATCGTTTGAATCGTTAATCTTTTGTAAAATAGTCACAAAGTAGAACCACAGATTAAAAAATGAAGGAACTATCAAAATTGAACTTAATTAAATGCAACCGACTCGGAGCCTTCATACAAAAATATGACATTGTAAACAGTACTCACTTGTAAGGCACTTGTCTGGAAGCGGAGTCGGCTCTGAAGCAGTTGAGAATAATGTTGTTACCAGTGCTACGAGGGGGAGTTTCCAAAGAGAGCGGTCGCACTGCGTTCAGCACCGCGTCTGCTGTCAAACTGACAACGGAACCTGGACAGCAAAGAGTTTTTATTATAGAAACAAGAAACATAAGCCTGTCTTTTCCACAGATACCAAAAAATGCGAATATTTTAATGGATGGATGGATGGATGTTTGTTAGAAGAGTTTGCCAGAACGGCTGCATGGATCTCGCTGAAATTTGACAATGATGTAGAACATAGCCTGGTAGAATACATAGGCTGCTAATGAAGTCTTTTTATGTCCCGAGTAAAGGGCGAAAGCTAATATAAATGTGATGCTGTTCAAGTAACTTACCATCGGAATGCTTGTCGGCGTTATCAGAGAGCCAGTCGAAAGCCTCCTCTCCTGATCCTTCCACGTCATTATCTTCAGGCAAGTTACGGAGTATGCAATTCGTATCTCTCGGCCAGTTACATGTCTGCAAAAATTAAAACAAATGCTTCTTAGAGAAAGGTTTGACAACGCATCTCAAACTTCGAATGTCTATGGGCAGCGGTCGCTTCTCTTTTAAGGCGAATTCAGGTGCTCGTTTGCTATCTTTTGACATAAAAAGAAACTTATAATTTCGTTGTTTTAATTAATATTTGTTACTTCTATCAATATTATTATAATTGACTAAAAGTCTTATCATGTACGCTATATTTAAATTATAACCAAACAAAACTATTACCTGTCTCTCGAAATCGAAGTAAAGTCCACCGGCACATACAAACAGGACCTCCTCGCCGTGCGCGCACATGAAGAACTTCGTGCAGTCCGTGAAGTGAGGCAATAAAAGGAATATCTGTAACAATAATATAAGCCTAAATAACGTTAAGAAAGTGTAAACAACGCCGGCGTCAGATTAGGGAGCGGATAGGCGACCGCTCAGGACGCCTGACAGAAAGGGGCGCCACAGTTCTAAAAAGTAAATGATTCAATGGACAGATACTCCAGTAAAGTTTGCCCATAAAGATATTTTTCTCGCATACATGTTTTTATAAGCAAGTTTATAACAAACTAGCTGTCGCCCGCGATTCTGTCCGCGTGGAATTAAAAATAAAACTTATTAGTCTATGTGTTCTTGCAGACTATGTTATATATCTATGCCAAATTTCATCGCTATCTGTTCAGCCGTTCTGAAGATACCTTCAAACAAATATCCATCCATCGATCCATCTCAACATTCATATTTATAATATTAGTAAGAAGTAAAATACGTACATAAATTTCTGGAAAAATCTGTAAGCTATAGGATTAATGGTGCATTTACCTGTCCCTGTGGATCACAAGATAGAGTATTAGGATCGACACCTTCGAACGGTTTATAAGGAGTTATGGATTCTGTTCCGTTCGCTTTGGTGGTGGGTTTAGCAGTGGTGGTCGTGGTAGCAGCAGTGGTGGTGACTTTAGCGGTAGTAGTCTTCTCTGTGGTGCTGGGCTCTGCGTCACCAGCAAGAACAGATCCCAATAGGAACAGTATAGGTACTAGTTTTCCTGCAAACAAATGAACGACGGTTAGTTCTTTCTAATGCCCTGTTTACATTATTCCAGTCCAGCGGATGACCGCTGCATTTACAACTGGAATAATGTAAATTGTGCATATGGCGATGATAACGATCTGATAAATTACGTTTTGGTTAAAAAAAAATTAATTCATAAAACATCATAATTTCTTTAGTTATCTAGAAAAATAGAGATATATGTTTTGTGTAAATGTTTCAGCAGTGGGAACTCATAAAGACAATGTCAACGTACAAGTTCAACAATTTCAAGGACGCGTGACGGAAATCAAAAATCAAGATCCATTAGCAATAGCTATATTATATAGATAAACCGACGATAGATTATCGACGGATCAGATATGGATTTTACGATCGAAAATTTCACGTACGAAACCAAGAAACTTCATCATTTTCCTCATACGCTACCAAACGGTAAGACAAAATGAAGCTAATAATTAGTAAAAAAAACTCGGAAACAATTACAATCAACTAGCTGTCGCCCGCGACTCCGTTTGCGCAGTATTAAAAAAACATAATTAGTAGCCTATGTGTTCGTCCAGATTATGTTCTATATGTATGTCAAATTTCATCGAGATCCGTTCAGCCGTTCTGGAGATACCTTCAAATAAACATCAGTCCATCCATCGATCCAAACATTCGCATTTATATTAGAAAGATAGTATGATGTAGATACTTTTAATTATATTCAAATTGTCATAATCTCTCTGTCTTTATCACATTCTATAGTTAGTAATGGGTAACTTAAATAAAATGACCTGCAGAATTTACATTTCGCTTGTGTGCAACAGATCATTGTACCGACTCGCAGATCAGTTCAATTTTTACCTACATAGAGTTACGATCACTCTCTCTGCTACTCGCATGCTAGTACGATTATAGTTCATCGCGTTGAGCCGTAAACCACCAAAGTTGTTGAGCTGCAGCTCAACTTTGAGCCTATGCAAGCTGAGCTTTTGAATCGGTTCATAGATTTACATACGAGTAATTCATATTTTCTTAGACCTACAACTTCTTTTATATAATAATATATTTCTGATTTAAATCTACACATTTTAGTTTTGGGAAAGATTGTTATAAAATCTTATACAAATATACTTTGTATCGCCTGTCACATCTTGTGGTTCATTATCATGTTAAATTCTGTCCACTTATCCCTAAGTACTTGTAAGTGAATGTTTTTCGTGAAGTGTAAAAGTTGAGTGGATACTAATTATAACTTTATTGTCCGCATGTTAACACTTAATTGATGTGGACACTTGAGTTTGTAATATAGATCCGATCAGATTAGATTAGATTACGGATCGGCAATCGTTTAAACTTTAAAGAACAATTTAGAGAATAGATAATGCATTTTTATTGATAAAGATCATGCTAGACTGCATTAAATACCAACAAAGCAAAAAGTAGATAAGTTTTTAATAACCGACTTCATAAAAGGAAATAATTAACAATTCGTATTTATTTTACATCCAAAAATAACTGTTATTTAACAATATAATAATTCACGGAGTAAATTTTTAACTTCCGCACATAAAATTGCTAAATGGTTAATTAACCGACGGTCTTAATTAAAGGTTAAAGGATTTAAATTCCGTTCATGTAGATATGTCATAAACATACATGGTAGAATAACACATTATAAATGGACTGGCTATAAGACGTAATATTTTGTGCCTATTTGATTTTCGCCATTTTGGCGCTGATGTTAGCGATTTGCATCGGTGATGAGGAATCGAAGTAATAATATATATAGAATAACTGTCACGCAACCAACAGGCAATTTTAAATAGAAAGGAATCAAAAGCTACATCTGTTGGTGAACATTGGTCGACAATTATAGCGGCAGTTAATCTTGCAGACTAAATAAAAAAAAAGTAAATAAGACGCAAAACTCTAAATTATGATATAGAGATAAAATTTAATGCAATATTAAACATTGCACAATCATATCAATGAAAGCCTATAATAAAGTCCGTGATTAAAAATCACAGACAGTATTAATGTAATCTCCTTGTCAAAATGGCCGACCGTGATTTAAATGATTGCGATGACAGATTGCATAAAAAAAATTGTTGTGTTATTTATACGTCGACTTTAAATTGCTTCGGTAATATTAATTTTGTTTCTAAAACATGTTAAACTTTTACATAATATACGATAATCACTTTGTCACATTTTCTTTACTAATCATTTTACATTTCATAGGACCAAAATAATAAAAAAATGACGCGAAACGAGGTGTGCTGAGTAAAAGATAGAAGTCATACAACAGTATTAAATGTTCTTGTTATCGTTACGAACTTCAATGCCTAAATAAAACCGTATACTAAGTGATTTTAAGACTAGAAACAACTTTTAGAAACCATAACTAAGAATTTATTAACCAATAGTACTATACAATGATATCGAACGATAAGATACAATACTTAGATATTTTGAAGAATATTTTCCTCAATATTTAAATTATTATAAATTTCTGTCATAGCATCCGGCTTAGAAGTACGTAAACATTCTCGATTATATTTTTATTACTAAATCCGTGCAAATTTTAAACTAAAATATCAAGCGGTAATATGACTATTATTCCTAATCATTGATAAGATAGTGACGTTATTGATGTATGTCGCCTCTTTATTTGATTTTTACAAACGATTTCAACACAAAAACACGTGTAATTACCACGTATCTGATTTCTTTGATATAAAACGCGACTGCAATCACGGACACTAAAATTGTTTTTATTTTCTCTTTGTATTTCAATTCTTGTTGCGCGATATCATAAGAACAATTCTTTTGTTTAAAGTTAAAGACGAGTAAAATTTGTAAGCTATGTAAGCTGCAACGAAAAGTTTCATTCCATGTTACCGCTTACCATGTTAATTCAATTTTTCCCCTCATTATCCGTACCTGTGCAAAGATATTGATAATCGGCGCGCCTAACGCGAAAAAAAACTACCTGGCTTAAGGAAACAATAAAACTTTTATCAACAAGAAACATAATTTTTCTCAGAACAAAAACTCCGAACCATAGACGAAATAAATTTAATCTACATCAAAGCTGCCAGTGTCTGTCATCTGTCAAGTCAATTGTCAATGTCAAATGTCAAGATTAAGCTCGATCACCAGTCAAAGAAGAGATTGAATTCAAAATATAAATTCAGTCGCATGAAAAAATACCCAAAAATCCTCTTAATTCCTACAATCCTGTTGTGTTAAATTATGCTATGGATTCCTGATAAATTTATTCGGCCAAAAGCATATTTAAATAATTTGAATAGTGCATAATCGTTTCAATTTACGGCAAAGATGATTTCCTCGTCTGATTCAGAAGAGGACTGTTACAGTAACGCAGCTTTGAAACTGGAAAAACTTAAAAATGCATACAAAGACGATAAATTGGATAATTCAAGTTTCCTAAATGAATCTTCAGATGTCGAAGTTGTTACTGATAGAAAAGTTAGTAAACAAGCACCCAAAATTTCAATAAACTTAACTAACGAGGAAGAACAAGATGATTTGGAACTAGAAAAAATTCTAAAGTATTCCACAAGACGCCAAACTCGATCTTCGACGAGAAGAAAACAATCAGATCCTGTTATTAATGAAATACTAGATACAAGTTTGAATAAAACTGTTTCCACAAGGAAGCGTAAACAAACTACAAAAAACAAGACAGTTGTAACTCCAAAGAGCACTCCAAATAGAGGTAGAAAGAGAGGTAGAGGCAGAGCTGGAAGAGAGAGACATAGTCAAATGTCTGATTCTATACCAATAATTAGTGTTGGTAACACACTAGAATATGAAGACCCATTAGAAGGTCAGAGACTATTTAGCAAAGCAAATAACAGTGATAATGTTGTATTACTAGATGATAGTGATGTTTTAGATGAAAATGAAGAGTTATCTGTGAAAGTATATTGGAGAAGTTCTGATTATTATCCATTTAAAATACGTAGATATCAAAAACTCACACCAATATTCAGATATTTCGCACAGAAAGAAAATGTCAGTGAAAATAACTTACTATTCATGTACAATGATAAAATATTAAAAGCAGATGATACTCCCGATTCAATTAATTATAGCATTGTGAAGTTTATAGATGGAGGTGTTATAAATCGAGATGTAACTAAATTAGTGAATGGTAAAACAATAGATAATGGTAAAGGTATTCAGATTAAATTTCAGTGTCAAAATACGAAGAAACCTTTAGAAATAATGGTACAACCAAAGGACAAGCTTTCCTTAGCCATGATCAAATGTGCGGAACATTTGGAGATGCCTTTAAACAAACTTAAGTTTGTATTCGATGGCGACAGCATTACTGGTATGTATCTTACATTCTACTAATATTATAAATGTAAATGTTTGGATTGATGGATGTTTGTTAGTAGATATCTCCAAAACGGCTGCCTGGATCTTGCTGAAATTTGGCTAAGATGTAGAATATATTCTGGAAGAACACATTGCTTTTAAAGCGTTGACAGCTAGTATAGTTTTTTTTTTTTCATCACACAGAATTTTGACATAGTTAAACTTTGGCATTCAACTAGTTAATCATACATTCTCCCTATGTTCTACAGTCGTAGTACATATTAATTCATATTAGGGATCACCCATTGGTTCAAATTCATCCATAATTCTAAATCTTTTTTTTTGTTATGTTTCATCTCATCATATTTCCGGTTCATTCGTTTTGCAATTTCCTTGGGGTATGAAGTTTTCATAAATTAATATGGTGATATTTTCTAGGTACTATGACCCCCGAGGAATTAGAACTGGAAGGTGGTGAGTGCATTGATGTGAAGATCATTAGCTGATGCTGTCTGAATTTAGATATATAGACCCATCTAATGAAAAGAGTTACATCTTTTAACATCCCATAGAGATGTAGATGTAACTTTTTTGTTGAAAGTCTGATGAATAAGAAGCAATATTTTTTTGCCAATATAATTACCTAAATATTATTGAATTCAGTAGTGTTAGGGTAGGGCGACAGCCCAGGGCTCCGGGCTCAAGAGGGCACCAGAGTCAGATGTAAATGGGTGCGTGTAGTGTCCCCGAAAATTCCCTATCTATGGAAGATTTTCCCCGATATCAGAAAAATGGGGTGCCTCTCCCAGGGTACCAGAAATGCTAAAACCTGCCCTGATTGAATTAAATATTCAATGATAAATGTTTTAGAAGTAAATATAGTTTGTTATTGGTGAGCCGATTAACCTATTGATGTTTTTTGGAATGTTTTTTTTATTCTACGGATTCTGGTCAACTGGGGATTATTAGCCAGTGTTTGACGAACACATCCTTAATTGTATATTATTTTAAACTTTATTTTATTACTTTTTTTTGAATATCTGGTTTTTGTACTAAGAGATAATAATGCCCGGTTCATATTATTCCAGCTAAGTTACAAGTGGAACAATTTAAACTCACACTGGTCTAAATTAATGTTTTATTGACTGAATTTAAACAATTATTTTATAATTAAAAATGTTGCTGTGTCACGTAAATATTTCTGTATGTGATTGTTTGGGTCTATGCTTATTCTTTAATTAATTGATTTTTTTTTTTAATGTAATTTCTAATGGCCATTTTTTTAAATGATAAAGTAAGTTATTTCGTCTTGTAAATATTTATTTTTTTATTAAATTAGTTTACGCATGAATATTTGTATTTTATATTTATTTAAATTCCCTTATAAAAAGAATAACATTGGATTTGAACAAGTTGCCAGCCTCTGTTTTTCCGTCCAAATTTGATATTGGGACCTTCAAAAGTAGAGTGAATAGGCACTTACTAAGCTAGCGCGTACCATCTTTCGACCAAATCTCTACTTCACCAGGTGGGATCGTGGTCAAGCGCTAGCTTATAAAACGTAAAAAAAAAAAACATTGTATGGGCACTATACAAAACCCAAAACAGATAACCACAGAACAACGATTATACAGCACGCACTCTTTTATGAATAAAGGGCGACACGCATAGACTTCGATACTCTGTGTAGAAAACCCTCAATTTTAACACACGATTGTCCAAATGTACTTAGGTTTAGAACACTGGTTACTAACCAGTGGTCAGCAGAAGACCAAATATTGTCCGCCAATGATTTTAAATTTAGCGAGCGTTTGCTCATATGCGGGACCTCCAGCTCAGGTAAGACAACACAATATAGTGCACGATTTGTGAACTCAGCATAAAAAAAGAATTATTTTAGACGATTTTCACTTTTTACATAGGTCCTGCTAACAAGAATAAAAATTGATCCTTGACCAAGAATAGGTTGGGTACCCCTGCTTTAAAGCGTCCAATAATCAAGCCGCGCTGTTTATTGCGCAATTGAATTTTATTTATACTATAATATTTCCGTTCACCTTATCTATACAATAAATAGTGTTTAAGGGCGTCATATGAAAAACATCTATAATTATTTTATCTATTTACTAGCTGTCGCCCGCGACTCCGTCAGCGCGAAAATTGAAAAAAAATATAGATCGCAGCGTAATGTTATATAGGCTAAAGCCTTCCTCTATAAATGGACTATCCAACAAAAAAAGAATTTTTAAAATCGGACTAGTAGTTCCTCTTCCGCTTTATAATATTAGTATAGCACAAGAAAATCTTATAAAAAATATTTTGGGGGAGACTTAGAACAGAAAAGAAAGTCTGGAAAGTTGCTTGACAATCTCATTCAATTTGAAAAATAGAGAAACTAGCGGGTTGGAGCAACTTACTGTTGATTTCTGAAACCAAAATCTTAGTATAAAACATGTCTCCATCTCTGTCATTATCTTTGACATAGATGAAGCAATATATTTTTTTCAACTTATATTTTGTGCTTTCAACATTTCAGTATAAGTTGAAATTGCGTACTTCAATTCCCACTAGTTTTAGACATTGTTAGTAAGAATCTTTTGGCGCGAATGGCGCGCTTTCATTACCAAGTCAAGTGTCAGAATGATTAGTGAGGGGACATAAACGTCGACATTTTAGTAAGGCTAGTGTTGTGCCAGTACACCGGCACACTATCGGATTTTCTTCCTAACACTAGCCAGGTCCCGCCTGCTTTAAGAATGGTGCTTTAAATCCTACGCTAAGTATGCATTTTTATTCATCCCTGGTTTATAAATTTTATACAAGAAACAGGAAATAAGAATTTTCTGTGACGCTCTATTTTGATGCCGTAATCGTCGTATATTTACAAAGACGTAAGTTCAAATTAACTAATTTTCAATGTAGATTTTTACATCATCTTGTTTCCCATCTGTGATCCTTTCTAAACGTATTAGTTCGATATTAGGCAATAATCTTTCGCTATTAAATTTAGAAAAATAACAAGAACTTTACTTAAAAACTATGATTTTTATCGTTACATATTTTTCCAAAATGTTAGTTTAAATTATTGGATCAGTCACTGGATGCAATACGAGGACAACATACTATGAAAGTCATTGTGGAAGACCTAATTTCAAGTCATTGATGGCTAAGGATAATGTATGGATTTACCTTGACTTGTCCAATTCGGTGAATCATTGCGTAATTATGACGTTAATGGAATTCCCTAGATTTAGAATCTACTAGTAATAATATATTCTGGATAAGTTCAGTCAGATTATAGTTAAAATGCTCTAAATAGGAGAGAAAGAAATAGTCAAAAAAAATAAATTATTACGACATTTAAGATGAAAAAAGCTGCACATATTTAAAAAGAAAATAAAGATGTCAACCAATCATAGGGTCAGCGTTGTTGATGAAGGCCTAGGCGACCCGTAACTTAAGTAGGCGCCGTGCCCTTAGTAGGGACGTACTTAAGCTGAAAACGACTTTTTTACGCACAATCTACGTTCTAGATATGTTTTCTAAAAATAGATGCACAGAAATTTTAAAAAAATAAAACCGTTAACCATAGATTATACGCACCAATCATGATGATCTTGTCACAAACAAATCACGTGTGGCACTTTGTCACTTATTTCCTTTTATAGGATGAAGTTTATAAAAGTTTTCACACCGCGGTCTTTTCTTTGGATCTGCTCATAGACTGTCCAACTATTACCATTCGTTAATACCTATATACGCGATTATTTTAATATACAATATTCTATTTGCAGTTCTATAAATATATTATAACCTTTAATCCGTTTTGTTAAAGTCTATAATGTATCTTGTGAGTGAATATTTCAAATGTATAGATAATGTATGAGGAAGAATTTTTCTTTCAAGGGATTAATTTAAATTATCAACTGATAACGCGTTAATAATTCAATTGATAAGTGTCAACGGCTTCTTTTGTATAACAATGAGTTCTTAAAATGAAGATCATGGATCAATGGGAACTTAAACGGAAATTGTAACTTGCAGACAACAAAGATGATGTAAAGTTTGTAACATCTACTTTAAGTAAGACTATTTACAGACGTGCGTCACTTAATGTCCAACGCCCTGGGCAGTCGCCTAAACTCGCTGTAAACTAACGCCGGCCCTGCTCTTTTCCGTCCCAGTCTCTAATACGAAAGCTCAGAATGAAAGACTATTTTATTTTACTCCCTACCGATATTATTTCTTTGTAAATGATAGAGTGGTCGATTCTTGGTGTATGTAGAGCATTAGTATGCATGTATGGCCGGCTCGATCAGTGCAATACAACGACCATACAGAAAATAGACGTCAAGTGGAAGTGACTCCGAGTTTCGTGTGTTGCGTGTGCGTGAATCCTCTATTTCTCTAATACCCTAAACATCTCTAACTCTGTTATCTATGACGTAACTTTCTAATATCAAATAGCTAAACTACTGTATTATAGAATTCCAGTTTGATAATAAAATAAATATCTGTAAATAAGATCTAATTTGATCAGAATTATGAAGATTATAATTGCTTTATTACTCATAGGGGCGTAAGTTCATTGTTGATATAATTAGCGACCAAATCATAGACAATGAGTATTAACTTTGTATTAGGCCTAAAATTGGTAGTGACGTATTATTACTAGATTAATAGCGGTTTGGGGTTAGGTTATTTTGAAAGACCCATTGCGGGTAAGCACTTGCGGTAGTGTATCTCGCCGCTGTAATTCTTTGTCCCATCAATAATTGTGCTCTACACATCTGTCAATTGATTCAATAAATTTTGACATTTTTTATTTTTAAAACTAACTTTTTAAAAGTAGAAGGTGGCAAACAAGCAAGCTGCCAATTTAAATCACTAAAATAATATAGTACGCTAATCGTAGCCATGTTTTTACATGGCTACGATTTATTTCTAACTTTTAAGGCTAGATAATAGCTAAGGATGTGTAGAGGAATAATTTTATTTCTTTTATCCCACTTCCCCTTCCCTAGTATTTCTTATTAGTGTTAGGAAAAAAATCCGTCATTGTGCCGCCGTACTGGCGCAACACTAGCCTTACTAAAATGTCGACGTTTATGTCCCCTTACTAATTCTGACACTAGACATTGTAACGAAAACGCACGATTCGCGCCAAAGGATTCTAATTAATAATGTCTAAAATGAGAAAATGGAAAATCTTTATTTTCATAAATTTTTATTCTATCACCTTTTCGAAGTATTGCGTGAAGATAACCTTTGTTTTCATGATCACGTTCATGATTCAAGATTATATTGATAATTATAATTACTTTTCAATATTAATTTAATTATATTAATATACAAGTAAACATGAAAATAGTTTTAGTTACGTTTTATCTAATCCTTACATACTAATGTTTTCTAAGAACATTATTAAAATGAATGCATTTATTGTATATTAAAAAAAAATAGATAAAATTGTAAAGATAATTTTTGTCTAGCATTTCTGACGTTTTTTTCGATAAGGTTAGATTATTTTTCCAAGACCATTGCCGTTTAAGATTAGGTTTCGTATAACTTTTGATTTAGTCTGTTAGGAAGAAAATGCGAAAATGTGGCAGGATGTTCACGCAACACTAGGCTTAATAAAATGTCGATGTTTATGTCCCCTCACTAATCATTCTGACACTGGACTTTGTAACGAAAGCACGTCATTCGCGACAAATGATTCTTATACTGTCTAGAAGGTCACGCAGAGACTTTGAACTAGTGAGGATTTTAGCTCTGCTAACGCTCTGGGTGTGATTTCAATAACCCTTTTTACCACGCCTTTAAAGATTAATGGAATTATTGGAGATTCTTATACCTTTCTGTTTAACGCCCTGGGCGGTCGCCCAAACGCCCCCGGTTTTTTTAACGAGGCGAAATGCAGTTCAGCACCCCTGCGCCGGGCCAAATATGCAATGTCGCAGGGAGTGTGTGGCTCGTCTAAAGTCGTTCGGCCATACCCACTAAAACCCCTCAGGCCTTCCACGTCGCCTTGCGGCTGGATCACGGGTACACTTGCGCAATCTTCCGCCCCCTATACCAACGCTGGTCCTGATCTGAACTTATATTTTTCTTGTTTTATATGGGGTATCGGTATAAGAGCGGTGTTACGCGTATTTTTGTAATGTAAATTAATATAATTAAACGGAAATTTATATTTTAGTGAGGAAAACATTTATAGATAATCTGAACAATATAAGATTTATAAAATCCCAATGTTTGGAAATTAACAAATCATATCGGAACATATCTTTTGTGATTACTAGGAATTAGATTATATTTTATTTCTATCACTAATTAAATTGTACTTTGTTAATATATATTAAAAAACAAAAGGATTTCTCTGTATTCTTTTAATAAAAAGAAAAGATTTTTTGATGTTTCCTTCATTTTTCTTTTCTATAAGTACCATTTAGTTCTATAAATCTTACTAATATTATAAATGTGAATGTTTATATCTGAGTATCACCAGAACGGTTGAACGGATCTCGATGAAATTTCCCATACATATAGAAAATAGTCTAAAAGAACACAGGCTACTTATTATGTTTTTTTAATTACGCGCGGACGGAGTCAAGGCCAAAGCTAGTGTAATCCGTATATTCATTGTCTTGTATTTGTCAATAATGTAATATATAGAAATATAATAAAGTTAAATAACATTTTAAAAATCAATTTAAAAAAATACTATGACAACATATCTAAATCTATAAAATAAAAAGGCATAAAACATTTTATTAGGCCAAAAATTTAACAAAACTTTACAGCACTAATAGTGAGGCGATTTTCATATGATTGCGGAAATTGATTATTATTTTATTACGATTCAATATTATTAGGTACTTTTTCTTTTATCGTATTTATGGACTTGTTAAACGATTTCAATAATGACGCAGTTGCATTGATTTTGCCGATACATGACACATCATGTTCACGTCAAAGTTTTTAGTTATATGTTCAAGAATAAAATAAATCTTACTAATATTATAAATGCGAATGTTTGGGTGGTTATTTGTTACTGCGAATCTCTAGACCCGCTCAACGGATCACGCTGAAATTTGGCATAGATGTAGAACACTGGAAAAGCACATAGATTTATAATTAAGTTTTTTTATTCCGCGCGGTCGAAGTCTTGGGCAAAAGCTAGTTTTATAATAAACATAATAATTGTCTTTAAGACATGATATACGGTTTAAATAGTATCCGCAGTTGCGAAGCCCTAATATTCAATAAGCATGACTATCATCATCGTCATCATCAGCTCACTATACTTCCCCACCGAGGTGCTTGCTGCATACCCTAAGTTAAGGGTGATTATGCCACAGTCAACCATGCTGGCCAAGTGCGGGTTGGTTGACTTCACACATATCTATGAATTTCTTTCTCAGACATGTGCAGGTTGCATGACTATATGGCGGTTTAATTTCTTCGAAAAACGATAAACTCATTGTCACTGTCAAACTCTTTGGTATGAAAGTTATATTTGAAGTTTCTCGAGTGAAAATAAAGCCAAGCGAATTGATTAACAAATGTAGACAAAGTATCAGTTTATAATTGAGGGGAGGTTTGCTCCAATGTCAACTGCGTAAGGGAATACACCGCCATTTTTCTACAGATGATCGTGTCAATAATTCGTTCGGTTTATAGTTAACCTTCATCGGAGTATATTATAAACTATGGTCGCCGAACTTTCTAGAAAAGTGACGTATTTAGACAGGACCAACGAAACTGCTGTTTAATTCACGCGTAATCTATCTTGTTACTATGTTATCGTAAATTTACGCAATTTTTTTGCAATTACTCTATCACCTTTTAAACTTTACATTAATTCAGTTTAGATGTACAACTTGTATTAATTAGTACGTTTTGTTAGTCAAATTATTATCCATAAATTCAATTATGATAAAAATTATATCTCAAATGTATGGAATGTTGTTTTGATTTATTTGAAGTTAAAGAACTCTGATTCATATAAAAAGGTTCGATTAACAAAGGAGTAAAGACTTTAACAAGGGTGTCCTTTTGTATCAGGTCATAAATGATCTTTTTTTGTGACTGAATAGTCACTGTTTGCCTTGAAGAGGCATTTACAGCTTCACCTGGCTTGAGGTGGCCGAGCGCAGATGGCACTTAGTCTGAACCTCGTTTAAGAGTAACAAGACTCGAGGTCTCCCTCAGGAGCCTCGGCTCGGGCTGTTACTTCATTATAGTTACCGGATCGGAGGCTAGGTCATTTCTTTGAAATCACAGCTTTTGCTTCGTTCCGAAAACAATGATTTTCTTTTATTATTTTGAATCCTTACCACCGCCAAAAGCAGTTACCGTTACGTCAATGCTACAAAATGAAATAGGCACAAAATACCACGTCTTATAGCATGTCCATTTATTTGGCATATCTTGTACAACTCCTATAAGCGATAATTTGGTTACCCTAAAATTACCGTGGGTTTCCAAGATCAAAACCCCCTCTTAAAATATACTTTCTCTGTTTTGACAAGTTAATGATAGTGATTATGATGTTTTTACAGAGTTTGACAAAAAAGTATTTGGGAAGGGACGTTTTAGACCTACTTTGTGGTCCCTAATTCATCGAAATTACTATAATAAAAATGTTATCTTTTGGCTTATCTATATATATAAAATGTCGTGTTAGTTACACTATTTATAACTCAAGAACGGCTTTACCGATATGGCTGAATTGGTGAGGAGGTAGCTTAGAGCCAGAAGACGAACATAGGATACGATTTATTAGTTTTTATTTTATTTTTTTCGAATTTATGCCTTGAAGAGCTGCTTTTTATTTAACTTACTAATATTATAAATGCGAATGTTTAAATGGATGTGATGTGGATGGATGGGTGGGCTATACTAATTTAGTTTTTTATATGTCCACACGGACGGAGTCGCGGGCGACAGCTAGTTTAAAATATAATACCAAAAATGATGTTTCCGTAATTAAAACAGTAATAAAAATAAAACAACAATATTTATTTAAATGCTTTTAATAGATTAAACATTTCGATTACGACTTATACTACGGTTAGATTGAAAACAATTTGATCGCCGACACCTTACATCTAGTAAGGCTCGACACAGACGGGTCACCGACCACAACGACCAGTAGCCAGCGACTGGTTTACAGGATTTTTCATACATTTTATTAAAAAATGACAATAATATTTTTTTTCTTCTAAAAATATTAGCAGATTTTTATTATTAAACTAATATTTCTTGTGCTATTCAAAATAAGCTAAAAGCTTGTACTAGAATATGGTTTACAATAGTTAAATTGGATTCGAACTTTCGACCACATGATCAGAAATCCGTACCCTTTACCATTAGGCTATTGGCGCTTCAAAAACAAAATGTATGAAGAATCGTGTGAAGCTTGTCGCTGGCCACTGGTCAGTGGCCCGTCTGCACCGAGCCTTACAATGCTCTACAATAATTCACTTAACTAACAAATATCTATGGATTTCGACTATCATAGTGTTGTCTCTGTTTTGTTCATAGAGAATGTAAGAGATAGCAAAATGTGTACAAGAGTTCAGAGTCGAAAACCCATAGTAAGGGTCCATTCACATAGACCGGGGACTTAGAGCGGAGCAGATTTTGTTTGCAAATAAAATTAATATTAATAATATTGAAACATGGATTAATTTAATAGTTTAAGTTAACACGTAAAAACTTAAATTAAACCCTTTCACGATAGCATAAAGTTCAATTTCATTTGCGACACAAATATACTCTGTTCTTCGCCCCGGTCTGTCTAAACGGACTTAAATACTATAGTTAAGAATCCTTTACAAAAACATCTAGACTGGTTCTATTTTTACTGGTTAATACAACCCGGTTTCTGATACGTCGATTCAATACACTATAAATACGTGAACTTTATTTAACATAATTTGGGTTAATAGTCCGAGCAAAGTGAATTTGTAGCGATTAAGTGACTTCAAAAACCGGGTATAAACATATTTTATACCTTAAATTTAAAACACAAAGTAGGCGGTTTCTGAGAAACAAATAAACCATATAAATTGCAAATTTTACATAACTTTACTAATAAAATAATTTGAAATATTATTGCATTTTCAATATTAAAAAACATCAAATATAATAAATATATATTCAGTATATATCTCACATAAAATTACAACCAATATAACAGAGATTTCATTCGCCGTATTTATATACATTGAAAAGTATGAAAAAATAATAATCATATATATATTTTAAATAAAAATAGTCGCTATACTATGAAAGCCCTATTAATATTACATGCATTATGTACGCAAAACAACAGTCTAACAGTGGTAGAGCCCGCTTTAACATCTCCGCACGAATTCTACCGGCTCGCCCGGTGAAATACCACGACCACACAGAAGACAGGCGTCAAGTGGAAGCTATTCCGCGTACAGTCTGATGAGTGTGCATCCCGGAGGCCTAATTTAGTCCTCTTTCCCTTTCCACCCTTTTCTCATAAGGAAAGGATGGGATGTGGAAGTGGACTTTCCGGATGAGAGGATGCATGGGAAGGGAAGATTTGCATATGCAATTGCGTATGTCAATGGGCAACGGTCACTTCACTATTTTAGCGACTTCAGGTGGCCGCTCGCTCGTTTGCCACCTTATGATATAAAAATAAAAAATTAACAATCGAACCTAATAATCAAACTTTAAATTTATTTTTCATACAACTAAATACGAAAATGCATCTAATTTAAAGATAAGATTTTAAGACTTCTTTAAATCGATGGATTATAAATTTTACATTAGTTAAAGTCGGTTTCTGAGCTTTAAATCTCTGTAAACATTTTATCCCTGTCATTATCTATAACAAAAAAGAGATAACGTTATTTAAAACGGAGATTTAGGTCTCGGAAACCCACGGTTAATCAAATATATATCAAGTTTGATTATTGCGTTCGTACGTATAAGATTTCACGCTCGTATCAATAGAAGTCTATATGTTTAAAAGATTTCAAATATAACTACAAATAAAGAAAATCAGCTATCTTTCTCGATAATTACGTTATTTCTAGACAAGTTTTTCTTTACGGTTTTTGTTCAGTACAAAGCCTGTATTAGCTGTATCCAATATAATACGGTCGTGAAACTTATTTTAAAAATTAATCTCTTTTTACTTAAAATCCAAATAAAGAAAAAAACTTATTAAAAACAAATTAGCACCTGCAATGAATTGAGTACATCATCCTACACTTTTAGAGTCCCCACTGCCGAAACATGTTGAATACATGTTTCGATTGAATGCCTGTATTAGAGGATGGCGGCCGTATTATTTGACCTTCAGTTATTTTGTAAAAATATTATTAAAATGATTTCTCCTATTTATTAATATGCGTGTACTAGTAATAGGCCGCGACTCCGTCCGCGTTGTTATATAAAACAACTTAGTATCCTATGTGTTCTTCCAGACTAAGTTTATCTAGGCTACGTTTCATCGAGATCCATGCAACCATATATAATATTAGTATGATTTACTTATTTTAGTGTAAAATGTAATTAGTCTATGGTTTAGAAACCAAACTTAAATTGTTTCCTAAACTGAACCGATTTTGACGAGTGAGTTGTCACTCCATTCTACCTCTGACCGTGGGTTTCTAAGACTAAAATTTCCGTTTGAAACATATATCTCTGTTTCGTCAACTATAATGATAGAGATGAAGATATGTTTTATGTAAAGACTAGATGCCGTCCGCGTGAATTTAAAAATAACTCGATTAGTAGCCTATATAATCAAGATCCGTTGAGCCGTTCTGGAGATACCTACATCCATCCATACATCTAAACATTCGCATTTATAATATTAATACGATTTTGGTATTAGAAACCCATAGTGAGTGTCGTAATTTTTTTAATAACCAAAAAATATATAAGTATTTCGACAGTGGGAACTCGTCAATTACAGTCACACACAAAAGTGTTAACTAATTAGAACCTACTAATCTGGGGTTCACTAAAATCACTAACTCCGCTGAAAATACCCCTAAATAATGTTTAATTTTACTAATACTTTTGGTACGAGAAACATACGTATAAATTTAATACGATAATAAGCTGCCATAGAGAAAAAAAGTAATAAAAATATATTTTATGATTTCTAGCCCAATAATAGCTATAAGACAAAAAAAAATTATAGTCATAGTTGCTGCAAAAAATAAAAAAAAACACTTACCCTTAATTACATCCTAAAGCTATTATTTCAAAGTGAATTACATTATCTATATTAAATCTATTTTTATATTTATTAGAAACTAACTACCATCACCTAAATTTAAAAAAAAATAACTGATTTAACGATTTATTTCACGACTGTACTGAAAATATTAAATTTCTACTTATAAATGAAGACAAATCACAGACAAATAAGTAAAAAAAAAATGGAGAATAAAATATGTAACATAATTTCTTACAAAATAATTCACAAAAAGTACAAAAAAAAAACAGAAAAAATTCCGTATTTATATTTAAACATTTGATTTCTTAATCAATTCAATTTTCATAGATAAAATAATAATTTACTCAATCTTTTATACACTCCATAATATTTCAACACAAATCTTTATAATAATACAGTTGAACCTGGATAAAGAAAAGTCCAAGAGACCGCGATATTTTTCTCCCTCATAGAGGTTTCTCTCTTACCCGAGTTTCTCGTTTTTAGAGGTTTCTCTCTTACCCGAGTTTCTCGTTTTTAAAGGTTTCTCTCTTACCCGAGTTTCTCGTTTTTAAAGGTTTCTCTCTTACCCGAGTTTCTCGTTTTTAAAGGTTTCTCTCTTACCCGAGTTTCTCGTTTTTAGAGGTTTCTCTCTTACCCGAGTTTCTCGTTTTTAGAGGTTTCTCTCTTACCCGAGTTTCCCAGAGGTATCTCACTCACACGAGTTTCACGCTTATAGTGGTTTTTCTCTTACCCGAGTTTCTCGCTTATATAAGCTTCTCTCTTACCCGAGTTTCTCGCCTATAGAGGTTTGTCTCTTACCTGATTTTCTCACTTATTCAGGTTCTACTGTAAACACACAGAGAAATATTGCAACAAATATAAATTCATATATCAGAGAAACATACTGTAACCTGTTGTAACAGTGGGATAACATGTTTTTATACATGTTTTCCTACATTGAAAACTCACTGTAATCCTATTGGCCTGCAAATAGTGGAATATATTCTAAATAGAGTTTAAATTACTTATGTGTGTAAATTGCAATCTCTCAATGAATATATTTAAAACTACACCGTTCTTGTTTTAATAAGCGTTTTCACTGCAGAAACATTTTAATAGAAACATAATCTTGAATATATTTTTATCGTATATATATAAAAAAAAGATGGAGAATTTTATAAGTTGACATATTTGAGAATCAATTTTGTAAATTTCATTTTTAAGGTTCTGTACATCGAAAGGAAAAAACGGAACCCTTATAGGAATACCTTATCTGTCCGTCAGGACTATTTTTCTCAGGAACGCGTAAAGATATCAAGTTAGGAATTTATTTATTGTAAATTTTAAACGAATTTATATCAAAAAAATATCTTCTGAGGTTTTTTCGTCTTACTTTTGTCCTATGAATTATACATCTATGGTAATTATGACATATATTCATTCAGAGATTTAACAGTTTGTCCGTTTTATTTTGACAAAATGTGTAAAATAAGTTATATTTTCCATTTTTCTCATCTAAATTACAGTATTTATTTCTTAAATAACAAAACCGATTCATAGTTCTTTGAAGTCCATAAAGTACCACATTAAATTTCATACAAAAATTAATTAAATACTTAATAGACTTCAAATTAATCAGAAAAAAAACGGACAAACATATTTACAATTTACGACAAA
The DNA here is from genome assembly GCF_000836235.2 of Papilio xuthus. Lineage (NCBI taxonomy): Eukaryota > Metazoa > Arthropoda > Insecta > Lepidoptera > Papilionidae > Papilio > Papilio xuthus. Next base: position 1,035,815 of record NW_013532703.1, on the reverse strand, counting down.
CTTTAAACACCAACACAATATTAAAATCATTGATATATAAAAACTATATAAAAATAACACCAAGTAAATACAATATTACCAACATAGCAAATAAATCTGATAGAATATTACAATGGACGTAAATTTTCTTTAATTACTTGAAAATAAAAAACGGAATTAAAAAAAATACATTTAGGCGATATTTTTATAGAAAAAAAACATAATTAATATAATATATAGAGTAAAAGACAAAAATGTACTTTTATGATCCAAATCAAAAGTTATTTTGTAAACAAAGAGTTTGTTTAAACTTTTGTGATTACTAAAATAAGCAAAACAACTTTATCATACTAGCAATTGCCCGTGATTTTGTCCACACGGAATTAAAAAAAAATAGTAATAAATATAGCTCATATGTTATTCATGTTGAATGAAAGAATTTAATTTCGGAACCTATTCAATGCAAATAAATCTTTCCTCTTTATAATCTTACTAACTATCGCCCGCGACTTCGACCGCAAAGAATTTAAAAAAAAAATAGTAATCTATATGTTCTTCTAGACTATTCTCTACATCAATACCAAATTTCAGCCTTTTTAGGAGCCGTTCCGTAGATACCTTCAAACAAACATCTATCCACCTAATCATCCAAACATTCACATTCATAATATTAGTAAGATGTAAGATTCATTAGATTTGAGTATAGTCCCGCGCGGACAGAGTCGCAGGAAACCGCTAATCTTACTATTGTTTGGAAGAAAATCCGGCACAGTGCCGGTGTACTGGCGCAACACTAGCCTTACTAAAATGTCAACGTTTATGTCCCCTCACTAATCATTCTGACTCTTCTAAAAGTATAGATTTATTATTCAGCTTAACTCAAAATTACTATATTCTCGAAAATAATAGCTAAAATTATAATTGTATACAAAATGTAACTTTTGATTTGGAACTACAACAATTTAAAATTTAACTTATATACTTAGTTATGTAATAAAGGTGCATTGAATATAATAAATAAGGTTTGTTCGTTGTGAGGTGATCTAGTCCGGCGGCAGGTAACTGAACAGTTTGTATTTGTCCCTGATGTACGGCCTCACGTCGTCTTTCTGAAATATTATATATATATTTATAAGTGCTTTATATATAAAAATGACTAAACCTCATCAGCTCACTATACGTCCCCACCGAGGTGCTCGGAGCCTACCCTAAGTTAAGGATGATTAGGCCATAGTCAACCACACTGGCCAAGTGAGGGTTGGTTGACTTCACACATATCTTTGAATTACTTCTCAGATATGTGCAGCATCACGATGTTTTTCTTCACCGTAAAAACCCCGGATAAATGTACATATATAAATCGGAAATCGAAAAAAGAAATTGGTTAGTGGCGGGAAACGAACCCAGGATCTGCAGATTGCAAGTCAATTATTTCCGTCATTATGTTTGACAAAACAGATATAACAATGTTTTGGAACGGGGATTGTGGTCTCGGTAACCCACGGTTAATTACTTTTAAACTGTAATTGAACAATAATAAAAACAATTGTTTAAATCAAATACTACGTTTAGCAAGTTTATTTTTTATTTTTAATATAGTATACTATTAGGTTCAATCCGATCATTTGACACCTACTTTTAGTAGGTAGTAAAAATATGTAATCCGCCATTTTTTAATGGCGGCCATCTTGTATTTATTCAGTATACAATACTCAACACATCTAGCTGTTTTATTTGATACCCATTTTTTCAAAAATATATCAAGCCGCCATTTTGTGAAGTTGGTCATATTGAATTATTGACACTACTCGTGAAGCCCATTCTTTTGATACTGAATGAATACGTACAGTAGCGAGGTGTTCGAGGAAGGGCAGTAACTTCAGCAGCTCGTTGTCGCTGCGGTCCACGAACCAGCTGTCGATTGGGATGCCGTTCTCCAGTTGATAACCAAACGCCTGTGAAAAATAGCATTTAAGTAAATTGGCTAAATAGTTAAATCATTCTTACAGTTATATTTCTAGAACAAAATATAACCAATAGAGTTATAATTTAACAAATATATATAACTATGTCATTTCAGACAATTAGATTTGTAGAAAACCGCGATTTCATTGCTTTTATCTCATTTACATTATAAGGATAAAATAAATCAAGACATAAAACAAAAAATAATGGCGTAGCCTTAGACACCCTATTCAAAGGCAGCCAACTTCAGAGAGCGCACCCAATCCGGTAATAATAACGAAGTAATGGCCTGAGTCGAGGTTCCTGAGGCCTTCGAGCTTGGTTACTCTTAAACGAGGTTCAAGCTAAGCGTCATCTGCGCTCGTCCACCTCAAGCCCGGTGAAGCTGTAAATGCCTCGTCAAGGCAAACAGTGACTCAGTCACAAAAAAACAAAATAATAAAAAGAGCGTCGAAGTATTGTGCATATTAAAGGCTGATTGTTAGTTCGTAACTTAGTAAAATTGCTAAAACTTTATTTAGTAGAAAGATAAACCTAATTCTGATTCTCTTTTTTTTATTAAATGTTGGTTATAATTCCTTATGTAAGTTTTTACTTAAATATATATTAATATAGTATTTATGTCACCTGTGGGCTGTTGTCGACTATGACAGTCTTGCGCAGATCCCGGCCCAGGATGCTGAGGTCCTTCACGTAGTTGCCGTTCACCAGCAGACAGTGCTCGCGGAACAAGCTGCAAGTTATTCATGATTATTTTTCAATATATCATTCTGTTGCAAAAGTTTTATTTATAACTAGCTGTAGCCCGCGGCTCCGTCTGCGCGGACTACTAAAAAAAACTTAATAAGTAGCTTTAGCATTTTTCCAGGCTGTTCTATACGCCAAATTACAGTGACATCCATGCAATCGTGAGATACCTTCTGACAAACATCCATCCAAACATTTATAATATTAGTAAGAGTAAGATTTAATTTTTTGGCAGCTGATCATGGCTGATCTACATCCCTCTACACCTCAAAATCAAGCATTGTGTCTGTTATTTTATATTCCTAATCACCAAGTTATTAAAGAAATGTAATATGTATTTCATCATCAGCTCACTATACGGCCCCAACTGAAGGGATGAGCCTACCCTAAGGGTGACTAGGCTTTATTAAAAATATGTATTTACCGATATTTAATCCAGCGTCGAGCAGGGTCGAGCAGGTTGAGCAGACGGTCGGCGTAGACTCGCTTGCTGGCAGTGAACAGGATCACCTCGTAGGTGCGAGACACACGCGACAGGAACTCCGCGAAATGAGGCCGTGTGCGCACAAATACCTACATACATACATATATGTCAAACAATTACCTTATATATTTAAAATAGCAATATTGTTGGTTTCTGAGACAAAAATCTCTGTATAAAACATATAGTCATCCTTGTCATTATATTTGACAAAATAGAGGTAACTATGTTTTAAATGGGGATTTTAGTCTTAGAAACCAAGCGGCCGCCAGATTTCGGCGAAATAGCGAAGTGACCGCTGCAATGGACATCCGCAATTTCAGATCCTTTATTCAATGGATGGATGGATTCTTTATGGAATGGGTAACACACAGAAAGTGAATATGTCCCCTTCCTATGGATCCACTTGTGCATCAAAATTCACTTCCTCATCTCATCTTTTCCTTATAAGCAGAGTAGGAGAAGAAATAGATTTCAATTACTCCAAAATGTACAACATTGGTGTTATAGTGGTCCTTCTAGATGGCACTGAATTTGTATGTCAATGTATGAGTGTGGGAGATGTACTTACAGTGTATCTGCAGTCCTGGAAGAGCACTGGGAAGTGGAAGCTGGCATCAGGCAGCTCCTGCAGCGAGCAGTGCACCAGGGTCTCGTCCAGGTCCAATACCTGCACACATACATAAACTTTCCAACTAAATCATAGTTTAAAGATTTATTTCTCAAACAAGTGGTAGCCCGCCACTTTATCGACACAAAATTTTAAAAGTAGCTTATAATATGCCTGCTTCCATCAGTATTTCTGTAAAAATCTGTCCAATGGTTCCAGAGATTAACAAACAAACATAATTGATTTTTTGTTTACATCAATGTAAAAACATCATGGGTATGGAATATGATTTTTTTCTATATAAGAAACTGAATTATTATAATAATAGCTAGATAGACTGTGTACTCGGTTATTTAAACTATATTTTATTGTTGGTTCCTCTTACTATATTCACTTAGGGGACTTTCTAACTCTGAGTATGGCATAGCTTATTAAACATTAATATCTATGTAATATATAAAGACTTACGAGACTGAAGTCCGGGCTGGTCCTGGTCTTGAGCGGCAGCGCGGGGTAGCGAGCTCGCAGCGCGCGAGTTGACACGCTCTCCAGCGGAGGCAACTGACAATAAATATTACATCATTATAGCATTCATTTTTAATCCTAACTTATAATGAACTAGCTGTCGCGCACGACTCCGTCCGCGCAAAGTTAAATAAATAATTAGTACCACATGTATTCTAGACTATGTTCTATATCTATGACAAATTTTATCAAGATCTGTTGAGCCGTTCAAACAAACAAACATCCATCCATCCAAACATTTGCATTTATAATATTAGTAAGATTTACCTGTTTAATAAATAGATAGGGATCAAATGCATCCACCCATGAGGATATCTGCTCGCAGTCTACACGGTTGCCGCACGAAGATATCACATCCAGACCTTCCTCCTGATAACAAAATAACTATTATAGTACAAAATTTTATTAAACTATAGTCTATATCTTAACCCTTTAACAGTCATAAGGAGTGGACAGTGGAAAAATAAAATTGATAATGGTTAAGGGAATATAATAGAAGTAAAAACATATGTATATATATATATATATATATATACATATATATTTATGTTGGGAAATATATTCCCTCTACCGATCAGATTCTATTCTCAATTGTATGCTCTTTTCTATTACTGTAATTATATACAATAATTTATTTTTGGTTGTAGGTAGTTTGGTTTGGTGGTCCCAGACTTATTTAAAATGTTAGTTTCATCTTTATATATATAATTCTCCTGTGAGTATGTCACTGAACTTCTCTCAAACGAGTGGACCGATGTGTGTTCAAGGGTATCTGGGAATGGTTTAGATTCACAATTTTGTCCGCTGGACAATGTTTTTTTAATTAATTTTTAAATTTATTAGTAGTTGTTGATTTTGGCATGTTTTACATTGGATCCGACAGACGGCGCTACCATCGCAGTGTCAAATATTAAATAATATTCAAATTAAAGATGTGTAGATAGGACAATGTCTGTCGGGTCTACTGGTTAAAATATAATTTTTTCAAAATAAATCCATAGACAACTAAATATGCCGTAATTTCTCAATACCATTGAATTGGATTTTATATCTTTATATCTTTGTAACAAGTAAAAAAAAAAGTATGGAATGACTGTGTGAAAGAGGATATGCGTAAGAAGGGGGTAGACTCGGATATGACGGCTGATAGAGATGTATGGAGGAGTAGTACATGCTGTGCTGACCCTCGATAGGGACAAGGGCAGGTTGATTATATCTTTGTAACAAGTGGATGTGGTAGAAATAGGAAAGGGAAACTTCCTATCCTCAGTCTATCAAACTTCGAAAACACAGGTACAGATATCAATTCAATTATAATATTCAAATGAACAAACTAAAAAAAAATTACCTCAACATTAGCAGATTGGTCATCATGGCAGACCATATTTGAATCATCGGGAACTATCTCTGTGCCATTCTGTAAAGAAAATTAACAATATGAAAACACAATCATCATTTTAAATGCATTGTGGAGAAAAGGTCGAGGAGAACGATCTAAGTAAGTGGCGCTAGCATCGAGTGGGCTGTCATCTGTCTTTGTCAAATTTTTTAAATGTCAGCGATTTAAAAAAAAAACTTTTTTCATTTCTTGTTATGAATAATTTATGAAATATGTCAAAAAAAATACTTAATTTTGAATTATATGAGAGAAATTTAACTGAAGTCATTGCTATGATTGCAGTCCAGAGTATTTTGTATGTAAAATAAAGTGTTTTTTTCTATATCTATGGTTTATTTTGCTTCCACTTTTAATGATAGTAAACAAAAGGCAATTTTTCTCAATTCACTTACCCAGCCCGCAGCCTCTGCAACAAGACTCTGACTGATCTCAGCGAGGAAGCCGGTGCTAGGGCTCCGTGCGGACAGCGCCTCCAGACTCTCTATAGCGGTGCCTTGAGTGTCTGTGCATGTTGAGGAGATCTCGCACTCCGGATCCCGAACATAGCCATCCTGCTCCAGCATTGACACAAAGTCCGGCTGTGTAACAATGTTAGTTTATTGTGATTTTCCATTATTAAGATTCACATATGAATATATGTTGCATTATAATGAATATATATTTGAGAACTGTAATGTAATGCACACTTGGAGACATATAAGTGTTCTTCCAGGCTATGTTCTACATTCATGCCAAATTTCAGCAAGACACATGCACACATTCTGGAGATACTTCAAACAAACATCCATCCATCCATCCACACACATTCATATTTATAATATTAGTAAGATAAGAACATTAATTTTAAAAATCATTTAAACATACCTGCATATATTTATCCCCATTGGTTAGGAAATTGGTGCACACATCTAAATCATCAGTGGTAGATGTTGGCTGATACATCTCCAAATCATTGCTTGACTTCCTTCGTTTCATCAGCCTTTTATCCACAGAGTTCTTCCGAGGCAACTTTTTATCATCATCTTTCTCCGTAGTCATCACCCTAGCAGCTTTATCAGCTAAGAAGTTTATATCGTCATCATCAGCTGGTAATCTTTCGTTGATCAAACCAGCACATTCTGCAATAGCCATGAAGTCATTCAAACAATCATTCGGCAGACATAGTTCTGAAGACTCTACTTGAGTTTCCGAATCAGAATCTTCTTTAACCAAGTCATTTGTAGTTGTATGTGGTTCGTACATTGTCACATCATCATCTACACTACTCCAGTTATTTTGTTCCGGTACAATTGGCTCCTTAGCTTTGCATTTCTTTTTCGGACTTTCCTTAGTTGCGTTTAATGCTGTCTTAACTTTCTGAGATGGTATTCCCAATTGACGTACTTTACGTATTGGTGAGCTATTTAATGATGCTGATTTGTCAGTCTTATCAATCCGTCTTGTTTTACGTGGAGATATTGTTGCTGATACAACATCTGAGCGAATCAGCTCCCTGTTCAGAGAGCTGTGACGTAGTTGAACACCTTTCGTTGTGCGCACATCATTTGCTTTTATTCTAGATGTTGTTGACACTTTTTCATTTTGCATAGTTTTTGTTTTTACTAAACTTGATGAGACATTATCTTTTATAGAGTTTCGTACCACTGTCTGGAAGATTGGTTTCTTTGGACCATCATCTTTGAGTTTTTGTTTCTTGTTCAACACTTGCCCTGACCTTTCCATGATTGCTGTTTTGATCCTTACTGGTTTAGTTTTTAAATTTCTTTTAGAATGTCCGATAGAAAGCAGAGACCCGCTAAGTTGGACTGACTCATTTCTAGCCGCCGTACGTCTTAAAATATTCTTCCAAGTTGATGAATCTTTAAATTTTCGAGTTTTAGTGGTTTTGGCCTTCTTTATAATCGGGAGCGGTCGCTCCCTTTTTCGACTTCTTAGCCGCATCGCAAGTTAAATAGACTACTTAACCTGAAATATCTCAATTCATAAATAAGACAACATAAACATAGAAAATATGTTGAGATGGCTCTAATCAACACTTACATGAACTCTCTCTTTTCACCAAACACTGTGCATCAAATATTGAAATTGCAATAAGTACTGAAAGGAGATATATCATCTTTCAAGTTAAGTTTTATGAAGAATTTCACTTTAGCTGTTTTTCTTAGATGACAAAATGGTTTATTTCTTTCGCTCCTAAAAATCGGCGCGGCAAAAATCTTCGCGCCTTTTTTTCACAAAACTGTTTTCTTCAGTTTTACACTATATTGTATATTGAGTTAATTATATAAATGACTTAAACATTATTGTTCCAAATCAAGACACATTTTATCAACGGGAAACGAAAATAACTTTAACAAACGCGAAAATAGAAAAGCGGCACTGGTACATTATTGATTTATGCGCCAATCAGCAGAAATATATCTTTTGAATTGGTGTTAAGTTTATGATTAATATCATCACTGTACTAATGAAACCACTAATTTAAATAGCTAAGTTAGCATTTAAATCGACATTACATGATGGATTTTGTTGCGGAACACAAAGCTAAACAAATGTCAAAATGGCGGACAACACTCTACTATTTTATATACTCTTTGATTTTCTGCTTGATTTGGTTTGTCTATAGATGGCGTTTTATCGCAGCGCATGCGTTTTGACAGTGCTTGAAATTAGGAAAAGTCAATAAGAAATATGAAAATAAGGTTTTTAAATATTATTAACTTTCACTCTTTTATTAAAGTAACGTTGCATTGTATTTTCTTTGTAAATATAGGAAAATATATATCAAGATTAAATTTTTAACGAAAATTGAGTGTTAATCATGGATGTATTTCAAATATACCTTTGTTTATTGTCTGTCAGAAAAATAAAAAACGTAGTTTAAAATATTTTTGTCAGTTGTTTTTAAAAATTCTCATATAGCTGATGTTAGATGGTGTTATTTTATTTAGTAACGAGTGAATTATCATAAACTTAGCGGCATTAAGTACCCGTATGCTACAAAACACACGTTTGTTTGTATTATTATAACGTAAAATGTCAACTAAATCATTTAATTCCAACAAAGGCGAAGTACGATCAAGTATCTAAAATTATTGCACGATTACTTATAGGAGCAAACTGTACCCAAACCTAATACAAAATTACTGATTGCAGAACACGGCTGAACTAATGCAAGAAATAGAAAGTGTACGTGCGATGAACGATAGTTTACGCGCTTATTTGGAACATATTCGAACATTCAAAAAAAATCTCACGACTCTAAATGAAAATTGTAAACAACTTACGAATATAAACGAGCAATGGATTGACATGAATCGTATAATGAAGAAATAACATAGAAGTATGAGTTAATTAAGTTCTACAATTATAATATAAAGTGAAACTGCTGTTGATGTAGGATACAAAACATGGGTGGTACATAAAGGAACACATTTTCAAGTACTTTAAGATGCTTAAGTTCATTTTCATGTTCTACAGTAATGTGACAAACATTTTAAGGTTTCTTAACAAAAACACATGAATTTAATTTTTTGCCTCATCTTTACTAAAAATCTATTGCATTCATATTAATATTTTTATGTAAAATATTTATAGTATGTATTAGCACAAATGGATAGAGATTAAAGATTGTATTGGGTTTGGCCATGGCATATCTATTTTCAATGTCATCCCGATAAGAACACATCTAGTAGTAATATTGGTAATAAATTAAAACACAAATTATCGGTGAACAGTTTTATTATGTTCATTGAATGTTAAATAAAGTCTGGATATTCTGCAGCAGAAGTAATAGCAACACCAATGTGAACACAATGTTAGGTAGAATAATTCCCTTCTATTAGATTCTCTTTGGATCCAGTCTTTGTTGGAGTTTTTTCTGGAACAAAATCACTTATTAGGCTAATATTTAGCTTAAAGTTATGGTAATAGGTTAAAGAAACATAATTTTACTATCTTATATTATAAATGTGAAATTTTATTTGGATGGATGAATATTTGTTAGAAGATATCTCTAGAACAGCTCAACTGATCTTGATGAAATTTAGCACAGATGTAGAACATAGTTTGCAACATAAAGGGTACTTATTAAGTTATTGTGATGATTCAGTTGTGGGCGACAGCTAATGTTTAATATTATTTGACTTTCTAAAGTGGAATGATAATGATAAAAAGTAATATCTTACCAATCATGCAAATGGAGTATTGTGGGGTATCACAGGACATTCCGTAGACTAAACCGTTGAGATGGTCCTGACGGTCCAAGTTCAGGCAAGGGTTGTCCATAGAGAACTCCTCGTCCAGCCATGGTGGCAACTGGTAACATACAAATCATTGTAACATAAATTAACATTTATTATCTAGTGAGGTTTATCAAAACTAAACTATTTAGAGAAAAATTGGATGTCTATGCTTCAATTTAAATTACGAAGGGTAAAAAAGTATAGATGTTGAGCATCTTAACTATGTTAGATAAAAGATTTGTTTCCAACGATACCATACCTTGTTATTTGAGGAGAAAATCATCTCAAGGGCCAATTTATTTTACTTACATATGAAGAGTGACTGACTTCAGGTGGGGGAGTATTATCTTGGGATGGAGGAGTATCTGAAGACGCCATCCTCTCAGGTCGAGTGGTGACCTTGTGGTGACGGCAGGGAGTCCCCGGATGCATTGCTTGGTGATCCGCGTGCTGTGGGCATCGGGCCTATGTCCAGCAGGGGACTCATACTGACTGATGATGGTGATGATGATGAAAATAATACTTACGAAAGACGCGAACATTGCTTCCCCTTCGCTCTTAGAATCTGGAATCCTCTTGCCGGTGATGGGGTTCTGCCAGGCGTACGTCACCAGGTCGGAATTGGGGTCTTTCGTCATGTTCAGACGACCGGAGATCCAAATGTGCTCAACAGCTAAATATTTAAAAACATTCAAGTTAATATAAGAACTGGGTCAAGTGTTTTATTGTAACAAATTATTATTGTCCATAGCAAATTTGTTTTATTTTCTAATTAATTTAATTTAATATTATGTTTAAGAAATCTAATTGTGAAATTCAAAACAGACGGTGTTGTTTCTTGTCTATAAAATCTGACAATAGATGGCGTTATTTCATTTTATCTTAGAGGGCAGTTGGTGCCGTTCCTATCTATGGCATGTTTCGACACTAGATGTCGCTACTTGCTTTTAGTTTGACATTTGACTCGGGTTTTCTGCAACTACTTCTTTTCGATACTAGATGGCGCTATGTCTAATTGAATCACTCACGTTCATCCTTATTTTCTCCCATGACAAGAAGTAACTGGACTAGAATTTCGTTGCTATCGATGCTGGCGAGTGTTCCGTTCAGCTTGAGGCAGTTCTCGTAAGCGTGCTGCCAGTAGTATAGCTGACGCACCAATATGTAATAATAGTTGTCATCGCTGGGGATGGGTATCGGGCGACGCATGCCGGGCACACCTGTAAACGTACGTCCAACAGAAAATATAAACATATTTAATAAAGATTGTTATGTAACTTTAAATCTATCATTATCATTAAATGTTAATTTCCATTATTAAGATACATCTAATGTTTATAATCTAATATTACAACTGCTCGTGCTCAATAACATGTAACAGCAGAATTCTTATACACAAATATATTGAAATACCGACGCTAGATGGCGCTGCATCAATTCTCATGTTACTGCGCACTAGTAGTATAGTGTCCTTAGTATTTGCGCAAAAAAAGACACTATTTGTATACTTTCCTCCAATTAAAAAAACGTAACACCGTGTCTACATTACAAACGAATTAAGAATGACATAAAAAACGACTCCGATTGTTCTACAAGTAACTAGGCGAGTCTACTGCACAGGATATAGAACAGTGCCTTGGGTATTCGCGCAAACACAGAGGCACTCACTCTCATCCGGCGGACCTAATTGGAGGTAATGCGCGCGCGCAATCATCGCCTCTGAGGGCCTGTACAAACCAGTCAGATCTGAAAACAAACGCTAAACTGTACAACTAATAACACGAAACAACACGCTTGCTATAAACAACACAACTATGGGGTTTCACTGTCAAATTGTATGAAAACATATTGCCATCTCCTTCACTCTTTTAAAGTTAGTAGAGACAACAATATTACATTTTAATACAACAGCTTAAACAATGAATTCTATATAAAAAACTTTAGTACAAGTGCACAATAACATAATAGTCGTATGAAAAAGTTAAACATTAAATTGACTACTTCTAGAAATAAATTCTATAAATGACATTGTGACGTCATCACACTGGTATATCTCGTTATTGTGCACGCGTATCAAAATTGTTACACAAGCGAGCTACTTCTACAAACTACAAACAATTTGTTAACACGCGCAATACAATTATATCTTGTTCAATCGATACGAGATATATTTTGACATATGTAGAGCCATATAAACTGTGGACTTACCACAATTTGAATATTTTATGTTACATTGTAACAATAATAAACACTTACTTTTGTAGCAAATGAATTGCATCCTCCTCTCGCAGCGCGCCTCAAGGAACACTGGATCGTTGGTCGTATGCCGGTCCAGTTGCAGACAGCCGCTCTGTTTTATTGTAGACCTGTCTCTGATACAACACAATGTACATTTCAAATCAATATCCATTTTTACGACGGCAAACTAATTTACATTAGTTCAAATCTATAAACACAATTATATTATGTAGACAGTGGTAGAACCCGCTTTAAAATCTTCGCACGAATTGGCCCGGCTCGCCCGGTGAAATACCACGACCACAAAGAAGACAGGCGTGAAGTGGAAGCAATTTCGCGTTTCGTCTGATGAGTGTGCGTCCCGGAGGCCTAATTTAGTCCTCTTTCCCTTCCCACCCTTTTTCTTGGAAGTGGAAGTGGATTTTCCGGATGCGAGGATGCATGGGAAGGGAAAATATTTTCTTTCTGTGAATCCTTTCCTCCGTCGATTAAAGGTAGGCAACCCATATGCAATTGCGTATGTCTATGGGCAACTTTGCTATTTCAGCGATTTCAGGTGGCCGCTCGCTCGTTTGCCACCTTATGATATAAAAAAAAATGTCGCAACACTGAGTCGTATTATTGTTATATAAGCAGTCCCTTAATATAGATTTCACACTAAAAATGCACTTAGTGCATTGTAGTAGTAAGAGAGATATGGGTACGTTACGTCCAACTCTACCATCGCCTTTCAGTATTAAAAGTCTCATGTTCGGTTCACAATTTATGTTACCTCATGGGAGGCCAGATGTCGGACATCATGTCTGTGTAGGTGGTCATCTGGAAGATGCTGAGACCGGAGTCGATCCACGTCCAGTGACCCAGGTTGCCCTTCGCTCCAACCCATGCGCTCTCGATACCTGCGCACGCGCAATTAGTTTAGATGGAATTAAAACTTTGGAGGACTTTTCCGGAGTTATATCTTAATTTATACAAGATGTAGATTGAATAAGTTGTTTTATGGAATAAGATAAATGATTTTTTCACTATTTTTTTGATAATTTATTATATTTAATTTAAGAAAAAAACTTACTCGGTCTAGCCTTCAGCATGCTTAGTCCCAGTTTCCTCAAGCATCGCATTGTGCCGATGTTTGCTAACCTGCGAACACAAAATTAATTTTACGTATTATCTCTATGTTTTAAAGTGTCCTCTCTTTCTTTTATTCTCTCTCTCATTCTTTTTTTTTGTATTGTGGAAACAAATACTTACGACATCTTCTTGACAACGCAGAAGGCGGCTGCCTGATGCCAGTTGAGCCTCCCGTCGTAAACATGGTAGAGACCAGTGCGGCAGCGGACAGTACGCACCTCCTGTACCGCCACGTCTTGCTTCGCGTCTACACATAACATTACATGTTGATGAAAGGTAAACAACCCCAGCGATAGCGTTAGTTGCATCAACCTAGAGATGTCATAACATATAGAGATGAACAATTGTTGTCTTTTCTTTTGGAAAAATGGCTATATTGGCGCGACACAAACAAAATATCGTAATAATTTTACTGTATTTAAACGTCTTATAAATTGTTTGATAGAAATATCTCCGCTTATTATCAAAGTACAAGTTAACTTTGGTTTATTACAGCAGATGAATATAGAATGTTACATCTTACCTCTCTCGCAGACAAAGGGTCGCTCCAGCTGACAGGATAGGTCCAGGAAGACAGGCTTGTCGTGCTGCACGCGTTCTAAAGCAACGCAGTCAGCGCCGCCCTCCGGCACCGGCACGTGTGTACGATTCAACCACTGTTATAAAAATCATATATAAAAAACAAAGTTACATATTTCACACAAGTTTAACAAAACCATTACTTATAGCTTATAAAATATACTTAAAAGTTTATAAACAACAAGATGTTATTAATAATTATTATTATCTTTACATATGGAGTTTCGTTTCAAGTAAATGTAGCCTTTAAGTAACTTAAACGAAAATATTTGTTTACGAAAAAGGTACATCTAATTTTTAAGTTTGTTAAAATTTGTAAACCTTACTATCTTACTAATGTTACAAATGCGAATGGATGGACGTTTGTTTGAAGGTTTGAAGGTATGGAATGCTTGAATTAATCCCGCTGAAATAAGTCATAGATGTAGAACATAGTCTGGAATAACAGGTAAGCTACTAATTCAGTCTTTTTAGTTCCGCGCGGACGAAGTCGCGGGTGACAGCTAGTATATTTTAAAATCTGTTAGGATAATTGTAAAACTAACCAAAGGATAGTGTCTGACAGCGTTTTCGTCTTTTTCGTTCTTTAGTATATCGGCGGCGGTGCGGCGCAGTTCAGAGCCGCGACTCCAGCGGTAGCCCTCCGGGTCCTCGCTCGACTCCCGTCGTGCGCCAACCCACACTGCGTCTATCTCTGAATATACAACCTAATTAGTAATATATGGAAGAATATCCCTCTCTTAAAACATGTTTGTCAAAGATAATGTCAGGGATGACGTTATATTTTATACAGAGATTTTAGTCTCAAAAACCAACGGTTAGTCGTAAATCATAGAGTTATTACCTAATTGAGATTCCGATAACGCCTCAGCAAGGAAATCGGACTTTTCCTTTGTATCAAGCGTCGCCAAATTTCCATTGTGGTGTCCTCTGTAATGTTTAAGAAAAGGTTTTTAGTGTCAACATCATACTAATATTATAAATGCGAATGTTTGGATGCAAGTTTCTTTGAAGGTATCTCCGGAACGGCTGAATCGATGAAATTTGCCACACATGTAGAGCATAATTTGGAAGTACATAGGCTACTTATTACGTACGGACGTAGTCGCGGGCGACAGCAATTATATAAAGGCACAATTGTTGTCCCTCTCATTCTCTTGTAAAGAATAGAGATAAAAATATGACGCAATATATGTCACGGCAGTGGAATTTCAAGGGAATGTTTCAATAATTTTTAAATGATGATATTTTTATTCTTAAATCTTAAACAATAAAAATTGCATTTATCTAATGTAACCTTATTGTTTCTATTTAACTATTGTATCTGTAATAAGATTTGCAATGTTTGAAAAAAAAATTCACGCGCGTTACTCATAGGGGTAGGCGTCATTTTTTGGAAATTTAAGGTTGTTTATATCTCTTTTCTCAAATTACTTTAACTACATTTAATTGAAATGATAAGGAATCTATTATAAGATAGTATAATATATATTTAATATGGCACGTTAACGGTGGGTTTCTGATCTGATTCTGATCAGATCAAAATATCGTCATCCTTGTCTTTCTTGTCGGAAGAGATAACAATATGTTTAAATGGAGATTACAGTCTCAGAAACCCACAGTAAATACATCTAAATTAATTTTTGTTTGTACTTACTGGCACAATATCTTGGCGTTTTCCCAGTTGACAGGTAAATTCTGGATTAGATACTCCTTGTCTTTGAAGATATAAGTCTCCCAATTTTGAGAGAACTCATGCGGAACTGTAATTATAAGAAACTAATACATTAAAATTTTATTTTTCATTGCATTTTTAAATGGTCGGTTCACCTGATTTTAGGTGTTTACAACTAACATTTGATACAAGCTTTCTATTTACACAAAATTACTTTATTATTGTGGTTATACACTGCCGTTTTGTAGCAGTTCAACAGTATCTCATGGTTACTGGATACTACGGGGTCAGACAAAATGCATTCGCTTGGAAGCGATTCCATAACAAACTGCCCAAAGGGTCGTGACAGACAGACGGACGGGCAACAAAGTGATCCTATAAGGGTTCCGTTTTTTTCCTATGAGGAACCCTAAAAATGTATAGATGTGACATTAACTTTTGATAAGTCACGTGATTGTCGCACGTCAGTTCTATAAATTTTTAAAACTCGTTATAGAATTGCTTCGGATCGAATACACTTTGTCTATCCTAACTGTATTTAATAGCCGACTTACAAATCCTACTACTACACTCAAAGTTTTTATGGCCACGAGTCCTTTAATTAAATTATGATTTTTGAACTTTGATAAGAGTTTGTACTACAGGAGGGTTGTACAGCGTGAATTCGCTACGAAACGATTCCATAGTGAACTTCAAAAATATACGGAACTGAGACGCGACAATCCCATGACTTTTCGAAAGTTACTGTCAGGTTCATACATTTTTGAAGTTCGTTATAGAATAGCTTCGCAGCTAATGCATTTTGTCTAATCCCTCTGTGGTATTCGTATGACAAGATTCTATCTTATGTGTAGCATTCGTTGTGCTATATTTGGCTCGTTCACGTACCGACACGTGTTGCCGGCTCAAAGGTCTGACATCGACTGACGTCCCCTCTCTCCGGCATGTACTTATGGCGTGTACGCACGAGACAAACAACACTACGTTTATGCATACACTACACTATGGTTAATATCCGTAAACATGCGTAATGACAGAGTATTCAAATTATTCGTCATTAACACATTGTTGACAGATATGCTTATAAATTCCAGGCATACCAACGTAACCATAAAAATTTACAACACGTACGTATAAATTATTAAAAATAAATTAAGTTGCCAACCAATAAACAATTTAAGTCTGATATTAATTATTAAAAAAAATAGTACTGACGTATATAACTAATATTATAAATAAGAAAGTTTAGATGGATGGATGTTTGTTAGAAGTTATCTCCAGAGCAGTTAAAGCGATCTCGTTAAAATTTAGCATAGATGTAGAAAATAGTATGGAAGAACAAAGGCTACTAACTTTTTTTTAATCTAACTAAAATTACTATTACTAAATTAACTTTTGCTACATCTGTTAATTGATTAAATATAAGTTGGTACTTAAAATTTTGCGAGTGTAAAAATGTGCTGGTTTTTCTGTGAGTTTCCACTGCCGAAACACCTGTACAAAACATATTGTTATCTCAGTATTTTAATTAAGAATAAAAGGGTAGTCAATATATTTTGGATAAGGTTTTTAGGCTGTGAAAATCCACTGGTTATTGGGAAAAATAGCAGATGAAACAGCATCCTAATTAACTAATATAGTATATAAGAAATAACATTACTGGTTAAATAATATTAAAACCTTTTTAGGCATACAAAAAAAACAAATTAAGGATATTACTATCAGAAGTGCAATAAGTTTGAAAAAACCCAACAAATAATAGAATAATGCAACTCTAAAACACTTATCATATGTGAGTTAAAAAGCATATAAATTTTTCTACGAGATCACAAAAATTAACACACTTTTTTACAGTGAAAATTATAAAAAAATAACACAACATACAACCTCTGTACTGTTCTCTGTAACTGGCACAACACATCGCGATGAAAAGAAAAATAATTAATATTTTAAATTTGGAAGACATGTTTGATTGAATGCACTGTTCGGCTCGGTTCGTACAACTAACTGACTTTGGCACAGGTGCAGGATAATATAGTTTTCTGGAATGTATAGAGGCTTATTGAAATCGAAGAACAATAGTTTATAGGTAATGAAAAGGGTCGCTATTCTCATAACAAAAGGTGAAATATACTTGATTTCATTGTATACAGCGTGTTCTTAATTCATAGAATCTTAACACGAGTATGATTTTCTAAATAGTATTGCACAATAATAAATTATTTTTTCGTTTTAATGGAAAAGGTGCAAATAGTCTTATAAAAAGTTAAACGCCTGAATTCAAGGATGCCATTATTGTACTTGATATTTTTATTAAAAATGCGAAGGTATAATACGAAATATTTTGTAATTTACGAGATTTTTTTGTATAAAAATTTTAAAATAAAAATACTACAGTCTAAAGATTATATTTCAGTTCATATATCTTAATTAACTTATATACCACTAAAAGCGGAAATGTAAATATAACTAAGTAAATAACATACTATTATAGCTTATACATTAAATAACTTAAGTATTAAGTATGTTTAAAATATTTTCGACTTAACTTTCTTAACTTTTTTAGTAAAATTATTTCTTTCTAAATTCCTAAGCGTTTACATTTTGAAACACGCTGTATGTGCATAATGTCTAAGGTTATTAGAAAACAAGAACACCTTTGTAATCTTTATAGATGAACACAATGATGAGTCAGCGAGGCATGTCATGTCGGGATGACCCAAGGATGAGCTCTTGAATCATCTCAATTGAACCATCGCATACCAGTCACTATATAATCAGCTGATAAACATTCTTTATCTAGGAATTCAAGCATACTTAAATTCGGATGTCATGACCGTAGTCTTTGGATATCCCGGGACCCTATTTTTCCCCCAAAAGGCTAAGTAACTTTTGAAGATTTGCCCTCTACACAAAATAAAAGGCTGCAGTCAAACATGCAGGAGCAGTGCGAATTGGTTTTATACATATCGTTAAATTTCTTTACAGATGTGTTAGTTGCAATGTGATGTTTTTTTTTTTATATAAATTCGAAAGATGGAATACACATTAGGACATGGCAAGGATCGAACCCAGAACATTGTTACAACTGCTTAACCACCTAAAAGAATTGTCCTTTCTTTAATCATCGTAAACTTAACTAGTAAACTATGTATTCTCCTAGACTATGTTCTACATCTGTGCCAAATTTCATTAAGATCCGTTGAACTGTTCTGGTGATATCTTTGAACAAACATCCATCCCTACATCTAAACATTAGCATTTATAATATTAGTAAGATTAAATTCAATCGCCTAAATAACGTGAATAAAACTTTGTCCTCAAAATAAATTAATATCATGGTCTGTATTATGCAATATAGGCCTATCTTCACTTTAAATTCAATAAATTATACTAAAATGTTTAAATTTAGTCTAAAATAGAACGAAGTCATAAACGTCATCGTTGTGATGACTGATGACGTAGTGTCGGCAATATCAAACACCACTATAATTTTAAAATAAATGCCTTGCAATATAGTCAGTCTCGGAGGCGGGAGAAAAGGTTTATGCAAGAGGTGTCGAATACTCTATATAAAGCATATTGCTATCTCAGTTTTATCAATGATAATTAGAGGGATGACGATATGTTTTATCCAGGGTATTACCAATCAAGTTATTAAACAATATTGCATAAAACATCCAAAACTTCTAAAGAAAAAAAGGGAAAGGGCAATCTAATAAAACATTTCTTGGTAAATCCATTGCTGTTGTTTTTTTCAACTTTCTTATTATATATATATATATATATATATATATATATGTATATATATATACTATAGTATATAATTATAAGTGTTGTTGAGAATAATAGACAAAACATTTAAGTTTAGTCTCAGTGTTTATTATTTAATAAAGCGCCAATAGCTTAGTGGTTCGGAATATCGACTGCCGATATTGCAATCATGGGTTCGAATCCTGCAATCTGATTATTCCCGTGAACTACATATTAACTTTAAACTTCGTTAGAATCAACGTAATATATTAGTTAAATACTATTAATAATCTGCAATAATATTTCATTGAAAAATTACTAACAGAAAATGTTGTGAAAATTCGTACTAAAGACGACGGAAAATAAGGAGAATGGAAAAGAGCGGTTTGTATTTGTTAAACTTTGGAAAATGATATAATAAAGTAAAAAGATAAAATGAAAATATAAAATAGAACAAGGTAATGAGATTAACAAGCACTGTTTGTTTGATGATATATTTACAACTGCTATTTTAAATAGCAACAAAGAAGGAAGAAAAACTACATTATGTTCGAAATATAAAAATATAAAAATTATAAGTAAAAAGTATAAAAAGGTCCCATATGTGCCGGCAACAAGTACCAAAGGGATAAAGTATGTTTTTTTTCATATCATAAGGTGGCAAACGAGCGAGCGACCACCTGAAATCGCTAATATAGCGAAGTGACCGTTGCCCATAGACATACGCAATCACATATGCGTTGCCTACCTTTAATCGACGGAGGAGAAGATGCACAGAAAGAAAATATCTTCCCTTTCCATGCATCCTCTCATTCGGAAAGTCCACTTCCATTTCCCAACCTTTCCATATAAGAGAAAGGTGGGAAGGGAAAGCGGACTAAATTAGGCCTCCGGGACGCACACTCATCAGACTGTACGCGGAATTGCTTCCACTTGACGCCTGTCTTCTGTGTGGTCGTGGTATTTCACCGGGCGAGCCGGGCCTTTTCAAATAGTCTGTCTAGCACCTTAATATAATTTTTAATTTAAAGCTATTAAAACAATGAGTTACGTAATATTTTTTAACGTATAAAGTATCAAGATGTCTCCGTCAGTTATTTAATTAGTGCAAGTATCTTGACAGTTGAAGTATCGGATTAGAAAGTTTTATTTGTACAGTACTAATGCGATATCTAGACTTTGAAAAAGGTTTGCTTAGAGTATTAGTCTACGCTAAAGGCACGCGTTAAATGCTTTTGTTTTTTTAAAAACTTAAAACAAACTTAAACAGTAATATTCTATTAAGTTGCCGTAAATGATTCTTTGTTATGAAAATTAGTAGTCAAAAATTCATCATCATCAGCTCACCACCCCCACTGAAGATCTTGGAGCCTACCCAAAGTTAGGGGTGACTAGACCTTAGTTACCCACGCTGGTCCAGTGCGGGTTGACTTCACACATATCTTTGAATCTCTTCTCAGATATGTGCAGGTTGCATCACGATGTTTTCTTTCATAGTGAGAACGTTGGAAGTGAGGTGAAAAAACTATAAAATAACATAAATAAACACCTTTGGTATGAACCCATCCACTTTACTACAAGACATTTTGTTTATAAATGATCCACAGAAATGAATAATAGAATGAATAGGATACCATAATAAAAAGGCATTTTGGTTATTTCAAAAATTACGAGCTTAACTCCAAAAGTATTGCGTAGCAACAAAAATGTAGCACCTAGTACGCGTAGCTCGTAGACGGTGTAACGTAGCACCCAGGCGTAGCAGTTGTAGACGAATACAGATTTTGTTAAAATTTCTTTACCAGTGTTTTATTTTAACAAGTTTTAAGAAATATCCAAAGGTATTTAATGACTAATTTTCACTATAAAAAGTTTAAGGGCCTTACTTTAAAAAATTGGACAATGTTTCAAAGACAAGTGTAAACATACGTCAATCTTTTTATACCGTGACTATGACGGCCATTTTTGACAAAACATGACTATTGGAATCATTGTTATGCATAGGCTTGCGAAATTAGTTCTTGACCAATAAATAATAAAATACTTATACCCAAAGTATATAATGTATGGTGATACATATTTATGTTGAAACATATAACCACTTTGACGTCCATAATATCCATCACCGGCGATCAAAGGTTTATAACCCATGTTACTCAAACATGAGTTTTAAACCGTGTCAAACTAATTTTTGGGGGGGGTAATACAGTAAAAGTTTATGTTGAACCTCAGACTCTTTCTACGGTATAACAATGTCAACATACACAGCCTTAATTTTAGTTGATAACATTTAAAATTATATACATATTTATGTATGTTCTGAGGTAATTAAAAACAAAAGGTTTATCGCGTTAAGCATCGTAAGGCGCGGACCGGGCGGGTATTCGACAAGTTTATTAAAGTTTAAAGAGCCAGGCGGTGTGTTACTCAAGCTGATCTCACGAACGAGCTTAATTAAGTAGCTCCCAAAGCTCCCGCGACGTGCGTTACACGTACCAACGCAGTAGGATACAGAAAGGCATGGAGTAGACAACTACTTAAAGCATCAAATAACTAAATACAGTTTAGAAGGTTGCTGTAAAAGTAATGATTCCAATTGAAATTAAAACTTAAATTATATTTTGTTGCGTGTCTTAAAAAAAAAAGAGAACATCTAATCTTTTTTTTTAATTAAAGTTATGTCTTATACTATCATTATCAATTATAAATTGTTATTAGAAAAAAGTTACGTTTAAAAATTGCCTTGTCAATAAGATTAAAAGAATATGAGACCGGTATAAAAGGATTTTGGATTTAAAAAAATATAAAACTAGACGACTCCACGGTATCCTGTGCCGCGCCGCCCACCTGTTACGGGTCGCGGGTCTGTAGTAAGCTGTAGCAGCGATAAAAAGCCCTGCGAACTGCTGCCGTCCTCACTCCCGCCCGAGCTTTCGATTGCGCTGCCCCAAGCTCACCACAAGCTCACCACATCTCACAACGTCTCACCAGTGATTAGTGACGCTACTTAACAGGTAAGTCTTAACTTGATAATAATAAAAATCGGTTTTAAAGTTCATTATAAAACATTTTATTTTTTTATTTATTGATAATTGTTCATTTTATTAATATATCGCAAACATTATAAAAAAAGCACTAAGAAATTTGTTTTTAATAGTTTTTTTTATGTTTTCTATCAGTTTTTCTATTTTTAGTAATAAATATATAATTATGTAGGATATAATGCATTGTTCTACTTTCTAAACATTTAAATTGGAAAGAAATCGTAATTAGAATAACAATTACAATATAATTAATACAATTTTATTATTAACTAGCTATCCCCCGCGACTCCGTCCGGGTGGATATATAAAAAACTTAATTAGTGTAGTCAGTCCACACATCCATCCACATAACATCCATCAAAACATTCGCATTTATAATATTAGTAAGTTAACAAAAAAATCTACTAATATTTTAGTAAAAAAAAAACAATACAATGCAATAATAGTAAAAATAATCTTATGAAAGTTTATCAAAAATAATACATTTCAGGAAACAATAATAATAAGTTCATAAACAAATTTAGAATTATTTAAAAAAACTTTTAATTTTTTTTTCGATATAAGAAACCATATAAAAACTATGTTATATTTGTTTGAAAATCATCTTTGCTTACTATCTTGATCGTTGAAGTCTATTACTTAAGAAATCCTCCTTTACAATAATCAATATAAGAACAATCTTAACAGTGTAATCTTATATATAAAATTCTCGTGTCACAATTTTCATTCCCATACTCCTTCGAAACGGCTTGACCGATTCTCATGAAATTTTGTGAGCATATTGAGTAGGTCTGAGAATCGGCCAACATCTATTTTTAATCCCGCGCGGACGGAGTCGCGGGCGAGAGCTAGTTTTTAATATAGAAAGGTGATCATTTTATATTATTTTATATATATATATCATCATCATCATCATCATCTTGCTACCTTTTTTCGCAATGAAAGTTCGATTCTGTCTACACTTTTTCTAACATCTCTGTAACCCATCATAATTGGATTCACTCTTTACGTAATCCTCTTTCACCACATTTCTTCTGTCTTCTTTTACCATTGTAACCATTGAAATTTTATCTATACTAATATTATAAAGAAGAGTCTGTTTGTTTGAACGCGCTAATCTCGGGAACTACTGGTTTTTTTTTATATCATAAGGCGGCAAACGAGCGAACGGCCACCTGAAATCGCTGAAGTAGCGAAGTGACCGTTGCCCATAGACTTACGCAATTGCATATATGTTGCCTACCTTTAATCGACGGAGGAGAGGATGCACAGAAAGAAAATATTTTCCCTTTCCATGCATCCTCTCATCCGGAAAGTCCACTTCCACTTCCCATCCTTTCCTTATAAGAAAAGGGTGGGAAGGGAAAGAGGACTAAATTAGGCCTCCGGGACGCACACTCATCAGACGAAACGCGGAATTGCTTCCACTTCACGCCTGTTTTCTGTGTGGTGGTGGTATTTCACCGGACGAACCTGGCCAATTCGTGCGAAGATGTTAAAGCGGGTTCTACCACTCTTAAAATTCGATCGGTCCGATTTGAAAAATTCTTTTTTTGTTGGATAGTCAATTTATAGAAGCTTTTAGGCTATATAACATTACGCTGCGAGCAATATTTTTTTTAATTCCGCGCGGACGGAGTCACGGGCGACAGCTAGTTTCATTATAATCTTAGTAATGTGTATAATCTCGCCGTATAGTATGTTCATACCACGCTATTCTGATTCTGCTCCGATTTCTTCTTTAATCAATTAGAGCTAAGAGAACCTTATAAATTTCCACAATGTCTACAGTTTTGTTGTAATAACAAATTATTACACTTCCAAATTTGGTTTTTCGCATCGTAATATCCATTTATTTCTACATGAAAATCTATCGTAAAAAATCAACTTTATTCGTCGCCGGTTCCATGGGCGCGGAATTAAAAAAAAAATTAGTAACTTAAAAAAAAAACATTTAATCCTTCCAATATCACAACACAATAAGCATAATCAGCACAAAAATAAATATAAAAGACACATAAAACATAACATTAATAAGAAACAGTTAAGTAGAGTGAATAGGCACTTACTAAGCTAGAGCGTACTTTCGACCAAATCTCCACTTCTCCAGGTGGGATCGTGGTCAAGCGCTAGCTTATAAAACGTAAAAAAAAACAGGAAATATTTACAAAGAGTGTTGCAACGCTGACTGGATAATTCATTACTTATGTCTTCTTCCAGACTATGTTCGAATATCCTTAATCCCTATTATTTTGTGATCTGCATTTTTATTATATTTTATCATAGACAATTCGAACAAAAAAAGCCAAAGGGATATGTCACGAACATTTGTTTGTTCAAACGACAAACAAACTGTTTGATTTTTCAGTTAATCTTGGATTAACTAAAATGTCAATACAAATAATTCGACAAAATAACATCAAACAATAATAGAGAAGTTAGAGTTAGAGATACATATATACATACTCGTATATATAAAAGAAAATCGTGTTAGTTACTCTATTTATAACTCAAGAACGGCTTTACCGATATGCCTGAAAATTGGTGAGGAGGTAACTTAGAGCCAGGAGACGGCTATGTCTCCTGGCTCTAAGCGATACGATTTATTCATTTTTTTCTATTTTTTTTATTTAACTTACTAATATTGTAATGTTTGGATGGATGTGATGTAGATGGATGGGTGTTTGAAGATATCTCTAGAACGGCTGAACGGATCTCCATTAAATTTGGCATACGTATAGAACATAGTCTGAAAAGCACATAGGCTACACTAATTAAGTTTTTTTTTATAAATCCACGCTGATGTAGTCGCGGGCGACAGCTAGTTTATTTATACAAATCAAAGAATGCTATGTACTTATGGTTTTCCCCTTTTAACCTTTATTACTTATCTATGTACACTATCAATCAATTACAGTATAATAAGATAAATTAAATAATAAGGTAAAAGGTTGTTTACTCAATAGATGAACAAACAAACAATGTAATAAAAGGATTCAAACATTTTCTTGCTTCTAACATATTGTCCTTTTGAAAGAAATCCTTCAGTCCTCCGAAATTGTAGGTAAAATTAAATTATTTTTTATTATACTGCCCAATTTGAACTACAAATGCTTACTAATATTATAAAATAGCCGTTGCCCATGACTCTTTCCGCGCGGAATTAAGAAAATAACTTACTTAATAACTTATGTATTCTTCCAGACTATGCTCTACATTTGTACCAAATTATATCAAGACTCGTAGAGCCGTTCCGGAGATACCTTCTAAGAAACATCCATCTAAAATTTCGCACTTTTAATAATAAGTAATATAATTAATTTCTTGTTTAACTTTTAATAACGTAAACTATAAACCAGTCTCAGAGATATTAAACATTTGTGTTAAAAAAAATATATTAAAATAACTTTCAACTTAAAATAATACTTACGTATTTTTTTTTCTTTTCTTAACGTTTAACATGTTATGTGCTCGTAAAATATTTACGATGTGTGTAAATCTTAAATGTAAATTAGAGACTTTAATTGAATTACGAATAAAATGTTAACAGCGAGTTAAATGTTTTTAATTAACGTTTAATTTGGGAACGAGATCTCATTGTGTTTTTAAAATAGGGGTATGTTTTGCATCGTCTTGTGTGTTATAATACTGAACGTATGCGTAAAACTTGTTTAAAAGTTAGGTAGATTTACGTGGGTTTTCATTACCGAAACAATAGTAGATAACATGTTATCAATCTTAAATATACTTCAAGAAATAGGTGTATGTCTTGGTCATATCAAACCTATATATATTTTTATCTGAGTTAAACCAAGGTCATGATGTTCCTCTCCTAGCTCTACAGACCTTTTCCAGCAACTTCTCCAGGCTATCTCTGGACACGGACACCCAATTTGTTATGCCCACTTTTTTCGCGTCTCTATTTACACCGTCTATTCATCGGAGCTATGATCAGAGCGCATGATCTTGTATTAACTATATTTCTTGAAAATAATAATTTACCGTGGGTTTCAGAGACCGAAATCACTTTTTGAAACATATTGTTATCTCTGGTTTGTTGAAGATAAAGACAGGAATGACGATATGTTTTATACAGAGATTTTGGTCTCAGAAACCAAAGGTTAGCGTTCTAAATATTTCAATTAATCTATATATATAAAAGAAAAAGTCGTGTTAGTTACACTATTTATAACTCAAGAACGGCTTTACCTTTATGCCTGAAAATTGGCGAGGAGGTAGCTTAGAGCCAGGAGATAGACATAGGATACTATCTATTCATTTTTTTTCGAATTTATGCCTTGAAGAGCTGCTTTTTATCTAACTTACTAATATTATAAATGCGAATGGATGTGTGTTTGAAGATATCACTAGAACGGCTGAACGGATCTCGATTAAATTTGGCATACGTATAGAACATAGTCTGAAAGAACACATAGGCTACACTAATTAAGTTGTTTTATATATCCACGCGGACGGAGTCGCGGGCGACAGCTAGTAATAAATAGTTTTCATGTAAACATGTTTCATATGATGTAGTTACAATCAAAAGCAATTCTATCTAATAGTAAAATCTTTACTAAATTGTAAGCCAGTATAGTATTATGAAACTGTTTAATATGTCAACAAGCATATTCTAATTTCGCAGTTTGAATTTTAAACGTTAAGTGTGACCAACTCAAAGGCGCGAATTCAAAACGCGTCGGATATTATTTTCACGCATGGCAACACTTTAACGAGAAACGGAACGTGCAAGATGGCGGCCACGTAAATACCCGCCAATGTTAAACTTTTAGTTTCTTTGTAGAAGGTCACAACTAAAAGTTTATGCAGAGTTGTCGTGTTTAATTCTTGAAATGTTTCGGGAATTTTCTCGAACTTTCTGAATTTATAACAATTTTATTTTAAAACTAGCGGTCCCGGCTATATTCTATAATATATCTATGTCAAATTTATTCTACTTACAAACAAACATTCATCCATCCATCCATCCAAACAAACGCATTTATAATATTAGTAAATGAAAATTAGCTGAAATTTTAAAATGCTTTAAATTAGTTTTCGTTTTTTTTAAATACGTACATAACTAAAATACGTAAGATCTTTGCAAAGTTATTCCTATGGCCATAGAAGTTTCTATTTTTAGAAACGAGAACATATCGCTGGTAGAACACTAGTGGATGTGGAAATAAAGATTGGCTACAACAACAGTGATAGCCAGCACTCAGAGCGCATTGTACAGAGAGCTGGGTGCAAATCAAGCGAGTCTAGTGATGTGACCTTTAGTGATGTACAATACATATCGATATTGTATTTGTACAGGTATTTAATATTTGGAATTAGATTCAAAGGACCATTTCTTTTAATCGTTTCAACTAAGGTAACATGAGCATATAGTTTACCATAGTCTTTAATCTTTTCAAAAAACAATATAGAATATCATCGTATATATGAGATTGCTTTTATGTTTTAAAACGTGAAACGAAACGCTCGATACTCACGATTTTTCCCCCCACTCTTTTCAACGGGTAATTAATCATAACATGTAGCGATGTTGTTTTTAATTTACACTGAATTTTATTTTTAATGAAATGAAAGCGTTTTTTTTTGTTATTTCTTTCTGTTAAATATTACTGGTGAATGTTAACTATTTGTTTACTGTGAATTAGATGCATTTATTGCAATTATGTTTATATTTTATGTATGTTGTTTCAATTGGCTGTCTTAATTAAGTATGAACACATTATTTCTTCAAACAAATAAAAAAATCAACATTTGTTTAGTTGGCATCGATATTCCTATAATTTTGCTGAAAAAAAAACTGTTCAGTTTTGACAAACCACATTCACTCGAGAAGAGAAGTTCCAAGAGAAACAAGAGAACTTACAATAGTGTTGGGGACGATTTTAACGGTGCATACTTAATATTTGGTTCCTAGTTCTCAATTGCCATCAATTTTCTTCACTATCGATATCAATCAAAGAATTAACAATATCGATATATCATCCCAACCCTAACCACTGAACGCTGCACGTTTTCACCTCAAGGATTTATTAAAAGGTTAAGAAAAAATATGCTACGGGCGGTCTAATTTGACGCGCTTCTATATTATTTCGTGATTAAAAACAATATTTAAAAAATATCTTATAACCTTACACGTTAATAAATAGTTTTATAATAACATAAGTAGTTATAAAAAATCTAGTATATTGGAATTGTTTATTTTATACTTATTTTTTTTAATCTAGCAATAAATATAGATGTAACCCAGGGATAGTATAGTTTCCCAACAATGAAAGTCTGTTTCAAACCGGTTCATTACTTTCGTAGCCTATTCAATGTAAACAATCAAATCTTTCTTCTTTATAATCCTATCTTACTAATATTATAAATGCGAATGTTTGGATGGATGGATGTTTGTTTGAAGGTATCTCCAGAACGTCTGCATGCATCTGGGTGAAATGGAAATGTAGAATATAGTCTGGAAGAACACATAGGCTTACTTATTAAAAAAAATGCCGCGCGGAAGAAGTCGCGGTTGACAGCTAGTATTACTATAGATCAATCATTCCCAAGGATAGAAGGTTAATCAAAACTTTATTAAACTAAAATATCCCTCAAAAGACGATAAATGATGTAAATAATTTAAAAAAAGATATAATAAAATAAATAGCCGTGGGCTGACGTCTCGGGTTATTTTCATTGATTTATGAAACAATATAGTGCCGAGATATAACGCTTAGAAGACTGCGGTTCGAAAGTAGCCTGGTTACATTATTAAATGCATTTTGTGCCTTTCATAAACAATAATAATACAATATTTTACAAGTAGTACGTATATTAATGACTTTGTCAATGCAAATGATACTGTAATTTGTCTCAAATCATGATGTGCTTAAACTTTAAAATACTTTAATTGAAGACTTCTATTACACTATTAATGTTTTTTTTTATAATAAGTATTGGAAATGGGCGCTATTTAATCTATATTTATATTGAATGACGTGCTCTCGTTACAAAGGCAAATGTCAGAATGATTAGTGAGGGGACACAGACGTCGATATTTTAGTAAGGCTAGTGTTGAGTACATACACTGTCATTTCCGGATTTTCTTCCTAACAATACTAATATGCTATACTAATATTAAAAGAGGAAAGATTTATTTGCATTGAATATGCTACGAAATTATTGAACCAATTTAAAAAATTCTATAAGTCCCTACCGAGGGGCTCGGAGCCTACCCTAAGTTAAGGGTGACTAGGCCATAGTCAACCACGCTGGCCAAGTGCGGGTTGACTTCACACATATCTTTGAATTTCTTTTCAGATATGTGCAAGTTGCATTACGATGTTTTCCATCACCGTAACAACGTCAGATAAATGTACATATGTAAATCGGAAATGGAAAAACACATTGGTACATGGCGGGGTTCGAACCCAGGAAGTGCTTGACCCTTGAGCCACCGACGCTCTAAACGACATAGGATATATTTATAACTAGATTTCTTCTTAGTTCCGTTGCTAGATTAATTAAAATTTGATTTATGTAACTATTAACGTTTATAATGTATATTGTAAATAGATTTTCTTTTTAATAAATTTAAATAATTTCATTCTAGTTTCAATCTAGTTTTATGTTAGGATATGGTTCATATTACTCAAATTATAAAATATATTCGAACAATACCGCGTCTTTCATTAAGCTATTTACGCTTTAAATGTGTCGCAATTTAAAAATAAGATAACTATGTTCATAAAACAATAGTTCCCTGATAATACAGATTAACAATACATCAACTAATTAGGTAAATGCCAACATTATTGCGGTCTAGTAATCGTGACTAAAATGATATTTTACATCACGTTGTCGATAGCATCAAGAGCTGAGCAAACATGGCGGCGCGCAAACGTTTGTCCGGCCTTAAATATCTCAATATACCTCATTAGGTAATTGAAAGTGGATACAATTATGAAGAGCTTTGTTAATAGTAGGATGAACATTCACAAGTTTAAATTTATTAAATCTGTATCCAATGTTCAAATTATTTAAATTATTTAACAGTGGTAGAGCCCGCTTTAACATCTTCGCACGAATTGTCCCGGCCTGCCCGGTGAAATACCACGACTATACAGAAGACAGGCGTCAAGTGGAAGCAATTCCGCCTACAGTCTGATGATGAGTCCCGGAGGCCTAATTTAGTCCTTCCCTTCCCACCCTTTTTCTTATAAGGAAAGGATGGGAAGTGGAAGTGGACTTTCCGGATGAGAAGATGCATGGAAAGGGATTTTTTTTTCTTTCTTTGCATCCTCTCCTCCGTCGATTTAACGTAGGCAACGCATATGCAATTGCGTATGTCTATGGGCAACGGTCACTTCGCTATTTCAGCGATTTCAGGTGGCCGCTCGCTCGTTTGCCGCCTTATGATATAAAAAAAAAATATTTGTTAGTTTTTGAGGTTATCCATAGAATAGATATTCCGTTCAAACCATTAACCTTGGGTTTCTGAATTCAAAATCATTATACAAAATGTATCGTCATCCCTGTCCGTCTTTAACAAAACAGAGATAATTTAACGGTGATATCAGATTCAGAAACCCACGATAATACGGGTAGATTACTAAGGCCTAAAGTCTAAGATCTTAGAACAATATCTTGGTTAAGAATTTGCTTCAGTGATTCGAACACGGTTCCCTGTTCAAAGCCGTAGTTTCAAGAGTGTGACCCAGATGATTGAGACTAAGAAATTGTAACTTCAAGAAGAAAGGCAATCATAACGTATAAATCTTTAATCTGACGATTCCGTATAATATCTTAAACTTACTAACTATTTCTACTTACTTTGTACTTATAATTCTAATTCGGTCACGTGTTTTCTTATGAAATTTTAAGTTCCAACTACTTTTTCGTACGATTGTTAGAGTAACTTTGCATCTTACGAAATGTATTCAAAAGTTTTCAAAACTATGAAACTTTTAAGTAGAGATTTAAGATTTTTTACAAAGTTCGTAATGTAACGATGAAAATTGTGTCGTATGTAACTTAAGTAACACAGTTTATAAGTAATAATTTCTACAAACCACCCTACTAATATTATAAATGCAAAAGTTAAAATGGATGGTTTTTTGTTTGAAGTTATTTACAGAACGGCTTAACGGATCTTAATGAAATTCGGCACAGATGTAGAACATAATCTGACACACATAGGGTACTTATTAAGTTTTTTTTTTAATCCCGCGAGGACGGAGTCGCTACAGCTAATCAGTAATATATTCTTTATTTATGGTTGTACTTCATACTTCAAGAAAGTATCAATTAATAGCAGTCGCCCGCTAAACCGCCAGCGTTCATCAAAATTCGCGCGGAATTAAAAAAAACAATTAGTAGCCTGTGTTTACTTGCAGAATGTTCTATATCAGTGCCAAAATTAACAGTGGTAGAGCCCGCTTTAACATCTTCGCACGAATTGTCCCGGCTCGCCCGGTGAAATATCACGACCACACAGAAGACAGGCGTGAAGTTGAAGCAATTCCGCGTTTCGTCTGAAGAGTGTGCGTTCTGGAGGCCTAATTGAGTCCTCTTTCTTTTCCCACCCTTTTTCTTATAAGGAAAGGATGTGGGAAGTGGAAATGGACTTTCCAAATGATAGGATGCATGGAAAGGGAAGATATTTTCTCTCTGTGCATCCTCTCCTCCGTCGATTAAAGGAAGGCAACGCATATGCAATTGCGTATGTCTATGGGCAACGGTCACTTCGCTATTTCAGCGATTTCAGGTGGCCGCTCGCTCGTTTGCCGCTTTCTGATATAAAAGAAAAAAAATCAATCTTAACTTTCGCATTTATAATATTAGTAAGATATTTTTATTTATCTTAGAATTAATTATTGGATATGGTCATAAAAGAGAGATTTCGCTAAAGGCTAATAGGAATAATTTCGTATAAATGTCACGGTAACCTACCGTGATATTTCTCTCCTTGTAAATATTTTTTTCATCGTTTTCTCGTTTGCTGTCTCGTTACATAGCTACTGTATCGAGCATATACCTTCCAATTTTCTACTCCGACATACCTAAGTTCAAACGAAGCCCCGTTCATTTAATAATGTAAACAGCTGTCAAATAAAACATCGATTTGACAATTATAAAGTGATCAAGAGATCAGCGAGCTATCTGTGATATCGATAATTTTGTAATTGAATCGATACCGCGCTGGAAGTGTGTCAGGCACATCCTTACTTCAAAAGGTCACTTCCAGTACGTTATCGCAACTGACCTTTATATAAGCTTTTACAAACTTTGATAGAAATTCGTTCATAAGTTGTAATTAAAAGTATAGTTTGTCCTATATTTCTACATGAGATCAAAGCCTAATTTTGAAATGCTATTTATCTAGCAATATCCTTAACAATACATAAACTAATTGTAATAACAAAACTAACAAAAACCAACGATCATTGCCTACAGACATCTGCATTTGTGTATTCGTTGCCTACATTTCTACAGAGAAAGATGCGCACAGAAAAAGGTTATTCCCCATTCCCATACGTTCGCTACAAAATCCACTTCCCCTTTCCAACATTTAGTATTATATAAAAGTTTTTCACCAGTTGCTAAGGTCTGAAATTCAAACATCCAAAGAGTTTGATAGTGTTATTATTTTTTTAATTAAGTATAAGCTATTACAATGCGCAGAATGATATAAAAACCAAATGTTTTATAAATTTACAGCAAGAATGCGTCTCCTGATTGCCGCCATGTTGTTCCTGTCGGTGATGTTGCTGTGTGCGGCGCAGGCGCAATATCCGCGCCCCCGTCGTCCCGAGCGCTTCGACACTGCTGAACAGATCTCCAATTATCTCAAGGAACTGCAGGAATATTACTCTGTGCATGGCAGGGGCAGGTACAATACGATCCTAACTTTATACCTGCTTGACATATCGTAAACGCATAGAAAATGGTAGGAAAATAACATGCGGCAGCACACCCAATGATACCGTAAAGTTTGAATGTTATTATATAATAGCATTGGTTTTAATTACGTTATAAATTAAAGTAACACGCAATTCATTTGTATTAAATCACAACTGCTATAAAGTCAATGCTTACATATACGTGGAAAGTGTTACTTTCAGATTAGATAAAGAAAAAGAAAGAGTAAGGTGGTAGGAACTCGCAGTAGTAGCTTGTTTCTTGCCAATCAAAAGGTTGAAAGCTTGCAAGCGGTAACATTATTTTGCTAAATATCTGCTATTCATCATCAGCTGACTATACTTCCTCACCGAGGGGCTCGGAGCCTACCCTAAGTTAAGGGTGATTTCACACATATCTTTGAATTACTTCTCAGATATGTGCAGGTTGCATCACGATGTTTTCCTTCACCGTAAGAACGTCGGATAAATGTACATACATATGTAAATCAGAAATCGAAAAACACATTGGTACATGGCGGGATTCGAACCCAGGACCTGCAGATTGCAAGTCAAGTGCTTGACCACTGAGCCACCAACGCTCCTTTCCTTATCTGCTATTACTAATATTATAAATCCAAGGTTTAAATGGATGGATGGATGTTTGTTTGAAGATATCTCCGAAATGGCTGAACGGATTTTGATGAATTTTGGCACACATTTAGAACATAGTCTGGAAGGACACATAGGCGTTTCACGTATTCGGACGAAGTATGGTGGCAGCTAATAATTACTTCTTTGTTTTAGATATGGAAAACGTCAAATGCACATATCAGATGCGTCCGTTATCTTCAGGGAAAGTCCGTTTTTCGAACACGCGATGAACGAAGGCATCTTCAAGAACCTCGGCTATAAGTAAATCTAACAAACGTCGACTAAACAACAACACAAATAACTTAAAATGATGTCAAAATATTATCCTTCTTTATTATTATAGTTTAAATTAATTATATTTGTTATTATAATAAAATAAATCTATTTTAATTTTACGGTAACACATTCACTGAAATAAGATCCAGGCTGGGTGGAATTATTTCAAGGATTTTAATTATTAATAATCTAAATTACATTCAGGCTATTTTATTAATGTAGTTGTGTTAATAAATGGTATAAAGAAATGTAAAAATGTTTCATCGTTAGTTTTATTTTATTTCCCTTATTAATATCACGAAAAAAAAAAATGTTATAGAACATTTGATTGTTTTTTGTTTTTCTTTGACGTTGAACAATGCACGTGCTTATAATATAACCGTTTATAGCAAACTAGCTATTGCATTGCACGGTTTGGAAACTAACCTTTGTTTTTTCGTTTAGGAAAATAATAAGACATAATCACTTCTAACATTTAATCAAAACGTAAAAACTTGATTAATCACAGCTAATAAACATCGATATACGAATATGCACACAAATATAATTTCACTAACACATAGATTTTTTTAAAAATAACCTATTGGAAGTGACTAGGCAAGTATAAATACGTACGCACGTACAAGCGATAGTAATAGGAACCTTTCTAAAATGAGATAAATAAGAACTATTTCGTTACATTAACTCATGTTGCAAATTAAAGTTAAAATATTGTCAACTAATAAACCGTACATTATTCGCTAAATATCTTAAATTGAAAAAAAAACATTTTCTTTGACGTTTCTCTGTTAACATTATTAAGGCTTTAATTTGGAACTGGCTGAACCCAAAAGGTCCTGCGTCAAGGCAACGTAAATCTTCGAAACTCGGCGATGTTACTCTCTACGTAACTTACGTAATAAAACGTAAAACCGGTTGGTACACAACATGCGTCGCCGACATTTTCTGTCTATCTGTTAAGTTGAGAGGAATCGCTGTAATTTTCAAAATGGCGGAGCAAATCCCACAACACGATTCTAGACACGCAGTTATACAATCTTACTTTTGTTTTACGTTGCCTTGTATACGAAGGGCCTTAATATTGCCTGTTATATTCTAAAGTCACTGACCTCTATATATGAACAGGCTAGAAACCAAACAGATATAAAAACGGCGAAAAACTCAAGTTTATTCGTCCGGCGGCGGCATTAACTACTTTCGAGCCCAGCGGGGGCCCTTCATCAGGATGAGTGGTACTGGTATTATATTATTTCGCGGACGCGGCCTGTCACTCACTGAAATAATACCAGAACCACTAATCCTGATGAAGAGCCCCCGCTGGGATCGAAACTAGTCGGTGCCGCCACCGGACGAATAAACTTGAGTTTTTCGCCGTTTTTATATAAGTTTAGTATAATGTCTCACGAAAGTTTGAACAGGCTAGAAACCGTTGTAATTTGTGCCTATTTGATTTAGAATTAATTGTCAGTGAAATCCACAGGCGCATTTAAGTCAGAACGAAACAGAAGCTGTCATCTCCAAGCAATGACCTATCCATTTATAAAGATCAGTGTCTAAAACTATTTTAAAAGCAACAAAGATTATATAAAATAGACATGACAAAATAATATCTTTGGCATTTAACACAGACGTTTTATTTAAGTGTTACTGGTAAGCCCACGTGTAAATGGTATAAAATCCTACATATTTAGAGAAAAATTTACATTATATAATATAATAAAATACATAAATATAAGTCTCCACTAACACCATTTTCATATTTCTACAAGAGTAAAAAATGTATAAATATTTACAAGTATAAAGGTATTCCGTAACATATATTTATTTATATCTCGATTTAATACATAAATAAATATTATAAAAACTCATAAAAACTATACTGTAAAATTGTAATATTTCTACATAAAAGTTTGATTGGTCTACAAAGTTTTATAATCATTGTTTTATTAATTGCATTTAAAATTGACAAACAATTCTTTCCTATTTATGACATGATTTAATTTATTAGCATAAACAGAGTTAAGGTTTGAGAAATTGATGTTTTTTTTTAAATTAAAAGTATGAAAAGGGCCATAGACATGTATAGACATGTTTTGTTTAAGAAAAATAATGAATTTTTTTATATGTCATAAGGAGGCAAACGAGCGAGCGGCTACCTGAAATCACTGAAATAGCCAAGTGACCGTTGCCCATAGACATACGGAATTGCATGTGAGTTGCCTACCTTTAAACGACGGAAGAGAGGATGCACAGAAAGAAAATATTTTCCTTTCCCGTGCAACTTCTCATCCGGAAAGTCCACTTCCACTTCCCATCCTTTCCTTATAAGAAAAAGGGTGGGAAGGGAAAGAGGACTAAATTAGGCCTCCGGGATTCACACTCATCAGACTGTAGGCGGAATTGCTTCCACTTGACGCCTGTCTTCTGTATGGTCGTGGTATTTCACCGGGCAGGCCGGGACAATTCGTGCGAAGATGTTAAAGCGGGCTCTACCACTGTTTAAATGATGTAGATTAGAAACAAATTAAAAATATGATTCTGATATTTTTAGACGGCTAATTAATATTAAGGTTTTATTTTCTACTACAGAGATACATACAATAAGCTAAAACACTAACTTTGGAATATTTGATAACAAAATTTACGTTAAAAACAAAAACTGATGACTGACTACTACTTATTTGTTTTCTAAGATCGCGTTTAATTTTCTATTAAAAAGTTAAGTAACTGTAATTAAAAAAATCACAAAATTTTTAATAAATTACAATTTAAAAATAGTTATTATATGACTTTTATTACATATACTAAATAATATTTACAATATTTAAGTTATATTACTAAAGAATGTGTTACACAAAAGCGAAGCGATGTCGATGCGATGTTTTTTGTCTCTTTCAAAACTGAATCGCGTATTCAAAGGAAGAGCGAGACAAAATCTAAACGCATCGATATTTAGGCCTGTAGTTGCTGTGAATAAGAATATGAAATCTAAATATATAGAGTATGTTTAAAAACTACTTTAATGAAAATGTTGCATATTAATTTATGAACTGATTTTTATGAAATATCCTAAAGACAAAGCGTATTTGTGATTATTTTTGTATGTATGTTGATTTGCATGTTTGTAACATCCTGTAGCCTAAACTGCTAAACCGATTCTGACGAATTACTTGTCATTCGATTCGTATTTTCCCCCCGAATGTTTTGGGGTAAAGTAAACCAAGCTTATTTAGTTTTATTTTTAATTATCTGCCTTTTTCTATCTTACTATACCGTACCCGCGGCTTTGATTGCGTTAACTTACAATATCAATTCATTCCTAACAATCAGTCTATTCTTTTATGACAATCCAGACCTTCCGTAGAATATAAATATACCTATCTCCCTTATTAACAGTTTATTGGTCACTTAGCAATCCCTTAATGTTCTTTTTACATACTAAATCTAAACAGTCCAAATTAGTGACTCTGTGTTGTTAATTCTCCGTTTTTTCCCGCCAATAATTTATATATAAACATATTCCGATCTACAAATAGCAAAGAAATTGTCATTAATATTTTTTTTTGTTTTTTGGCTAATATAATACGAGGCGTTGAAATTTTTTTTTATACAAATTCTGTAGAAAAGTGTGCTGTAACATTTTTTCGTACTTGTGGGTCTAGCACGAATATTAGTGACTATAGCCATCGTATCGTCATCAACAAAATGTGTGCAACACTCCTATCGGACGCAAAGTACTAAATCTCACACTAATTTTGACATTAACGAAGGCGATTGTCACAAATCGAAGTACTAGGCACACATAACACAAAAGTACTATACAATACCGTAATAAATATTCAGGTACAATTCTAATCAAAAACTTCACTGTATACAATATTATATTATAATTATGCACAGTAAAGCTATTGTAATATTTGAAATATGGTAAATAAAAAAGTTAATAGTACAGTGCAGTAGACATTTATAAAGAGTATAATACCAGCTAAATTACTTCCACATGGTACAGTGCAGTGTACAAATGCTGTGTGTACATACGCTCACTCTGTACAGTGCAAACGACTGTCATACCGTCACGCTCATACTGTACATTGCGGTCGGTTGAATACAGTCAGCTGCACAAGTGTATACATTTACAAACTATGCAGGCAGCCCGTACGCTTCCGACCTTACATGCTATAGTATTTTTGAAACCGGCGGCTTGTGTAAGTTTCCTGTTTACATATTTATGCAGTTGACTGTACAGTCGGGTTCAATCTTGCTCACTGCAGAGTACATCCAACACTGATAGCGCTGAGGAGTGGTGTGGCTGCCATCCCTGCGTCACCATCATTGAATCCCACGAGGTATTTGGCCGTGGTACAATCGCTGCAAGTGCATGTGTCGTTGAGTGTACACAGACCGCGCGCGGTCGCGATCGCCTCCCATTTTATTTGCTCGTCCGTTGTACCACTTCTGCTCAGAAGGTTCTGGAATAGTAAGGTATAAATTAAAAAAAAATTGTTATCAAAATTAAATAATTCAAGCAACATATTGGCAGCTTTAACTCTTCAGGAATAACTAAGATTCATAATGTATAGTTTTGTCAGTATTTTAATCTAGAACCTAATGTCGGTTGCTCGCATAAGGTCTTAGAAAGGGACAGCTGCGGAATGGTGAATATTTAACTACATGCAAAATTATTTGCATGTAGTTAAATATTCAGCGCAATTTCGTTTTTGAATTTATTTGCTCCTGATTTTAAATATTTGATCATTTTTAAGCTAATATTCTGCCGGGTGCAGTACC
Organism: Papilio xuthus; assembly: GCF_000836235.2. Classification (NCBI taxonomy): domain Eukaryota; kingdom Metazoa; phylum Arthropoda; class Insecta; order Lepidoptera; family Papilionidae; genus Papilio; species Papilio xuthus. Next base: position 996,826 of record NW_013532703.1, on the reverse strand, counting down.
GCTTTATTTGAACTTAACTAACAACATATTTACCATCCATTACAGTTTTATCGTTGAATTTTGGGACACGCTGTATGTATTTTCGTTTAAAATGTCCAGTAAATATGAAAATTATTATAACTTCAAAGCAACTTAGAGATAACAAATAAAAGTATTAAAGTGCATTTTGTGAGATACGAGTTGTAGAAGTAAAGCTTTATCTTGGATAAACCTCGAGTCGGACTTGAGAGATAAATCGAGAACAATGTTATATACTTAAGTGTTTATATACTTTATTGCACTCAGACGTAATAAATACACTCTTCGCTACTTTGGAATACAATTTGTTGCAAAATAAGTTTTACAATATACTTTAAAGTGTAGCTATTATTTGTTCCTTTAAGTTTATATACCATTTTTTCGGTACGTTTTATTTTGTATTATTTACATAACTATGTAATTATAATAATGGGTACAGACGCTTCTACAATTATATTCAGCTTAAAAATTCCTATTAGAGCCTATTTCCACTGGACACTCAGTCCTGGTACTTCTATTTACTAAAATAAGCAATTTAAAGTGACATAAATCCTCACCTGCATAACTTCAATATTGCTCGCCTGCCACATGTCAAAATCTCTTAATTGTTGTTCTTCCTTTGATTTACTCTTCTTTGGTTTTTTAAGCGAGGCGCAGTATATAGAGAGGTTGCTCGCTGTTATTGAAGTTATGTCAAATTCTGAAGAATTAGCATCACACAACGTGCCATCTGGATCCAGGTCTATATTCTGTTGGAATTCCTCCATCTCGTACTGTTCCACCTCGTCGTATTCATTAAGATTGCTAACATCGCCAATAGATGTCTGACTTTTTAATAGCTCGTAATTTATCTGGGAAACAAAAAGTTTAATAGCTTAAGTATCTAGAGTAGTAGGTCAGACTATAATTTGCTGTCAATGTCATGTAATGGGTATTTGTCACAGACATGGGTAGGCTATAAGCGGTGATTTTTTGTGCGTATTTGATTTTGGATTTGACAGTAGCTTTGACAATTTTAAATCGGAACGAAGCATAATATATATAGCTGTAATTTCCAAGCCGCGACCTATCCATAACATTAGATGTCATTGGTATACAAAAATGCATTGTTCATTTCTATCTTATAATAAAGCTAGAAAAAATGTGGATACCTGTGCATCCATCCTACAAGCGTCGCTGCCGCGTCTGACTGGAGAGTTCCTCTCGCTGGGAAGCTAAAAACATTATAAAAATTAGCCGTGAAGCGTACCTTCTAACAAAGGACCATCCGTCCATCGAAAAATTAGTATTCACGATATTAGCAAGATATAATAACTTACATCATCCTCATCATCGCTATCCAGAGTGAGCATGGAAATACTCCCAGGCGAGAGATCTTCTTGCAGACCTTTGCTTGTAGATGGCACGGGTGAGCCCGGAACTAGTATTACAAAATTTATGTTTAATTACAGTTTAATTAATGACTCCATCGACCATTACTATCCATTGGTTTAGATGAGATGCCATTGTTTTTTTACAAAGATTAATGTATTGGAAATTCACGGAACGACCGTGGGTTTCTGACACCAAAATCCTCGTTTAAAACATATTGTTATCTCTGTTTTGTCAAAGATAATGACAGGGATGACTGTAGCATTGTTGCGTTATATTTGGCTCGCGTTCACGTACCGACACGTGCTACCGGTCCAAAGGTCTGACATGGACTGCCGTCCCCTCTCGCCGACATGTACTTATGGCGTGTACGCTCGAGACATACAACACTACGTTTATGCATTCACTACAATGACGATATGCTTTATACAGAGATTTTGGTCACGGAAATCAACTGTTATGTGGCAGCTAATCTTAATTACTTTGTATGACAGATGATTTATGTATATCTATAGTATTTTTACAAATGTATTTTGTATCGCACTGTACCATTATAATTGCTGTTGTTGTCTTGCAGCAGATTCTCTGTAGACGGTTGTTCCTGGTGGTCTTTGCTGCGGGCTTTGAACAATCCGAACTTCACAGGCGCCATTGTCTGCAAGTAAAATTATTTAATCTATTATTTACTAGCTTTAGAATTAAAAAAAAAACGTAATAAGTGCCTATATGTTCTTCCCGACTATGTTCTATATGTATGCCAAATTTAATTGACATCCGTGAAGCCGTTCTGGAGATATCTTCAAACATCCATCCATCTAAATATTCGCATTTATAATAGTAAAAAGTATTTAAGATAGTAATATTCTCAAATCTATTTTATAGCTAAAAGCAACATTTGGTAAATTAAAGGCAAAACAATTGACTAAATAAGGTTTCTCGCTAATTTTCCTCCGTGTAAAAACATCGGAAGGTAATTGGAAGTAAAAGTTTGAAATTCGCAAGCCCCTACAAAATGTTTTCGCATCGAGTCATGTAAGAAAGTTGGCAACTTTATTAATTATTTCGTCGTCGCCTTAAAAGGTTTTTGTTGTACCTTATAAGATTGCTAAGTTCAATATATATTAGTTCTTTATAAATAAAAAAATCAACATCTTACTAATATTATAAATGCGAAGGTTTGGATGGATGTTTATTAAAAGGGATCTCCAGAATACATGCATCCAGATGAAATTTTGCAGTATATGTACAGTCGCAATCCACAGTTTATAATATTCCCAATCATATTACAAACTGACGAAACAAATAATTGACATATAAATCCGAACTCTTTCATAGAAAATAACAATAATTTTTATTCCTTTTTCAAACAAGCAACATTGTAAACGAATTTCTTAAGTAAGATTTAAGAAAAGCTAACTCTACTATGGTTTTATTCTGTCTCGTTGATTTATTTATCTTTTCAAAGTGAAACTAACGTCTGAGACCTTCCTTACTTTAATACAAGAACGAGGACCAAGTTGCAGGCGCTTTTATGAATAAATTGTAACTTAAAGTGACTTTTTTAGTTAAAAAAAAATAATGAATACTTTTTGATTAAGTTTTTTTTTAAAGTAACTTTACGTACAAATTATAAATAATAAAATTGAACCACTGAAGACAGCCGCAAGAATAAAGACGTAAACTAGAGGCCTTATTTTATATTATTAATCCCCAAAGTGTTCCAGATTGACCCCCTTTTTTAAGAGGAAGAATGCGTTACGCGTACCGGGGAACGACACTCCGGTTATGTGGGACTCTCTCCACATCCCTTACTCTAGAAGGAAATCGACATGGAGCCTATCCACTAAATCCCCTCTGGTTCCCTCAACTCACTGTTTACCGGGGTATGGACACTTATGAATACGCACACCCCGGTTGTAGGTTGACCCCCTAGAGTCTATAGCACACCCAGCGGGGTGTAGTGGGAAATATAGCCACCTGGGCGAGCAGTAAAATTGTGAAAATAGTCTAGAAAATAGATTTCTAAACTACTGTGTTAAAAATTGTCACGATAGACAGACAGACGGACGGACAACAATATTAATCCTATAAGGGTCCCGTTTCTTTTTCTTTGTTTTATTTCGAGCCAAGGAACACTAAGTATTTGCATTAAGATACATAAATAATCTTCGTAATTTTAAAAAGGAGGTAGTCAGATTACATTTAAAGAAGCTTTACGTACTAAATACTAGATTATTGGACCTTAACCTCTTTAGTAGTCTCTTAGCGGTTTACGATGTACTTGCTTCAACACAAACTCCTGTTTCAAAATGGCGTTAAATTTTAACGTGCCTAGAGTTGCGCAGTACATTTAATTTTTGATATCGGAATACTTCGTAGTTATTTTAGCTAAGTAAATATTAAGTTCAAAGAAGTTGAAAGAAATAAATTAAGATGAAATATTTTAAAATATCTAACATTATTAATAGACTAGCTGTTGCCCGCGCATTAACAAAAAAAAAATAGTAGCCTATGTATTGTTCCGGACTATGTTCTACATGTATGCGAGATCTGTTTAGCCATTCCGGACATCAATCCATTCATCTAAACATTGGCATTTATATTGGTAAGATTGATAATTCCTAATAGTGATATTTATTTGTAGGATCATTTTGGAACATTTTGTCAGTTCCCGGGCGACTAGTTGATGTTTCCCGTCAGCGGCCATAATTGCCTATCAGAAGTAAGTGAGCCGCACTCGCTTTTTGAAAAAGTATCTTAAGTTAAAAACAAAAGTACACGTTAAAGCCAATTATAAACGTCACTAACTTTTTCCCGCAACTGAATTAAAAATAATTTTTATGCCATTCATGTTTTTCTTAATCTAATTTTAAACTCGATCTTACTTACTAATACTATAAATGCAAAAGTTTAAATACACGTATGATTGTTGCATAACGGATCTCGCTGAAATAAAGCATAGATGTAGAGCATAGTCTGAAAGAAGACTACTAATTAAGTTTTTTAATTCCGCATAAACGGAGTCAAAATCTTGTAAAGGAATAAATGGAAAAAACGCAGATTAATTATTTTTTTTTAATCGTAACTAAAGTTCAGAATGTTAATATTACACTACAGATATAAAATGTACTCTTATAAAAGAAAATGTCGAAAATATTATTACGTTCAAAAGGCTTTTATTTTCACTAAGTTCTATAAAAAGGTATTACGTCTCAACAACGCAACGCTTCGTTCATCTTTCGTCTTCATTGGAAATGTCAACGTGTTTCCATTTGACTGACAGAACAAAGGGAGCCTACATTCGCTACAGATTATCGCAATCTTACTAAAATTATAAATGCGAATGAATGGATGGATGTTTGTTTGAAGGGACAGATGTAAAACATAGTCTGCAAGAACACAGACTACTAATATATACCAAAATTTAAATTAGTCCACATTCCGCAAGAAATGTAACCCGAACACACTTTAGATATGCAATTATAATAAATCTATGATATTAAATAAAATATTAAAAACGAATAATTACCTAAGTTAAGCTACTAATAAAATTTTTTGGTAATTACGAGCGGACAGAGTTCGGGGGGACAGCTAGTGTGGAAATACACACGATGTATATTTATAACTAGCGGTCGCCCGTAACTTCGTCAGCGAAGAATTTAAAAACGAAGTAGTCTATAATATGCCAGCGTGCTTCAGCTACCTTCCGTTTGGTCCAACCGTTGATTACCCGGAAATTACCCGTAACAAACACGGACAGACATACAGGCAGACAAAAAATGTAATAATTGGCTTTTCGTTATCGTAAAATTTTAAAGTACTTATAAATAGACAGGAATATATAATCTGTACAAACTTCTCAACAGTTAGCTGAACAGCACTTGATTTTCACAAAGTTATTCGTACTACAACTGTCTCGGAGTTAACGAACTGAGAATTACAGGCATAAAGTAGGTCAATGTCAACAAAATTTACATTGAAACAATCGTATTACATTTATAAAAGAAATAAAATAAATTCGTATTATGCGTTTATAACGATTTAAAACTGTATTAATTACAAAAAACTTGTGTACTACAAGTTTTGAACAAATATTTTTCAACTTAACTTGAATAAAAAAAGTTAGTAATTTCATATTTATAACTAAATAGCTGTCGCCGCGACTCTGTCCACGCAAAATAAAGAACCTATGCGTTCATCCAGACTATGTTCTACATCTATGCCAAATAGCATATCCATGCAACTGTTCCGGAGATACCTTCTAATAAACATACATCCATCTATTCATCCATCCAATCATTTCTGCATTTACAATAAGACCAGCGGTCAGCCTCGACTTCATCGAGATAACATGTTTATATGGAAATGTTTTAGTAATTAGGCAGTTTGTATATATTGGTTAACCATGCGCTAGTTGATTATTCATTGTTTCATAGAAATCGAGTCTCAAAATTTGCATGCACGGCGCAAGATATGTTTAAATTATTTTTATGTTAAAAAGTTTTGGTTAAATTATTCGTTTTAATTTATTAGTTATATACACTTAGCGAATTATTATAGTTTAGTAATAAAAATATGTGTTCCTTTATGTTATATTAGTAGCTGTCGAAACAGACCTTAATATGTAGCCTATGTGTTCTTCCAGACTATGTTCTACTTCTGTATTGATGATTCGGAGATACCTTCTAACAAACATTAATTCTAAACTTTCACATTTATAATGTTAGTAAAATAGTTCTATAAAACAATTGCCTGTAGTTTATCTAACAAGATATCAAGACAGTGTACCCGCAGCTTCACAAAGTAGAAAGATAAATCTAAAATCGATAGCGCAGTAATGGAGTTTGGACACACGATCCCTCAGCTCGCAAGCGGAAAATAAATTACAAATATTAGTTTATGAAAACTTTATATTTTGATGATGGAATCTTAAATAATTATTTTTGTTTTATTATTATGAGTCCCTAGAATTTCATGATGTTTTTAACCCCTACCCCGTGGTAGTTACAATTGGTCACTTTTATGAGACCCGCTTCCTACCTAGTATGACGCTACATATTTTGCAATTATACATTTTTTTTTATTGGTAAATTAAAAAAAACGGTGTAAAGTTGATGTGTACTTTTTTAATGTAATACTTAGATATAAAACATTTTATTTGGAAAAATGTCATGGGATTTGTGACTCCTCCCCGCCCCTTGTCACAATGTCATACTTCGTCGAACCCCTAAACTCCCTCCCTATAAACATATTTTATATTAGTTAGAATCCTTTGCCGCGAATGATGTACTTTCGTAACAAAGTCAAGTGTCAGATTGATTAGTGAGGGGACATAAACGTCGATATTTTAATAAAGCTAGTGTTGAGCCGATACACCGGCACACTGTCGGATTTTCTTCCTAACACATGCTATGCTATACAAAAGCAAAATACAAGTAATCCTGCAATGCTATTTCTTACTATAAGTTCGATTAATACTTAGACTAGCTATAATAAATTAAGTACCATTATTCTTTTAATAAGAAGCGCTGATTTTAATTTCGATACCTCGCTTTCAGATTAAATATCAATTAAGAATGGAACGTGCCCGACCTCAGTACTTCGGGATAAATTGTTTACTTCGCTCACCAACATATATACTAACTGTCGCCCTCGACTCTGTCTGCGCCGAGTTAAATAAACATTGTTAGCAGCATACGTGTTCTTCTAGATTATTCTATTCTACATCTATATATGTAAATTTCATCAAGATCCGTTGAGCAGTTCTGGAGATACCTTCAAGATAAGATTATTAAATGTTACAAATTTTACGATAAAAATGTTCGTATTTTTGTTTTGACATATTGATTTTGATTACATTTTAGTTTGTTCTAATATTAAAAAAATGACACCAAATATGTCATGAAAACAATTAGTTAACTCTAGTTACGTAGCCGCCAATAGCATAAGTTTGTAATTAGCACCCATGTCGGTCTGATAACATTTATACTGTCTTATTGTAATACAAAGCTTAATTATATCCTCATGTTTTAGAGATCAGTTAGTTGAAATATTCAGTTCCTTTTGTAACCTGTAACCTGTCCATTTAAAACATATTGTTTTTTTAAAAATAAATGATAATGACAATATGTTTTATACAGATATTTTGATCTTAGAAACCAATGGTTAATGTTACAATTTTCAATAGTTCACGTTCAAAGTAAATTCACGTTATTTTATTGCAAAAGCTTTTCATAAAATATACTATTAAAGACGATATTTAAATAACCTTGTAATTAATTTGAATTGCCACTTGTATAATAACTATTAAAATGGCAATTTAATTTGCGATGCATTCACCTCCTCAAAGGGAAAAGAGACCGCGGGAATAATTTAAATTTCATCAGCGAAAGCAGGGCCGGTTTTAACATTTCAAGCGCCCTGGGCGAGATTTTTGCGACACCCCCTTGTTTGTATCTGTGAAAATCTTCCAAAGATTTATATTAGCGGACACTGTAGGCATCCTTTTAAATCCCACCCTGGAAAATACTGCACCCCCTTATCCCCAGCGCCCTGGGCGATCGCCCCACCTGACCCTACCCTAACGCCGCTACTGATTGAAATCGCTTTTCACCGGATTCGCTTCGAAAGTGCTTTGAATTTATTTCACTTTGAAGAAAATGTCTAAACCAGCGTCTTGCTAGATTTAATTTACTGAAAATTGTTCGAAATAAACGAGACATTCAAGTCAGCTCAGACAGCTATAAAGTCTGGTCTAGACTTAAAAATTTATCATCTAGATTTCTAGACAATCGCATTACGATGAAACTGTTCGTTTATTGCAAGCGAATCATGTAGATAGAAAATACGATTATGTGTGAACATCAAAAATTAATTCTCAGGTCTTTTAATTATTTAGGTCTGTTTTCTAAGAATCCACAGGTCTGACTTTAATCCTCTTTCCCTTCCTACCCTTTTCTTATAAGGAAAAGATGGGAAGGGGAAGTTAATTTGACGGAGGAGCGATCCTCCCCGCCTCTTTCGATTAAAGGTAGGCAACACATCTGCAATTGCGAATGTCCATGGGCTTCGCTACTTTAGCGAATCCAGATGGCCACGTCTAAAATCAATATATTTGTGTTTCCTAAAATATGCATTTTCTTTAATTTCACGATTCTGATGCTTGCAAACATTATTTACTAGGTCATATCGTCATCAAAATGAGTAAAGTATTATAATTTTATACAAACAATGTGGCAATTTATTATTTCGTGTTAACCAGTTAACATCCGTTGTTTGCGTGCCGTTATTTAGCTATTTTTACATCAAACATGTTAAATAGCAGATTACGCCTTACGAAAAAAAATAGCAAAAGTGTGAAAACGACGCTTGTTATTTGAATATGCGTGAATATTTAAATAGAGGATTAACAAGAATTTTCATATATTACTAAGAGCCTACTCTAAAGAAAGGTTTATATTTTCGATTTAATGTTATTCAATTAACGTAGTATCTTTTCTCGTCCTATGTGATGGATGTGAAAAGTTCATTTAACAAAAGCAGCAAGTGCTTTCGAATGATTTCAATTTGCTGAATGAATGAATGATCCAGCTGATTACAATAATGATCCGTGTTGGAGATTACTCTGAAACAAACACAGACAGACAAAATCTTTTTATAATTGATTTTTCGTTTATAAGTAACGTAAATACACCAATGCACATTTTTTTTTTCAATCTATAATTTATACAACTATACAAATATAAATAACATTGGAATGTCTGTTAGTATTATTTAAATAACCATTTTTTACTAAAATATTATACATATATATAAAAAATAACCTTTTTATACAAGTTTCGTCTGTCTGTCTGTTTGTTCCGGCTAATCTGTGAAATGGCTGAACCGATTTTGACGGGACTGCTATTGGCAGGTAGCTAATATACTAAGCAGTAACTTAGGCTACATTTAATTTAGATTTTTTTTATTTTAGAAATATAAAGTAATGTTGCAATGTCCAAGTACTGTCCAGTGCCACGTGAAACTCAAAGACAGTATTTCTCGGGGACGAAGTCGCGGGCACAGCTAGTATTACATACAGAGACACCAATTTTATAAATATGCATAGATTTACTCAGACTCATATGCAAAATAAATCGCAGATTGTCCATAATCTTGATTGAGATAATTAAAAAAAACAATAAATAAGTATACATTGGATTCGTACGTCCTGCGCTCGCAAGTAATAGCTACGCTGTAGCACTTCTTTAGATTGAATAATTATCAAGGGGAAACCTCTCCGGTTTTGGACAATGTAGAAAAAAAAGATGAATTAAAAAATAAGTTACAATTTAAAAATAAAACTATTTAGATAAATTCATACAAGACCCATAATATATTACTTGATTAGAAATCAATTGAAGCGTAATTTTTAAGAAAATAATAAAAAATAAATTTTTAACATGACTGTTATACTTACCGCTGTATTTCAATCAATGCTTGGAACCCTTCTGTTTATAATGTCCACATTCAATTTAATTGTAAATAAATACGTCTTAGGAAATGAAAATTATGAAAATCACAACAAAATTACTAATATATTAGAAATATTAATAATAATTTATTGAAAAATAAGAATATATGAAGACTTTTGTATAAAATAGATGATTTTATTCATGAAAAAACACGTATTAAAGATTAAAAATTACGAAATACGTTCACACAGCCACTGACCAAATCAGACTGACTAAGATCTCTAAGGTTCTTTTACACGTCGATGTTATTTTACTCGCAATTACAAACAAAAGACTAATTTCATAAAACTTAAAATACTCTCTTGTTATACACTAATTTCTAAAAAAAAACATATTGAAACATTTTAAACGATTTATAATTCGTGATTAAAAACAATAATACCATTTTTTAAATTATAAGTTAACATCTGTCTACGTAAAAGAACCTACCGCCATTTTGTGTGCTACGTCGTAGATGCGCGCGCACTATGTTTATAATCCATTTAACTTCGATTTCATAAGTATTAAAATGTTAACTTATATTGAACTTTAACCCTTTATATTACGATTTATATTTCAATATTCATTTAAGGTTAAAAAAATTCCCGGTTGATTTACTTGAGGTAACATGAGCTTTCATTAAAAAGCTTCTAGACGAGAGTTTAAAGGTACGCGTCCATTGGCCGAACGCACCGTAAGCACAGAAATAAACGGATTTCCTTTGTCTGGAATAAATGCGGGTAACGCGGATGATGGGCGCAGCGCTATGTTAAATCATACAAAGCAAATTAAAATCTGTTGGGGGGCCGTGCGTGCCATGTGTCGAGCGCGTGCTAATGGACGCATAACTTTAGAAAGATTTCTACGTTGTTTTTTTTTTCTCAAATTGCCACCAATTGAATAAGGAAGTTTAACGGTGGATTATATTAAAGGAAATAATATTTTTTTTATTAATGAAAATTAAGGGAGATAGGTAAATAGGACTTTTTTTATAACAGTAGTAGATTTCGTAGATAACCTTAAAACTCTCCTAGTAACAACTTTGGTCGACACAGCAAACACGGTTATAAATTTCAAATCAAAATATAACGTGTAATAGACTATAAATAAATTAAAAAACACGTTAGTTTAATTAGATTAGATGCTATATTGTCTTTTTATCGCTTTAAAAAAATGTCTCAGACAAAGTCAGTGCAAATGTCTGATATTAAGTATTTAATAACAGACCGTAACAAGGTCTAAGGATATCGTGTTCACTTCTTTATGTACCTCGTTAGCTCGACAGTTAAGTTCCAGTTACATTTTATCACTGATATATTATCTTCCTTTTTACAGTTTATTAATAAGATTGTTATAATTCAAGAAACGAACGAAAATGTAGACATCATATTATTATGTGATTCAAGTTTGTTATTGAAAGTGATACGTTAATAGCATGTTTAATAAAAAGAATTTAAATAACCTAAAAGAACTTCCTTAAAATATCAAATACCATTAATGTTTCGAAAGGCGGATTTAAAACCACGGCAAGTTAGTCAGTTCACATCCTTAACTCTTAACCAATTGGTGTTAATTAACGATATTGTAACACTTTAATATTAATTTTATTTTAATAAAAACAAATATAAAAAATGCTTTATTAGCATTTTTTCTCTAAATCGATATTCGAGCTTTAACAAAAATCGATTGCTCGCTCTACAATCGCATTCAAAGCGTCATCCACAACCCTAGTGTTGTCAAATTAAGAAATATTTTTGAACGCGATTTCGTACCGCTAGATATTTTCTCGATTTTATGTTAGTTTATTTTTACAATAATTAAGAAAGAGTGATTCAAAATGAGTGGACCCAATGGTATGTTGTATGGTGGTGATGAAATAGGTGCTTTAGTGTTTGATCCGGGACATCATTCATTGCGTGTTGGTTACGCACAAGAAGATACTCCTAAAGCCGATATCCCTGCCGTGATCGGTGTTGGACCTGCTACTCACATTCCTGATGCAGAAGAGAAGGTTCCAGATGGCAATATCACACAGAGCGGTTAGTTAATCATTTCTATTCCACATCATTTTAAATAAAACAAGTCTTAATAATCTCATTTCACATTTATAGATTACTGCTATTATAGATCAATTCGATTGTATTAACAATATGTTGAACATGTTATTGTATATTTAATACACATATACACAATTTTTTTATTATAATATTGTTTGAAAAAGAAGGTTAGAAAAGTTAAACATGATTAAAATAGCAGATTTACAAGACTGTCTTGGCAATATGGATGTATTATACGTTATTATAACGTAATTGTTAACTTTTACAGCTGCAAAAACAGGCAATGAACTCCGCCACTACATTGATGTAACAGAAATTCATGTTCCAAGGCCCGGGATGGAAATACAAACATATATGAAAGATGGGCAGGTCGATAACTGGGATTTATTTGAGAAAATGTTGGACTACTGTTATTCTAAAGTAAGTCACTAAGATTATATCACACATGAGAAAATTGTGATAAAGCAGCAAATTTTGAAACAACTTTTGTGTATAAAATGATAACTAACTTAAGTGTTGTTGTTTAGGTGATCCGTTCTCCATCAGAACATCATCCAGCACTCTTCACTGAGGCGGTATGGACAACAAGACCTGCAAGAGAGAAATTAGCGGAGTTACTGTTTGAGAAGTATCAGGCGCCCGCTTTCTTCCTTGTTAAGAATGCTGTACTTGCTGCATTTGCTAATGGAAAGTCTACAGCTTTAGTGTTAGATGCTGGAGCAAGTCAGACTTCTGCTGTACCAGTTATTGACGGGTAAATATTAAATACATTTTATATGAATCATCATCATCAGCTCACTATACGACCCCACCGAGGGGCTCGGAGCCTACCCAAAGTTAGGGGTGACTAGGCCATAGTCTCATGCTGGCCAAGTGCGGGTTGGTTGACTTCACAAATATTTTTTGAATTTCTTCTGACATGTGTAGATTGAATCGTAATATTGAAAACTTTTCTAGGACACCAAGTCTTCTTTCTTGTCTTATCCCACTTAAGTAGGGCTGGCGCATAAGATTTTTATAAACCTTAAGGTTTTGGCTTATATTTTTATGGCCGGCCACCTGACAGCCCTTACTTGGGAGAAATATTAAATACAACATAAAATATAATTTCTAAGATACCAAGTAAATATATTATTTAGTACTTGTAATAAAATTGTCTCTATATGAGTTATATATGCCAATAGGTATGCCATAGTGTCTGCAGCGGTTCGGTCACCTCTGGGCGGAGACCACCTTGCAGCACAGGCCAAGATAATGCTCAACAACATGCACATACAGATGCTACCTATATACAGCATACAGGTAAACCAATCTACTCTAAATATACAAGCTGTCGTCCGTGACTCCGTCTGCGCAGTATTGAAAAAGACTTAATTAGTAGCCTATGTGTTCTTCAGAATATTTTCTATATGTACAAATTTCATCTAGGTCCGTTCAGCCTTTTGAAGATGTCTTCAAACTTCCATCCATCTAAACATTTGCATTTATAATATTAGTAAGCTTATGCACGTTTTTTAATAATATGTGTCGACAATTTTCAGAGCAAAGAAGTGATAAGAGAACGGGAGAGAGCCAAGTATACGTTGAAGAATCTGCCCGCCGGCCTCACGCAGTCCTGGCAGCAGTATATGCTCAAACGTCAGTACGAAGACTTCTGTCATTGTGTTGCACAAGTGAGTGCTGTTATTATATTGATTTTTACTATACATAATGTTGGTACTTACGATAATAGGTACTTACTAGTATAAAAAAAAGATTTTGATGCAATTTTTTTTTAACTTTGATGATTTAACTCATTGAATCAAATGGTGCGTTAACACGTTCACTGCCATCGATGCGTCTGAAGACTACAAATGTTGGTATAGGTACAGTCAGGGCATTTGGCGGTGTTCGACTTTCAGAAATATTGCCTTATTCTTTCTAAACAGACAAACTACTCTTCTAACAAATAACCAATACGACTGACTGTTCTTTTTTCGTAGACACAGAAAAGTTATGTCATATAAAGTTACGAGTCGTCGTCTAAACGTTCAAACTTGCTATCTTAAACACCGGCAGTTTCCTTGATAGTACATATGTTATGTTGCAGGTGTCAGAGAATCCGTACGAGGAGCGCGTGGCGGCGGCGGTGCCCGGCGTGCACCACGAGTTCCCCGGCGGATACCACCAGGACTTCGGTCCTGAGCGCTTCAAACTCACTGAGTGCCTCTTCGAGCAGACCATGGGCGCTGCACAACTAGGTTACACTCAAATACTCTTCCTCATCAGCTCAAACAAGTTCTCAACTCTTAGGGCTCGAATCTCGCCTAAGGTAGTGAGAAATCATAATAAGCGAAAGTCATTTTTGCTCTTATACGATACTAGCGCCAAAATGGCGAAAAATTATACATAGCCATGCACTGGCTATATCCAGGTCAGTGGCATACAACATGTGAATAACATGCGTAAAAAAGAAATGCATTTAGATATAACGGCTGATACGAATGTACAGTCCGGTGAATTCCCCATCGAAAGGGGATATACATAGGAGGAACAAAGGAGTTTATGGGGTAATCTTCCCATCCGGAAGATAATTCCACATCCACATCCACCCCGGGGCGCGGAGTTTGCATAAAACATTTCCTTCTGGAAAAAGAGGATGTAAGGAAGAGAACATACTGTGACAACCCTTGTTATATATAGCTTGTCCAGGTCATGCAGTATGGTGTATGTGTGTTGCAGTATGCAGTGCAGCGGGAGCATGCGACGCGGACGCGCGGCCCGCGCTGTGGGGCGGTGTGGTGGCGTGCGGCGGACTGAGCGCGCTGGCGGGCTGGCCTGACCGCGTCGCCAGGGAGCTGGCAGCGCGCGCACCCTCCAGCCACCGCCTCAAGACGCACGCAGCACCATCCCCACAGGAGAGACGATTTGCTGCATGGCTAGGTATTTGAGACTCGCAATTAACTTTGATTCCTTTCATAATGGAAGCTAGCGCTCGCGATTCAGACTGCGATGAATAAAAACAAGATAAATAAATAGCCTGTGTGTACTACAAGACTATGTTCTACATGTGTGCCAAATTTTATCAAAATCCGTTGAACTGTTCTGGAAATACCTTCAAACTAAGATCCAATCATCTATCTAAATCTATCATTTGGCGTCAAGAATGGACTGTCAACTGTCAATTTTTATACGTCATTCTAGCTATTAAAAAAAAACATTTTTTTTCTCTGAACATATTTAGTAATTTGCTTTAACGTAAAATCTCGTTTTAATACTAACTATAATTTATATTTACATCTTAATCTTTTATTTTGCAGGTGGATCAATCCTGGCATCGATCGGTTCCTTCCAGCAGATGTGGATCTCTTCTCAGGAGTATGATGAGGGAGGCAAAGGTCAGCTGGAGAGGAAGTGTCCCTAGCACATAGAGTGCCCTCAACGATGAACTCAAAGTGTTTAGTATCATGGACTGTGTATTTTTTACATTTAACTGTAGAAATCTACTTTAAATTCTATTTACCGTGGGTTTCCAAGATCAAAATTTCAGTATAAAACATCTTGTTATCTCTGATGACAATATGTTTAATACAAAAAATTTGATGTCAGAAACCCACAGTTAACAAAACAGATTACAATAAAAAGTGTCACTGAAATGGAGTTCTATTTTAAGGTTTTGACTATTTCTATTGTTAATAATATCGATTTGGACAATTTCTAAATCTTATTTGGGCTTTCTCGGATGAAATTTACCTTTTAACAACCGAATAGGATTTGAAATATTGGAATTTTATTGTATTTTATTCAATAATCTGAATTTCACTTTTAAAAGTCCGATTATGTAGTAAATTTATAAAATCTATTTAGAAAACTTCAAACTGGAACTATGAATAAACTTAATAGTGAATCATTTACTGTGGGTTTCTGAGACCAAAAGTCGTCGTTTAAAACATGTTATCTCTGTTTGGTGGTAGATACAGGGATAATACGTTTTATATAGATATTTCGGTCTCCGAAACCAACCGTTAAATTGATAAATTTATACAATGTTTAAAATTTTCATTGTCCCAATGTAGAAATCTTAATTATTGTAATATTTAAGTTTACTTATAAGAATAATTTTACTTTAGATTTACTAAAGAAATAAAATAGATTATGTATATTTTATTTTGATATTATTTTTTATTTAAAAACCATCCCTAAATGATGTATGAAAGGAAAATTGCAGGATATGAGTGTAGCATTCGTTGCGTTAGATTTGGCTCGTTCACGTACCGACACGTGCTACCGGTCCAAAGGTCATCGACTGACGCCGCACTCTCTCCGGCATGTACTTATGGAGTGTACGCTCGAGACAAAGGAAAAAATAAAACAAAAACATATAAAATTAATTAAAAGCCTTTATTTAACATAATACTTTAATCGTATTTATTTTGCATTTATTATGAATTCTTACAGCTCCGTAATGACGTAATTTTTTCACAATATCTATGACAAATTCTATAAAAAAATATTTATTCTTTTATTAATTACTGTTCAAGGAGTTTTTACAGTTTAGTTGCCATTTACTAATAGGAAAAAGAAGAAATTTATATTTTCGAATTCAGTAATGTCAGATCAGTTTTCTATGTCTTTTTGCTATTCATGTTCTACGATATTAAGTTAATTATCAAATAAGGGTTTTTTATTAAAACCCCTGTACAATTACTAAATACTGCAATTATATATTATTAAGTAACAGAAAAACTATCATATATTTAATTTTTCACAATATTAAAAGCGAAAATGCACACAAAATGTACTTTTAACAAAAGATTTTATTGATATCATTTAAGTGAATAATAAAATGACAAATAAATTTTATAACATACTAGTCCTCGCCCGCGACTCCGTACGCGCGTAAAAAAAACTAGCCTATGTGTTCTTCCAGACTATGATGTACATGTATGCCAAATTTCATTAAAATCCGTTGAGCCGTTCCAGAGATAACTTCAAACATACATCTAAACATTCGCATTTATAATATTAGTAAGACTATACGATGTTTTTAAATATTGTGCAGATAATACAATGTACTTTATTAAGAAAATAACCCGACATATGTTACACAATAACTCTATGGAGGAAACACAAACAATAGTTTGTCGAAAGGTGGGTAGTAAATAAACGTCCCTCAATCTCACTGCATAGTTGAGGACTTTTTTTTACTACCCAGGTGGATTGAAAGTTCGTTCACAATGCAAGTTATATACGTACGTATTACAACTATCAGTGCGTCTCCACTGTTGTAACACTATAACATGATTTGATAAGAACAGAAATCTACTGTTTACTAAAGAAACGCTGTGCGATCTAATTACAAATTTCGTGAAATTAGATCACAATTATATATTGTTTTTTGTTTTGGCGTCCATAAATTACGTGAGGTGTTTTTTTTAAATTTAACATCTAGTGCCTTATGTCTGAACATCTAATATATTTGCCTTGATATGACTAATAGTAACAACCGGGCAACTCTAGTATCACACTACACTGAAAGTTACAAGTTACCCGCGTGGGTAGGAAATTAAATTCTGTGTGTGGTAAGTTCAGCAAGTATTAGCTCCGTGGTCCTGCTCTATGTGCAACTTGAAGGTCTGCCGGGAGGAGGACTCGAAGCCGCAAGCACCGCACACCAGCACATCTGCAGCCGCCACCTCCGCGCTGTCCAGGTACACCTTGTCTATACACAACAAAAAAACATCTTAAGAAAAACAAAATAAAAAAAAATTGACACTGCATCTCTGAACTGACAATAATCGGAAAACTATTTTTTTATATTATTATATAAGATTGGCGTTTCTAGCAAACTGCCACATAAATTCGCCGAAATAGCGAAACAACCATAGACGTCCAGTTTTAGAAGCGTTGTGCTTCAACACAAAAAGAGAATATTTCTAAAAATTAGTCCTTCAAAGACAGAATGACTTACTCGAGGCCTGTCTTCTGAGTGGTCTTGGTACTACCTCTATAAATGGACTGGCTATAAGACGTAGTATTCTGTGCCTATTTGATTTTCGCCATTTTGTCGTTGTTGGTAGGGGTGGTGTGGCTTCAAACTAATATACATAGTATTAACTATCAAGTCACATCAACGGACGCATTTATGTTGGCTGTCATTTTGATGTAATCGCCTATTAATTTATAAAGGCCGAGTAGAACATAATTTTAGATGTAACATGGCCAATGAATACTCACTGCTTATAGCTTCGTCGTCAGCTTCCACGTGCTTCTCTTTGACGTGTTTCATTAGCTAGAAAATATTCACAATTATATTTTAATAAAAAAAAAAAAAAACTTTTGAAATGTTTAAAAATTAGACTTAATTTCACATTTCGCCCAAAACTTAGCGCAAAACCGAACAAACCAGTTTCGATCGGACACTAGAATTCTCTAATGTGCTTATCCCTGTGTGTGAAGGCGTTAATATTACCTGCCAATGTGTGGAGCCCCTGTACGGACAGCGCGCACACTGCAGGGTAATGGGTGACGTCAGCCAGCCCCCGCGCCGCCGCCCCGCACCGCTACCCCCGCCACCCGCGTGTTCCGCCGCCTACAAAGTAGTAACAATTGGTAGAAAAGTGTAGAAATTAGTAGAAAGCTGTAGTAGAAAACATCAAAGCTGTAGACAACTATGAAAATAAAAAATCTACTAAATATTACAAATTGGTAGAAAACGGTAACTTTTGGTAGAATTTGTATAAAACGGTGGAATGTGGTAATCTTTGGGAGCAATGTAACCTTGTGTGCGGTGAGTTCTTTGATAGCGTTGCATTGGAAGCTGCACAGCTTGCAGGAGTAGAGGAATAGCTTGAAGCTGGGCGAGGCGAGCAGCTCGTGCGGTGGGGGCAGCTCCCCGCGCCGCCGCCGCCCTCGCCCCCGGCCCCTGCTGGCCCCCACACCACCACTGGACGACAGCTTCCTGTAAAATATTCAACCAGACGGGCTATAAGCTGTGATATTTGTGTCCATTTCGTTTTCGCTTAACATTATTTCTTGTTTAACTTCTGAATCACCAACTATACTTCTCAATGGACTTACAGAACCCCAGGGTGTCTTTAACTTTTATCTCACATAGCAGTTGCCCGCGACTTTACGCGAAATTAAAACTTGTAATAAATACAATCCCAACAGTGAAAGAATATTTCTAAAATGGTTCAAAACTTTCAGAGATTAATTCCTTGTTAAAAATCAAATGTTTAATTTCTATAATATTACTAAAGATTTCCTAAAGGTGACATACTTAGCTTTCTGTAAGGCTTTAGCTCTTTCCAATATTTCTGCAGGTGAAGGTGCCGGCTTCTGTAAATATATACAATAAGAAATATTAACAAACTCTATGATAGATAAAAAAAAAATGCCGAGTTACTTATTGTTAGAAAAGCTTGTTTGTTGAAAATGTTTCTTAACCCTTTCTCATATCTTACTAATATAAATGCGAATGTTCAGATGGATGCATGGATGTTTGTTTGAAGTTATCTCTGGAACTGCTCAACAGATCTCGATGAAATTTGGCATACATATAGAACATAGTCTGGAAGAACACATAGGCTACTCTTTAATTAAGCGCGGACAGAGTCGCGGACGAAAGCTAGCGTTTTAATAAAAATATTACCAATGGCGATGGTTTCTTTATTGGAGATTGCTGCAGGAACATCAGTGGACCATCAGCACCGTCCACCATGACATAT
This sequence comes from Papilio xuthus, assembly GCF_000836235.2. NCBI lineage: Eukaryota > Metazoa > Arthropoda > Insecta > Lepidoptera > Papilionidae > Papilio > Papilio xuthus. The sequence continues at coordinate 977,179 of NW_013532703.1, read as the reverse complement.
GTCTCTTGATTCTCCGTATCTGTTAGTATAAAATATTTTATTTTATTACAAGGCAAGGTAATATGATAAAATTATGTCACTAATAAAGTGTGAAATTCGTCAGTTTATTATCTGGCTAGTTGTTAAATTAACAATAACAACTTCACTTTTACTATTTTTGTTACTTATATAAAAATACTAGTTGTTGCCCGAGACTCCGTCCGTGCGGAATTAAAAGAAACTTTATTAGTAGCCTATGTGTTCTTCCAGACTATGTCCTACATCTATACCTAATCTCATCAAGATCTGTTAAGCCGTTCTAGAGATACTTTCAAACAAACTTCCATCTAAACATTCGCATTTATAATATTAGTAAGATTTGTTCCATTTACAATGTCATGGATAACAATCTGACAGTAATATTACTAATATTATAAATGCGAATGTTTAGATGGATGTTTGTTTGAAAGTCTCTCTAGAACGGCTCAACAGATCTTGATAAAATTTGGCACAAATGTAGAACATAATCTTGAAGAACTAGGCTACTAATAAGTTTTTTTTAATTCCCCGTGAACTGAGTCCCGGTCAATCGCTAGTATTTCATGATAAAGTTAAAGAGATATTAATTTTTTTTGGTTGGTTTCAATATCATTCTTTTACCTTCCCCATCTTCAGTGGTTTGCAAAACACAAGTAACAGTTTCACCTTCATTGCTCTCAGATGAATCTGCAGTTGTCACCAACTGGTAAGACTCCTGACCATCTTCACTCCTGTGGAAAATAAACAAAAATGTAGCAATGGACATTTTATATATGAAGAAATAATATATTGCATTTAGCTATACCTTAGACTGCATGTTCTTTGCATCTTAAAACTTAACGAGTTCTTTTTTGAAAAATTTATCTTACAAATATTATAAACTAGCTGTCGCCCGCGACTTCGTCCGCGTGGATATATAAAAAACTTAATTAGTGTAGCACACCAATCCATCCATCAACATCACATCCATCTAAACATTCGCATTTATAATATTAGTAAATTAAATAAAAAGAAGAATTTTCAAGGCATAAATTCGAAAAAAATGAATAAATAGTATCATGTCCGTCTCCATGCTCTCAGCTACCTCTTCACCAATTTTCAGGCATATCAATAAAGCCGTTCTTGAGTTATTAATAGTGTAACTAACACGACTTTCTTTTATATATAGATATATAGATGTGAATGTTTAGATGGATGTTTGTTAGAAGGTATCTTCATAACAGTTGCATGGATCTAGCTGAAATTTACCATAGATGTAGAATATAGTCTTTAGAATAAGAAAAGTCTAGAGTATAGAAGAACTTTAAGGCTACAAAACAAGTTTTTTTTATTCAGGACAAAGCCCAAGGCTATATCTAGTAAATTTATATAAGTAGGAAAAAGTTATGATGTTTTCTCTTATAATATAATGACTAAGTTTTTGTTAAATAAACTGTGCATTTTTATATTTAATTAAATAAATAAGGACAGACAGTACAAAAACTTATCAAGTTGTCAAAACACAAACTCACCGAACCAACGTTAAGTTTAGTAAGTCCACCATCATGTTCTTACTTGAGTCCAGAACTTGCATATATTTCATACCATCACTGCTCTCTCCTGCCTCCAACACATGACCATCTAAACTCTCCAGCTGGGATTATAATATACATTTTTTAATAAAAAAAAAATAACATACATAAGACTGTAACATAGTTAAGGTTAGTCCTAACAGTTTTTTTTATATATCAAAAGGTGGCAAACGAGCGAGCGGACACCTGAAATCGCGGAAATAGCGAAGTGACCGTTGTCCATAGACTTATGACAATAGCATAAGCGTTGCCTACCTTTTATTGACGGAGGAGAGGATGCACAGAAAAAAATATTTTCCCTTTCCGTGCATCCTCTCATCCGGAAAGTCCACTTCCATTTCCCATCCTTTCCTTATAAGAAAAAAGGTGGGAAGGGAAAGAGGAATTTCAAATGAGATTTCCATAGGTGTAAATTAAAATCTACTGGAATAACACCTTATTTCTATTGAACTTTTTGAAATCTACTGGAATAACACCTTATTTCTATTGAACTTTTTGTTTATCTTGTACAAGGAAATGTTTGATTAATCAATCATATTCACATCTCATTATCCAGTAATTTCAATCATCTTGCTTCTTACTAATATTAAAAAGTTTAAATGGATGGATGGATGTTTTTTCAAAGGTATCTCTGTAACACCTCAATGGATCTTGACAAATTTTGGTACAGATGAAGAACATAGTCTAGAAAAACACATAGGCTAGTAATTAAGTTTTTTTTTTTGTTTAAGTCAATGCAGTCAAGGGCGACAGCTACTTGTTAAATAAAAAATGCTCACCTGCGCTTTATCAAATGAAGTCACCTCAACAATTTCTAATTGATCTAAAATCAAAAAATATTATTAATGAATGTAAAATGATAAAAATAGTTTCAAAACGATGACTTCAACTCATAATCAGTATCAAGATATTTTTCTACATATAATTTTGTAAAAATACACACCATCTTTGAAATGTGAAGACAACAATCGTGCAGATGATGATTCTCCATGTTCCTCATCAGACATGATTTATACAGCCTGAAAAACAAGTTTTTTTGTTAATACAGGAGCTAATACAAGGTAGTTACAATCCTTATGTTGGTTTATAGAATTAGTTCGAAAGGTATTTGTTGTAATTCCTGAATAAATATGGAGATGCACTATAGATAATTTTTCTATCATCTTGAACTTGCGACAAACTTGTTAACCTAAACAGCAATTTAGACTTAAGAGAGTCTGCTCTTATAGGTTATGTAAGCATTCTTATTTGAAGGCATATTTTGTGATTTTACTATTAAATAACAATAATGAAAAAGAAATATCTTTTGCATTCTAATAAATATAAATCTACTTGGTTTTTGACATTAGATGTAGAGCCACGCGTACGTACATTTTGATAAACATGGTCTGTTCTTTTATTTACAATTTAGCGTAATAGGAAGCAAACATCACAAAAATATTGAAAATCTTAGTAAACGAAGCTATTTGCAAAGACATAAACATTATATTTATACGTCAAAAACAAAATTTTATTGCAACACTACCTTTCGTGGTGTTTCTATAATGACGATAATTTGTATATTGTTAAATTGCAACAATCGTCTCCTACTATTTAATGGCAACAATATACTTGATTTGTATGAATAAACGTAATGGAAAACTAAGTAAACAACACTATTAACAACAGAGAGAACAATAACAAATATATTAGTGCAACATCGCCATTGTCAAAGTTGATGAAACAATTTCTATTGAAGCAGTTTTATTTCTATCGTGCAACGATTTAAAGTTTTAAGACCATGAAGTTGCCATAGTTAAAAACAACAAAGCCTTGTTAAAATATTTTTCCTTGGAAAATATAAAATACAAAGATGGTTTGACTAAGCATTGAATTATAAGGAAAGATTTCAATAAAAGTATACCATTTAGCGCAAGTCAAGGCCTCATTAAAGTAAATGTATAAAACAATAACGAATAATCTTGGAAAGATACAACTAAGAAATATTTTAGATCAAACGAAAACTTTCAAATTTTCTTCTAAATATTATAATAAACACGTATCAAAACTGAAAAAGGCATTTCGATTTCAATTTAGTTTTTAACCTTGCATATTTAATGTACTCTTTGCCTTGCATTCTTGGCGCCTAATGGTACATGTGAATAATGGAACGTAATGTTAGTATAACCACATGTTTATATAATAAATGCGGACAATATCCCGGTACTATGACACCAGTCTGAATTTTTCTCAATTTTCGGGAGAATCCAATAGAAAGTTAATTCCAAAAACAATGCGTATTTCTTAAATTATATATGTAATTGAAATTACATTAGGGAAAGAATAATTATTGGTATGATCTTTGCTAAATAGCTTAAAAAATTAGCTCATACTTTTAAAGGGATACAGGATGGGTGTAGGAAAAAATATAAATTGTATATTAAGGATGTGTAGAAAATATTAGTTTTTCTATACTAACAATGTTTGAAAATTGTACCATAAAAAATAAAAATGTTTTAATAGCAATATTTGAAAAAACAACTTTTGGCGGGAAATAAATAGAAATGGGGAAAATTGGAAAGCCAACCTGGGGATACTAAATGGAGACAGAGATATGCAAAAATCAATAACGAACACTAAAATTACACAGACGTAGTTGATTTCTCACTCATTGTCTCTTTCTCTCTAGTGAAAAATACGTAAGCCACGTTGAGAACTGAAAATTTAAACAATACGCTTAATATAAACAAAAATATAAGAGAAACTGATGAAAATATGAATACTTGCATTGAATTAATACTCCCTGTATAGAATATTATTCAAATAATCAATTGATGTCGCTGTTTTCGTAGAAAGTTCTAAATCACGCTATCAAAATTTATTTTCAATTTGAATATATAAAGAAAAGTTGAGCAATACTGTCGGGGAGGTCCGTAGCTACTCCGTAAGCCGGTGTTGCGAGGATCCGGTCTAACTCCTTGCTACAGTTATATCGACAAATCGGTTCTAATTAAGTGAAAGTTGAAGATGATAAGCGCTCTATGAAGACATGATAATAAATGCTAAAGAGGAGCTTGGTCTCTCACCCCCACGGCAGTAGCTAATATGACCTCCTTTTTGTTTTTTCTTTTCCTCTAAATTTGTGTCTCAACAATTTATATCGTATTGTTTTGTATTATTTTTGTTTTTATTTTTTTTATGTTTGTTTTATTATATTTAATAATGATAATTATCATTATAATATCTTAGTAACTATTTATAATAGTTTATTAATAGACTTCAAAAAGGATTAGATTCTCAATGCGTCTGTGTTTTTATACTTATTACAACTAAAAATGAACCAAATATAATTTTTTTTATCAAATTGTTTTAAATTCTTTCATTTTAATACGTTTTTAAAAATAAATCACAGCTTTATTTTAAAAATCGCCTCCATACTTTTGTATCCTATGTCGTAAAAGTATGTACACAATAATAGATGGCGCTTAAATGCATAAGATTTTTATTTTATTCCTAAATTAAATTCAATGTGTTTGGTATCGTGTGTTGAAGGCAAGTGTAGATGGCGTTGTTTACGTCCGACGAATACAATTTTATAACTACGCAAAATGCTAGCTAAAAACCCTATAAGGAAAGTTTAGTCTATATAATCTCATAAGAAAATTTCCCATATATATCATCTTCACGTGGTTTTGATACTTAGCAAAAAAAAAAATTTGAACTCCGTCAAAATTTATTTTAAAATCCTTCGTTCAGTTGTTGTAGAGTTCCAATAGGAAAAATAAAGTGACAATAAAGATAAAGTTATAAAAATTAGGGACAATAACATTCACAATGTTGTCGAATTTTAATCCATTTATTCAATGTATTTGTGGTTACTAATGCAAAGAATATATTGGCTATAAAAAATGAAAAATTTCCTCCAAAAGAATCGGATATTATAAAAGAAATATTAGAAAAAGATGCAAAAGGAAGTCGAAGCGGCTACATCGGTGTCTGTGAGAAGTACTCTCGTTTTAGTTTTAAAGAACTGTTTTATTTTATTCCATTTCAATATGATACCCATACATGACGACATTGATAACGACGACATATTCAGAGGCGGAGGATTAGACCGGCCCTCACACCAGCACCGGCTTACCGCGTAGCCTAGGACTCCCCCGACAGTATAGGTGCCGGTTTGCATATATACTTACGATCTAGAAAACATCGAAAGCGTGTTTCAGCTTTCGTTTTCTGATTGGCTGGCGTTGAATCGATTTACACGTCTGACGTCATCGAAGTGATGTCCCACACTTTATGCAATGCATCATTTTTACACATGTTTCTTACACTACGACAATTTTACTTATTAGATTTTTTTTAATAGCTTCTAATAGGAAAACCAGTTGGAGGTTATGAATCCTTATATGTACATACAATGATAACATTCTGAATAGGATTTTTGAATTAGGCAATAACTTTTTACTTTTCTATTAAAGTTGAATACTTTCACACCATCAGCATAAATAATTCACATTTCATTTATTTTTCTGTTATTAGGAGATATATAGAGAGAAAAGAGAGAATATTCTAATACAAATCTAGTTTCACAGAAAAATAATTATCGTTTAGTAATCGCTTGACATTTTTTTATCGTTACTACACATTTTAAAAATAGATTATATCGTTGTAAAAATTGACTGTGTCCCATCTCTATGTTCCTCCTAAGTGGAATGTGATTGATATTATAATTTACATAAGCAGACTTCTAAAATCGTCTTTTTTTAGTTTTCTCCTTAATATTTTTTTGGAATTTTCTTTTTAGCTTTCTATATGTTTTAAGTTTTTAAGTTTAATATAAATTTAAAAATCGAATGTTCCCTTTTTAATTCCTTGCAGTTTTATAGCGATCTCTTTTGTTGTCGTTAGTAGATGTTTTAAACCAAAGGCTAGTCTCATAGTTAACGCCTGGAAACATTGTAGTTCACAGAATTTCGAATAGATGGGGCTCTATAAAACATAAAAGAATGAAAAACTTTTTAAAGAGAAATCAAACAGTACCAAATCAGAACGCCCTGTTTTTAATACGTAATTATTTGGTTTTTTCAATCTACTGAATTTTAATTATAAAGAGCTTAAACGTTAAATAGTAAACTGCAAACGTGAGATTGTGAGTTCCAATTCCCTATTTAATTCTTTTAGTATAAATATAGTCGTATTTTCATTTTTTTCAATCCAATAACAACAAACAAGATATCTACAAGTATAGGCCAATTTTTATAAAACACTAAAATGAGTTCTGAGTTTAATAATTATGATTTTTTTTAGTATAAAGTGGCAAAAAAAATAAGCGGCCACCTCAATTCACCAAAATAGCAAATAGGATATTTTCCCTTCCAAATGGACCATAGAAAATACTTTAATATGATCCATTAAGATTAATTTAATAGCCGCAGACTGCATACGACTACTTCGTACCGACTCAGACAACGTTCTACTTTCTACAGGCTTAACGCTTCGTTGAACTTTTGTTAAGGCGAAGATCTACGAAACTGAGAAAACACAATTTAACAAATAAATGTAATTCTATTTTTTTATACTCTCTTTTTTATGGCTCTCGTTTTTCCTTGATATGGTAAAGACTTTATCATTAATACTCTCAAAAAAAATTAAGTTCAAATTTACATTTTTCTTATTGATTTATGAGCTTTTTTATTATAATACAACAATATGGCGATTAATTCTACCTATTAAAGGACCGTGAAATATTTATTTTTTTACTAGCTTTCTGTATAGACATCGTCCTCACGGCGTAAATCAACTAAATAATATAAAAATATTAAAGGCACAAAATTAAACTTGCTTTAAAGATACTTCCCCTTAACAAGTTACATTGAAATCAGATTCCCGTTCCCATCCCTCCCTGGGCGGTTTCTACAGAGCACTTTATTACAGAGATATTAAATATTACATTTTAATGTTATTTTCAGTCATAAAGAAAGTTGACTAACTTTATTTCCGTAAAAGTATTTGAATTTAAGAATTATTTTTAAGTTAATGAGAATAAAAACCAATTAGAGTAAAAAGTCTAGAGTTCTCCATTTAAGAAGATATAATAAGAGGTAGAGTATGGATTGAGAAAGGGTAGAGACACATATATTAATTTGTTTATTCAATAATTATACACTGAAGGTTATTTCTTCGATCATTGTGCGTTTTGCAAAACGTCAGTGTTTCCGTTAGTTGACCTTAATTTTATTTTGCGGCGCATTGATTCTTCGCGGTAGCTCTGAAGCGTTCATTACACTGTGAAAGTTCTGAATCACGCTATTGATATTTTTGCAAGTGTCAGCATATAAGAAAGCAAAGAGACTACATACTCAGGGAGTCCGTAGCCACACGGTGAGGCGGTACTGCGCAGCCGTCATAACAAGTATGCGCATGCCTCAAGTTTAGACCTTGTCACCGTCGCAATAAGACCCAAACTTCAACATTTGCCATTCTGTCGACTAGAAGAAATTGCTAGGCTTTAGTTACTGTAACTCAGTTACCCCGCGACACATTGGAATGACGAATGCTTGGACTTGCAATAAAATATGCCTGACAGCACCTGTGTGGCGAATTTGACTCCTGTTTTGTAGAAAATAGAGTTTATTTTACTTTACATTTCTTATATTACAACTTTTTTAGTCTATATTAATGTCACGAGATATAATATTCATTAAATTATCTTACTAATATTATAAATGCGAATGTTTAGATGCTTAGAGGGATGTTTGTTTGCAGTTATCTCCTGAACGACTGAACGGATCTCGATGAAATTTGGTATAGATGTAGAACATAGTCTGGAAGAACATATAGGCTACTTTTTAATACCGTGCGAACGGAGTCACGGGCGACAACTAGATACATTTTATTTGTAGCTGTTCTCCAGCAATATTATTTAATATTATTTTAACAAAACTAAACTTTAATCAACATTTTACGTTTCCAGTTGAGTTCCAAAACTAAATTAAGGATTTGTAACTCTATACAATCACGATTAATTAAAAAAATAAAAAAGCTGTTTATTCTTTCAATTCTAAATTATACACCCTTTATTAAAATCACCATCGAAATAAGTCTAGAAATAGACAAATCTTTTATCTCCAGTCTCTACCTGTCTATAAGAAAAGAGCGTGAACGTTTTAGCGTTTAAGCGCTCATAAAGAAAATAACTACGAATACAACTATAATTTCAAAGGCCGGCAACACATCTGCGGTTCCTCTGGTATTACTGATGTCCATGAGCATCGTTGAACACCTCGGTGTTCCCCCTGCTCGTTTGCCCCATACTGTTATAAAAAAAATTAGGTTCGTTGTACTTACTAAGACTAACTAAAACCCCAACTGCGCATGTCTCGCTTACGTCAAACTACACGCTATAAACACAAGATTTGTTCAGTATTGTATATGAATTGAATAAAAATAGGAATTATAACAAATATTTAACATAATTTAAGTGAAGAAACAAATAATCGTAAGGTTTGTGTAAATTTATACTTTTATTGCATAATAGTTCATCACATTTGAATTATTAATAAGAGTTGAAGACAGAATTTAAATGTAAAAATTAATTTTACGTAAACATTTTTAAATTCTCTAATATGATTTCTTTTGTTATTAATTTCAACTTTGTCGTAAAATGAGTTGACGGATATGAGAAAAGAAATGAAAATTTATCAAGAAATAGGTTATAATTATATGTTTTTCTTTGTTTATAGATTAGAAATGACTTCGGGCAATTCAGGAGCCGTATTTTTTTTAGGAACAAGAGCCCATTATCAGGTAATAAAACTATTTTATCTAGATTATTGTACAACAATTGTATTTATTATTTTTTCAAGAAATATTAGATTCTATCAATGCAAAGTCCAATTTCTACTGTTCTATTTTCGTAATTTGAAAAGAAAAATAGTTTAATCATTTTCGTTGTTCACCCTTACTTCTAGGTTTTAGACCAGCCTGAATCTAGATTCGATTCAGAGAACGGCAACACGTCAACGGAGACAATATACCAGAATCCGAGCAGTCAGGAGCTGTGGTCCAAACCGCAGACCAGCTATGATGACGTTGACAGGAGGAATTGGAACTGTGAAGGTGACGTCACTGGTAAGTTTAGAACTATTTTTTGTTTATTCAAGTAACATTCAAAACAAACTTTTCAAGAGAGCAGTTAGTTATCAGGAGGAAAAAGGGTTGACTACGCTTGCGTTTAATCACACCTTGCTTCGTAGCATCCTGGTTAATTGTGCTTATCTTTCATATAGAGTCAGGTATTGTTAGCCAAACTATAGAATCGAACCATAGATATCCAAGAAATTTGGTCATATATTAGAATGAGTTCTTGTTTAATTTAATTTGACAAAACTCTACACAACCTCTGAAGTGTAAGCTAACAACATGTGTTCTAGTGACATACGAGAAAGAAAAACAAGAGATAGGTGTTGGTGTGAAGAGACGGACCAAAAGACGTCAGAGCGAGGCCGCGCTTTGCGAGGAACTGCGTCCTGCTGCACTCAATTGCCTAGCTGATAAGTAAGTACTAAGATAAATAGACATAAAGGGAATCTCTTAATGTAGAGTTACTAAAATAATCTTGTCAAATTACTTCGTTTAACTTAAATTTGTTACATCTATACTTATAAAACCGTAGTACGCTATGGCCGTTTAGATTTCAAGATTTACTAATCACTTTTAAAAGATAGAGACAAGCTGTTTTTAAAGTCCAAATCAAAGTTCATCGAGACTGTCAGCTTTGCACTTACGTTGAAGACGCCATATAGCATCTCTTTAGTTAAAGTTAAATTCCAGCGAGCCGCCGAAGCCTAAACCCCGTCGTGTTTCTCTGCTGGGCTTCCTAAGCTCGTTGGCGCGTCGCAAGCGCCGCCTGGAGTCAGACCAAGTGCAGTATCTACGTCATCTGGAGAGTGCATTAACTAACTGCACTTATAGGGAGTCTTGTCGCTGTCTCGATTGCCAGGTAAGATAGTTATTACAACAGACCAGGTGGTAGCTATACGCAAACCAAAAATTCCAAAAGCTATTAGTAGGAGTGATCGTATATTGTTAACACGTTAAACGCCATAGTAGAAATAGAAAAAACTTTTTGCTGGAAATAGATGGGTAATGTGGAATCTTCTATATCTAGTTAAGGGTTCAATAAGGAGCTGGGTTCCGCAGATTAAAAACTTCATGAGGTCATAGATTCCCTACACTCTACTACGTAGTACTACGGCCTACTACGCCCTAGGTACTACTACGAGTGGCGTTTGACGTGTTAATAAAAATCAATTTCATGTACAAGCCGTCTTTACGTTACTTATGAAGTAAGGTGAGGCAAATTTTTAAATTTTATGTTTGTCAATCATCATTTGGTAATGTTGAGCTGACGTATGAGGAAGTAACAATATTATGATTAGTATTATTTCTTTTCAAAACTGACGAAGATGCTCGTAGGCTACATTTGTCACAATTTTTTTTTAATTCCTCGTGAACAACTCTTAGCCTTTTTTCTTACTTATACTATAAATGCGAATGTATGGATAGATTGATATTTATTAGTAGGTATCTCCAGAACAGTTGCATTGATCTCGCTGAAATTTGACATGTATGTAGGACAGTCTGGAAGAACACGTAAGTTACTAATTATTTTTTTATTCCGCGCGGTCAGTCGCGGGCGACTACTAGTCTTGCATAAAACATTACACGCTTTCCGCACGTGTGTAGTACTATATTTTTATGCAACTACAATTATTATGATTTAAATCGTCGTGCTTCGTATCTATAGTGAGGTCGTACAGTTGAACTGGGTAAAACAATTTAGTACATCAATATAAATAGGACGTACACGCGTGACCTTGTGTTTACGATAACGTTGCAGGAAGTTTGCAAAATACTGCAACTGCGTGTTTACATTATACGAACTTTAAACATTTGTTTGAATCCGTCACGGGTAAATTGTGAATGCTGTCAGTCTTTAATGTACCTAGTTAATTTGCTAGAAATAATGCAACATATATTTTTTTTATACACAAGATGAATAGAAAGGTAAAAATAAAAGAAGGTATAGATTAAAAAGAATTTATTGAAGCCGCAACTTTAATGAATCACAGAATTTGAAAAATTTCGAAGACTTTTTTTTTAATTAAAGCTTTTTTTCTTGATCTTAAAAACAGCACCAGCCAATATTCTATCACAATATATATTGTTGCATTAAAACTTTATGTACTATAACCTTATATTTTAACACGAAAATGTTAAATAAATAAAAAAAAAATGATTTAACATTATTTACAGGTCAATTGTAATTTGTTGTAAAAATTATTCAACAAACTTGTCTATGTCATATTCTAAATTTGAATCAACATCGTCACTTTGTGTTGTCTTCTTCCTGTCTTCTAATCTTATACATTTGAGACACTTCTGTCCTTTTCTAAGCCAACAACCTCTGTGATACATAGAGTTACATTTCTCACACATGATGGCGCCACTATCAAATGGATATAGAATCTCATTATTACTGCATATCTCACACAAATATCCTTTTCCGGAACACAAAGAACAATTTGTTATGTGTGACCGACAGACTTCAGTTAACTCTGTCAATTGAGTTTCTAATGTACCATCATTTATTGCCTGTAAATGGGACATACTGTACTTCTTATTTACATCTCCTAGTTGGATAAATAACGGAGAGAGTAACAAGCTACCTTCACCGCACGCACATAGGTACCTTCTCATCCATTCTAAATCCTTCCGCATTTTATGCACCCACTCTAACTCGGCTGTAAAACTAAACAACTTAGAATTTATATTCTCAACATCTATATATGGTCTTGTCCAAGATAATGTTAACATTTGATATGCAATTCTTGATATATAACGCTTCTCCCAATCCCAATTATGTACAACTCTTGCTGGTATCGCAGATAGATCATTCCAATGGCATGTTGTACAGAAATATAATCCAGTGTAATCACATAACCTTGGCTCATTCCATGAATCTTTAAAAGTCAAAGCAGTATGACACTCCGCACATTTATAATCTTGAGCCGAAAGACCTTTTTCCGGACAGATATTCATTTCAAATTCACCTTTCTCTGTCATCACAACGTGCGCACACATCCTACATATATCATCAACACATTTGTAATGACACAAGTAGCCGCAGTCAGAACAAATGTATGAACACTGAACTATACTCCAAATAACCCCACTGCAATGATCACAATACTGTTTTCTATTACTAGGATTCAATTGCTGCTCAAAATGATGACCTTTTATAGATACCTTGACTCTCTGTTCCCCATCATTGTCTTTTAAATCTTCCAAACGTAACCTCAATTCTACTAAATACCTGACCAACCATTTTCGTTCGTCGGAGCACTGAGGGCTGTTCAATACGAGTTCTTTGCATTGTTTTATAGCTTTTTCTACCTCTTCTCGCGTCGCTGAATTGTGAATTTTGAGTTTCTTGTTTGCGATCGACTTCGGTACGTAATTTGAGTCGTAACTTTCTTCTGCTGAGACGCAGCCCGAGGTGGAGGATGACGAGGCAGTTCTCGTGGTGACATCAGCGCTCCGCGGGCTGCAGCATATCAAGCTATTGCGATACTTGGGCGAGTCGTTTGCCAACGCTGCGGCCATCGTAATTTACTAATGACTTATTACAAATCGCGTTGTAACAAAATCCAGTATAACATTGTTAAACACGTCGTCCTTGGATGGTATTGCGATGTGCAGATTTTACGATTTAGTACAAATATGATTTAAAAACACACATGTTACGTATCACGGCTTTCCTTTCCTTTGTTTGACATGAATATTAATGATTCAAAGCCGTTAATATGTATTTGTCATTGTTATAAATTATTGCTTTGCTTTTGATATTTGTGACAGTGACATTTATGTTTAAAGTTTGACGTTTTTATTTTATTGTGTTGGTACTCGGCGCTTGTGTTTCGTTTTACGTATAATATCGTGTTAGGCAGCATTAGTAAATTAACCACAAGTATTGATAAACTTAAACTACAAAGTTTTTTTTAAATACACAATAGTTTTCAATGAGCTAATAATTTACGTACTTACAGCAACAGATGAGGAAATGGCAATGGGCAAATTAAAATAAAACAGAAATACACACAAATAAGCTGTATGTATTTGGTTTGCAGAGTCGATATTTCGAATGTGACGAAAGCGACGAGGAGTACAGTTCCGACGAGAGTGAGTACACACCGCGGTACACCGTCCATCCTGAGCCAATCGCCGAACATGATAACGATGACTCTGATGATGATGTATGAATATACACAATTATTTTCTGTACCGCTCTCTGCTTGATCATATCCGCATCTTGTTTGCTGTGGTCTTTTACCTGCTTCTCTACTGGCTTTTACGGAATATTGCAGAAACTAATACAAAGTAAAATATTACATACTTCTCAGGTATTTACAAACTCAGTGGCCGGTGATAACACATCAACTGATCTTCTACTCGACACCAAGGAGAAGATGTCAATCTCCTCGGACCCGCTGGACGAGGAGGCAGGCCTAGACCTGGAGGTGGCGGCCGGAACTCCCGTGCTGCTTAACTATCTCCTCACTCATCCTATCACATGTGCCATTCAGTAATCGTACCAACATAAATATCTTAATTGGCGCTATTTTCAAACTTTTTAATGTTTTCAGAAAGCACACTACTCATTGTTTTTTTTCTAACTCTGACCAAGATAAATTGACTTTAGATCTTCTTTTGTTTTTTTTTATTTAATGCTGGTTTCTTATAGCTTTCATTTGAATTCAAGGCATCTTATGAAGTGCACTTAAATTTTATTGCCTTTTTCCCTTTTGGCTTATTCGCGCCCTTCGTATATCTTTATTTTAATGACTGTATAAGATATGTGTAGATAAATAATGTGCCTTGAGGCATTTATAGGCCTCAATTAAAACACTCGCCACAAAAAACACCAAAGAGCCTACTTAGGATAAGATTTAGTTTCCGCATGTATTTGAAATAAGACGAGTTAATCCGTTCATATAAATAAAATAATGAGTATTATTATTATTATAAGTGAGGTTATACATTGTTATTTGTGTGAATTGAAACGAAGCGAATACTGTATTTGTTAGTTGAGATCTTGAACCAAAATATGACAAAGGATAGCTTTATGCAAAAAGTGTAAAGTATGTTAATGTCAAATAAGTTCTGATTTTGACGCTGAAGGTTATTGAGTAGTTTTCTGGCCTAAAATGCACAAATATATAATAAGCTTATATAGATTTTAAAGTAAAAATCAGCTAAAATCACTGTATAATGAAATGTCCTTCTATTTAAAATAATAAATCGTAGACGCTTAATAAAATGTTCATGAATTATAGATAAAATATAAATTGACCAAAAAAAATTTCTTACCATTTAAAAACGAAAGTTTATGAAAAATTTCAAGTTCAACTTTTGTCTCTGATATATGCATTCTTGTTATAAAAACGATAAAAAAAGTAATAAAAGTGGAAATTAAAAAAATGCTTATTCTCCTCAAGTAGTTTTAAGCAGTTTTACCAATGTTTAGTATATCGAAATAAATTGAAGTATTCATCGAAATATGCTTAAAAATTATATTTATTTATGCCATAGTAAATAGTAATTATAAATAGACTAAATATATAAGCGCATTAAAACCAGTACCTGCTTAAATTTATAATACTTTTTTGTTATTTTTACTCGTTTAATTTTAACAATGACGCTTTCTATTAAAATCTATGTAAAAATCCAAGAGAAATATTGTACGAAATAAATTTAAAATCTGAACAATCAAAATTGTGTATTTTATCCGTCCTATTTAGTGTAAATTGTATTGTGTTTGAAAAAACAATATACTTTTGTGTGTGGTCGCACTAGAAACAAAGTTTCTAAAATTTTGGCGACTCTTAACTTTGCGCGAATGAAAACGTCTGCGCAAAACAGAATTTTAGGTGTAGCGGGATGCGGGGGGAGGGCACGCATCGCGCCTATGACCTTGGGTCGCTAGTTTATTTGAAAAGAATGTTAGTATTTAGTTCAGTTAAAGATTTTTTTTTATATATCATAAGGTGGCAAACGAGCGAGCGACCACCTGGAATCGCTGAAATAGCGAAGTGACCGTTGCCCATAGACATACGCAATCGCATATGCGTTGCCTACCTTTAATCGACGGAGAAGAGGATGCACAGAAAGAAAATATTTTCCCTTTCCATGCATCCTCTCATCCGGAAAGTCCATTTTCACTTCCAATCCTTGCCTTATAAAGAAAAGGATGGGAAGGGAAAGAGGATTAAATTAGGCCTCCGTGACGCACACTCATCAGACGAAACGCGGAATTGCTTCCACTTGACGCCTGTCTTCTGTGTGGTCGTGGTATTTCACCGGGCGAGCCGGGACAATTCGTGCGAAGATGTTAAAGCGGGCTCTACCACTGTTGCAAAGATAGTTAGGAGTTAGTATTTGACATAATTTTCGTACGTCAGGGTCTGAATAAAAAAACATATAGAAATATTTCATTTTATTAATATTATAAATTTTTCAGTGAAGCAGCATACACTGATTTCAAATAAATTTGGTATGTTAAATATTAACAAAACCTCAACATAGCCTAGGACTACCAGTGCACGATAACATAATACCTTGCTTTCCCAGAATTTATGAGCAATCAATTTAAGTGAACGCATTAATTTGCCAGGAATTTAATATTCTTATTTTGAACCGGATAACTATGACGTCATCGTAGTATCATGTTATCGTGCATGAATAGTATTGGGCAGTTGTATGACGTCATTATAAAATCTACCGCACTATTCGTAGCTATGTAAAATTTTGCTAATTTATATGAGTAGGCACTTACAAAATTATTACCGATAAATGCAATATAGAAAGAGGGCTCTAAATTAAAAACTTTATATATTTGTAAGCAAATATTTACTCTATTTGCATTTATATTATGGAAGAATATACAATGGCATTTCTAGCCTTTGTGTAGGAAAGGATTTTTTATATTCTATTTTATGATTTCTATTTGGACGTAGATAGAAATAACTTCAAAAAATAGGTTGTAAAAAATATTGCACATTGAAAAAAAGAACGGAAGAGGTGAGTTGTATAAAAATATTGTCTATGGATAAAGAAAAAAGAAAAATAAAAAAAATATTGCATTTTTAATAGTTACATTTCTTTTTCATCCAAATTTTTTACATAATATCTCGAACATTGTGTTACAATAAAATTAAATTTTCTTCCGACAAATTCATACTTCTATAAAACCTTACAGTTTACATATCTTATATTATCTTACTCATTAATTTACAATTAAATGACACCCAAATTTAAGGTACATTTTCATCAATTTCGTGAACATATGAAGGTAGCACTGACGTCATTATAAATTAGGAGCCAGTGGAAATTACCTTAAATGAGACGCGTATAATTTTATATATTTTAAGTTACAACATACTGTTGATATACATTCAACGCTCCATTTACCTAATACTAATCAATTTTAACTTAATATACTATGCGAGCACAATAACATAAGACTTCATATCATGACGACATATCCACATGTGATTTCTAAACCAAACATAGTATTCAATTGCGCTAGCTTATGATTGGACATTGATAATGACGGTGACGTCAGTGTATCATGTTATTGCACACGGGTAGTATTCAAATTGTGCATATTTTCTATACAGGTACATAATTAAAATTTCACACAAAGTACTAGACCGGTTTGAGATATGAGTTATTTTATTGGATATTGCAAAAATGTCATGTAATGAGGTATTTAATTTAGAATTGAGCAATGAAATTGAAATATAAAAACAATACTTATTTTAAGCGATAAGAATTAATAAACGGCTGGCGTAAGTTGTTAAAAATGGAAGATGAATGATAATAAAGACATAATAAAACAAATTTTTGATAGTTACTGCCGGTTTCCACTGCAGAAAAACGTTTGAACGCGTTCCAAAGTAGAATTATATTGCACTAATCACTTGCCATTGCCAAGTGAAAAAAGGTTTTAATTTAGATTTACTGAGATCTTTATAAAAGTACATATAATAACGATTCAAATTGATTTTATTTTATGAAAATTTAGAATAAATATTTTAGAATATAATTAAATTCATGTATATTAATAACAACGGCAAATTTTTGAGGTTATTTTTTGTGTATACGCTTAATAATTTTCCGGTAAAAGTAAAGTTCGATTAATAGGGCAGTCTCACAAGGCACTGGATATTCATAGTTTGAGAATAATTTAAGGCACCAATGCACAATTATAATTGCTATATTGTTAGCAAAAGAATTTTAACAATGTTTATAATCTTGAAGTCTGATGTAATTTTCGCGCCATTTTAATTATTTTAAAAATAATCAAATTTCATAAGTGTCAACAAGGCTGCCAACCTGACGATATAGTTAACAGTAAGTAAGGCAAAGGTACTAAGGACGTACAGCTTGTGTTTTATCGAAAATATAGAATTATTTTACTGTAATTAAATTGATAGTTATTATTCGTTAATATTACAATTAAATATAGCATTTTTTTCTCAAGATAATTAAAATATACTGCTATTTATGATTTGGTTAAAAATTTCCTCCAATTTACCAATTATATTATCTATTTTATGTGTAGAAGATTGAGATATCATTCGAAATTATAAACGAAAAATTATTAAATTTTCTGCATCGTTTATTTTTGTAGTTATTATTTTAAATAATAATTAATTATTCAATTAATCTATTCAATATAATCTGTATAAGCGAGAAACTCGTCTATAAGAGAAACATCTAGACGAGAAAAATATCGCGGTCTGTTGAAGTCATGCTTTATCCAAGTTATGTACTCTATAATTTCAAGTACGTAATATTCCAAATTAATACAAAACATATTTATGCTCTTTCTCGGTTTTATTAATAAATTAATTAAAAACTAAATACTACATACTTATACAGAAAATTTAATATTAATTCCTTTTTTTAAATGTCACAATGAATTTTCCCAAGCCATTTATAAAAAAGTACATTCTTGTTGATGACCAAAAAAACGACACAGGATTCTATGACTGAGTCCAACAAAAAATCACTAAAAACCCATTGGGATTTATGACTTAATTACAATCCTTTTCAAATAATAATAAATTGGGTAATTGTCATGGCTGAAGCCAATAAACAATTTCGAATTTTTGCTTATTTTTAGGTATTAAATCCATCCACTCTTTTGCTAAGTAATTAATTTTTGACTTATCTTAAGAACAAATAATTGTGTTCAACCATAAGCCAAATACACATAAAACTTCGCCCATTTACAAAAAAAAGCATGCTGTTTTAAATGACCGATGTTTGAAAAGTTGGCAACATTGTACACACCTTTTATTCCTTTATTTCTATTAGCTCCAGGCCATAAAAAAATATCATGAAGGCTATTAAGTCATAATATGCGAAAATCTTTGGAAATGCAACTGAGTACCAGACTATTGTACTTCATTACAAAATTTAAGCATTTCTCACAAAAAATTTGGAAATATAGATATCATAATAATTCAAATATGTCCGTAGGTTACGATAAAATGAATCTGTTTGTCTATCTTGAAAATTTGTTCATTATGCATTGGAATTCTATTCTCGTGCCGCCATTTTTGACGTCAAAGCGAATTCACTTAACCTCAATCATTTTAAGTAAATTAAATCTAACATATTAACTACACCAAATATTAAACGGTTTACACATTTACCTTAAATTTATATTCACAATGAATAAACCACAATTCATTATAATCCTAAGAAAATGTATTGAAACTAAATATCTAACCTTATTTGTGACATATAAATGGACACTGCAACACAATTTCACATCAAAACTTTCACATTTAAATAATATTATAAAGTTGGGATATTATGATCTAAAATTTTAGCCTAGTGTTTATACAAACACAGTCTGTAAGCACCTGATTCTTACTTTAGCACGTTCAAAGGCGAATATACATAATTTTCTAAATAATTTGTGCGGCCGTAATATTAAATCAGACCGAAACACGACAGATTAAAAATATTCCTTCAGAGTTACCATATTTAAATATCGAAAATGTTTGTATTACGAAAAGAGACACGCGGTTGTTCGAACTACATTCACCCTGCACGGATTTAACATGTAGCATTTGCTGGCACTTTGTTTTTAAGTTGGCATCACTGACTCACTGTTACACATGTCACTAAAATTTTTATGTCACTAACTATTATAATCCTTGTCGCATCTATCATCGTGATCCCAGTACTTCTGGTTCCTGGGGACTTCGGTCACATTTCTCCGGGGCGGAGTCTTCCCGGAGTTGCCTTGCTCCTGGCTGTCTCCACTGTTCCGTCTATTCATTCTGGAACCGGTGGTACTTTGCCGTGACTCACGCGAGCTTCTGGACACGGATCGAAACTTCTCCCCCTTTTCTTCATCATCATTCACATTATCCTTGGACCGTTGTCTAGACCAATTACGCTGTCTATTCTTATTAGAATCTTCTTTAATATCGGTCTTTTCTTTGCGCCAGTTTTCCACAGGTTTGCTGTTCCTAGTATTGCTTGTCTTCTGTATCTCATTGTTGACTCGTTCGGGGTTGGGTTTGGGTGGTTCCGCTGTGTACTGTGGTACAAAGTCCCCTTGGGGTGTAAAGTTTTGATTGTTAGAGTATTGGTTTTGTATATAAGCGCCATCACCTTGTTGAAGGTAGTTGGGATAATTATCTTGGTAATTAAATCTATTCGGAGGTGGGTAATCAGGTACTGTGACTGGGTAAGTTTGCTGCAGACCGGGTGGCAGCACATTAGGGTTAAACATTGGGTCAATTATTTCCTCTTGTTTCTCTTCTTCGGCCTGTCTCCAGGAATTTAAATCATATCTTTTGGAGAGGCTTGTTTTAGTAATTCTTGAATCGAATGTTTCTTGGGACAACGCTTGTTCTTGTCTTAGCAGTCCGGCTCCTGCGCCTAGGATTGGTCTTAATTTAGGCTTTGGATCATCATCATGGTTGAGGCTGACTTGGGAGAGATTCTGCCCCACTTTATCAGTGCTAGCATCGGAGCTGCCGTCGGATCTGTACTCGTCTTTCTCAGGGCTCTTCTTCCAGGACCCGTAGCTGACTTCGCTGAAGCTCTCCTCATTGCTGAGGTCTAGATGTGCTGCGTAGAACTGTTGCAGCGTGTTTGGTAGTGGTAGGAACTTGTTGAGACACAGATCAGCTGATAGAAGGAGCCAGATGATGTTGACGGGCGGTGGAGTGAGCAAACGCAGCTTTATTGATATAGACAGTTCGTCTAATTCATGTGACATAACGGACAGAAGTTCCCGACCGTTTTGCATGAGCTGAAATTAAACACACTTAATATTAATAATCTTACTATTGTTGGAAAGAAAATCCGACAGTGTGCCGGTGCATCGGCACATCACTAGCCTTACTAAAATGTGGTCCCCTCACTTATCGTTCTGACACTTGATTTGGTAACGAAAGAACGCCATTCGCGTCAAAGCATTCTAACTAATAACATCTTAAACTATATCTTATTAATAATCTTACTGCGAACGTTTGGATGGATAGATGTTTGTTTGAAGGTATCTCCAGAACGGCTGTATGGATCTTGATGAAATTTGGCATACATATAGAACATAGTTTGAAAGAACATATAGGCTATGAATTTTTTTTTGAATTCCGCACTGACGGATTCTCGGACAATAGCTAGTAGTGAAATGTACCTGTGTTGCCAGACTACGATGTGCGCGCACGTCATCAGAGGCCAATAGAGCTCGCATGTATTGTAGAAGAGGACTCGCCAAGATGTGCACTTTATTGCCATTACATAGACGTGCCTCTGAAAATTACAAAAAATATCATAAGAAAAAAATATTATACTCTGATGGCTATTTACGTAAGTAAAAATTATACAAACCGGCAAAATAATCTCCCATAAGGTTGGCAGCATTTATCAAATACAACGGATTTGATCGTTCCAGAACATCCAGTTCTGAAATTAACAAAATAATGTTGTTAAATAAATTACATACATTTTACTCATCAAAAGTAAATTTTGAATTTAGAGGATGATTAATTTGTCCCCTTCCCTTAAAAAATAATTCAAATAAAATTCAAATTAACCTCAAAGATTACGACCACACAGAAGGCACACTAAGGTGCGAATTCATTAGCAGTCCATATTCCCTTCCCATCCTTTTAATATAAGGAAACGATTGGAAGGTGAAGTGAATTTCATGGAGGAAACGCATAGGAAAAAGAAATATTCTCTATCTGTTTGCCCCACACCGACAAATAAGTCCCCATTGAGGGACTCGGAGCCTACCATAAGTTTGGGTTAACTAAGCCATAGTCACGTTGGGCCAGTGTGAGTTGACTTCACACATATCTTTGAATGTCTTACATATGTGCAGCATCATGATGTTTTCCTCGGGTATATGTACATATGTAAATCGAACCTAGGACCTGCAGATTATGAGTCAAGTGCTTTAAATCGAATGAATTTAGGCAATGTATCTGCAATCCAAGTGAGCGCTTGCTCGTTTAACATAGTATTGATAGTATTCCAACAGTGTACTGACTGGTGAATGTCCCCTGCATGACAATGTTGAGTAGGGCTCCACGCAGCAGCTGCTGGCGCTGCTGGCGGGTGAAGGACGCCCCGACAGCTGCCAGCTTGCGTGACGTCACCGCACTCTGCAACGCCGCCGCGCGGAACGAAGCGAACGCCATACTGGAAAGAGAAAATTATTGTATTACAAACCATGTTATGTGTATATCTTTATATATATAATTCTTCTGTGAGTGTGTATGTCACTGAACTTCTCTCAAACAACTGGACTGATTTTGATGAAATTTTTTGTGTGTGTTCAAGGGGATCTGGGAATGGTTTAGATTCACAATTTTCATCAAATATTAACTTCATATTAATTTATTTAAATTAAAGACGTGTAGACAGGACAACGTCTGTCGGGTCCGCTAGTATTAATTTATTTATTCAGATACTAAAGAGCCTTATACAATGTAACTAATATTAAAAAGGCCAAGGTTTAGATGGATGGATAGATGAATGTTTGTTAGGAGGTATCCCCAAAACAGCTGAATGATTCTCGATGAAATTCGGAATAGATGTAGAACATAGTCTGATAGAATAGATTAAATACTAATGAAGTTTGTTTTTTTAATTCCGCACAGAAGGTGGCCCGTTAAACTCTAATACAAAGTATTTACATTATTGTAGTTTTTAAAATCAAATTAAATGGAATTAATGTGAAATTATAAACAGATTAAAAACAGACATATTTATATAAGCAATTTAAACACATAACATATATCTATTGGACTGTTTTATTAAATTTTGTTGAATTTTTCCATTAATCACAAGAATAAGCGCTAGTAGTTGAGAAAAAGATGCATTTGCAAAACTCACTGTAATCTTGTTTCATCTGTGCACATATTAGTTACTGTTGTTTCAAAGTTACGCAGCTTCCTATTAAACTGGATTCCATCTTCACCGGGCGAAAATTGTTCTAACTACAATAAAAATAAAGTATAAATTTAGAAAACCATTTTTCTATAATACTATCTATGATGCTAATAAGATAAGTTGCCACAGTAAAATAATCGTGTTGCCTTTCCATAGATTTTCACCTTAAGCATAGACAGGACAATTAAAATAATACAACAAATATAACATACCAAAGCCAGTAGTGGCAGAAACTGTTCATCAATATGCAACAACTCTTTAACACCTGGATCCTCATCTTCAATAGCTCGGCTCAACTTGACCGGCTTTAAATCCATATCCTCTTTGATATCTAACTCGCTTTCCTTCACCATTTCTACTTTGTTTACATCTATTTTTGATGGATCTAAAATATTTAAAGTAATATTAATTCCCAGTAGTCACTAAATTACATATTTATACACTTTTATTGCTATTACAAAGTACATATATAAAGACTTGATGAAAACTAATTCACATAGTAAGAGTGGCCTTATCGCTATAAGTGATATCATTGTTGTACTTCTTAAAAGTTTATTACTACATTTCCACAATTGAAAGATTCATATATAAAAACAATCCAATCCAATGGTCATGAAAGGGTGTTTAAGGAGTAAGAACTTATGTACCTGTGGTCCTCGGACTGAGCTCAGCTAGGGTACGCGCGTCGCGTTCGTCCGGGTCGCCGCCGGGCCGCGGCTCGCGCAGGTGGTGCCGCCCCGTGTAGCCCCGCCCGCGGCCCAGAGTCGACATCCTTTGCACCTGACATACAACAACCTGTACTTATACAACGGTCAACATTTTCTATGGCTTTCACTCTATCAAAGTTTCGTCATAATTTGATCTATAGTTTTATGTGCATACAGAAGATATATAAAGATAGATAAGAAACAGTCATTTGGAATCACCCAACACTAAGAGCTTCTAACAGTGAGTTTCCAAGACCAAAATTTGTGTATAAAATATATCATCTTTCACAAAAAAGAGATAATTATATGTTTTTACAAGATTTTGGATGTGTGGATGTCAGTCATCCAAAATAAAATAAAAAACACAAAATCAGAATTTAAAACAGCAGAAAAAAAACATTAAAAATAGCCATAAGCTTATTTGAGAGAATATTTAAAACCAGTAAACAAATTTTATGTACAAAGAGATATGTTAGATCTAGCTGTCGTCCGCGACTCCATCCCAGCAAAATAAAATAAAACATTATTAATAGCCTATGTGTTCTTCCAGACTATGTTCTACATGTATGCCAAATTTCATCATGATCTGTTCAGCCATTCTAAAGATACCTTTAAACAAACATCTATACATCCATCCATCTAAACATTTACATTTATAATATTAGTAAGATTTCATCATTGACATTTTTATGACACGTTTACTTATGGGATTTGAGAGAAGACAGATAGATAAAAAAAGATAACACCATATACATCTCTGTACTGTATGACTTAGTAATACTATTTGTGTTCTTAGTTAATTTGAACCTTTAAATAATTTAATAAATAACTGAATATCATATTTAATGCTTTATTTCTTAATATAGGTAGAATGTTATATCATTTAAAAATTGTGTCAGTTTTTTTTTAATATAAAAGTGACAACTAACCTTATTTAATCCCAAATATGGAAAGAGCCTGACACATATGATGAAATTAAAAAAATAGTACAATGCAACAATAATCTGTACAATATTATTAAAGTGATTTGAATTTTAGATTTTAAGTTTTATGAGATGTAATTCAGTAACTGTAAATCTTTTAAACAAAGCTATTGTGTGGCGCGAAAAAGGCTTTATTACATGACGTCCTTAAAATGACGTCAATACCCATATGTAAAGGCCACGTGTCGTCATATGTTAGTCGAACATATTCCAAATACAAATAAACATTCACTGCAAAGTCACGGAGTACGCGTTATCACAATCTTCTATCGATAAACGGAACTTGACAAGAATGACTTGAAAGAGTCAATAAACTTATAATTTATATATAATTATTCATTTAAAGACAAAAACAAAACCTTTCCCAAGTAATGATTTGACATGATTCCGATAAAATGACAAAAATAAAGTATATTTATTCTCATGAATCTTCCAACGCAAACAAAACGATTGACGCAGATGAATAAATCAAACAGTTTATATAATTTTCCATCATGTTTCATTTATAGCATCTCATACTGTTGACATGCACACAAAATTTAAATCTTATTTAAATGCCATTGGCTACCGGTACACGATTGGATGACGAATTTCGAAAATTACTTTTTTTATTCCCTTACACCTGGCGAAAGTCATCTGTTTGGTTAACTGATTGAAAAATGATTACTGTGTATGTGTAATATTTATACAAACGTATTCACTTACCAAAAGTTAATATTAAAACAAAATCCGTTATTTATTTCCTAGCTGTTTCGTACGGTTGTCATGTACATATATTTCACTACCATATTGGCGACGCTAGTGACTTTCTAGTGACTTAAATAAAATCATAGACAAAACAACACAATATTGACGTTTTACCGATTCCGGAAAATTATTCTAATTTCGGAAAGGTATAATTATAAATCTATATACGAACTATGGACTACTTTTACTATTTGGTTTCGCTTAATTTTAGAAAGCTATAGGAAATTTAGCATAATATATGCTACTTTGTTGTGTTCTTAAGTAACCGTTGATGTGAAGACAATTTCTCCGAGCGACCTGTTTGGTAATGTGTTTTTGGATGCTTGGTTCCATAATTTGCCAAATATCTGACTCCACGGGCGAAACTGTAGACACATCGTCGCTGGGCATAAGTTAAACTAAATTAGAACTAAACAGATTTCCTTTTTTGACTATAATATATCCACCATCTCATGTCGTTTTCTATTTTCTTTGTCTATGAAGCATATTTTCTGACAAATCTACTACTCCAGTCTCACTATTCAAATTTGATAAGAAAGCTATGTCTTCTAAAACAAAACAAACAGAATGTTGTAAGAACCGATGATTTTAAGGACACTGTATAATTATTTTTTTACCGGTTGATGGATGCCTTACCGATCGAAAATGACATTATTGAAACATTTGCTCTAGACCATAGACAGGGGTGAGGTAAATTGAAAGAGGGGGTGTGTTTCAGCTTTCAGATTCAGCTTTTGGTGAATGTGTAATTCTACGTTTTTCAAATGTAATAATAAAATTACACTGCTTTTCTACGCAAGACAGTGTGGTGAAATATTTTTCAATGTTCTCAATAATAATATCAGTCTTTGTTACGCCATTATTTAATTAGAAAATTTATATCAGGACTGCTGGTGTTCGAATTACATATTTTAATATTGGTTTATATTCTTCTTCTGAGAAATAATGATATTTAAATCAATGTAATAATTATTTCATATCATCCCGGAGTGAGTAAAATATTTTCTAATCGAGCCTAACACGAAATTAAACCATCTTTGGAAATAAATTTCCTTCACCAATCGGGGGAGAAAAAATATAACGATGTCGGAAGGGCAAGGGGAACCGAATCAGAACAGAAAGGAGAGTGTGGCGAATGCTAACATACCAAGCGATAGTCCTGTGACTGATCCTGGCCATGTCAGGACCGGAAATTCGGATGGGACAGCCGGAAAATTCGAGGGGCAGCGTGGAAAGTCTGGAGCCTTAAAGAAGTCGGCCAGATATCGCAGCAGATCTCTATCAGCGTCTTCCGCCGACTCTTACAGCTCTACCTCGTATACTGGTAAGATTTTTGTTGATGTTTTTTTTTAATTTTCTAATCTGTATATGGCGCATTTATTTTGTGCCAGATAACAAGATCTGGTAATTGCGAATGCAGAACGCAAGTGAATAAAATGTGTTTCTTATTAAGTTATGTTAAGTATGGAACCAATAATAAACCTAGATATGTTTAACAAAACAACATGAACTGCAAAAATATCAGCAATTTAGTTTTTTTTCTGTGTATATAACTTCTTAATTTGGCCAAGTTATTTAGTTCACATAAATGTGCTTAGTTAAGTCATTTCTAAGTGAGACTTCGCTTGCATCTTATTTTACATAGAACCTAACATAGATAAAACACTAGGAATAGTTCAACATATGTAGACCTAGAATGATACTGTTATGGCTGAGTAACTTGATATAAATAAATAATAAAAAAATGCCAATAGTGTTGTTTTAGTCTCATTGGAGAATAATATAAAATTCATTACACAGGAAGAATGAATAAAAAATATTTTAGACATAATTATTTATCATCAACAACATTAAAAAAGTAAATAAATAATTTCTGCCTTAAACTCATAGCTTTGTCACAATGAGTATAACTTCACAGCTAAATAAATGTAATTTAATTTTGAATGCCTATTGTTCATTATGTACCCTATTTAAATTATGTACAAAGTAAACATGCAATTTGTCACAGCTCCTACTATGGAGTATGGAGTTGTATGATTGCTTGAATATTTGCTAATTTTTCAAAATAAATCTACTCAAAAAGACTTCCTTAGTAACCAATGACTATGAGTATAGTAGTTCATGTTAAAATAATGCAAGTTTTAAGACATAAGTAATCTCTACATAGAGATAGGTTGTTGCTTGGAAATTATAATTTTGGTTCTCGTTCCAACTTAAATATGCTTGTTAATGTTACTGAGAGTTAATTGTCTCTATTATTGAATCCTCACCATCATTACCAACTGCGACCTTCAGCGCCAAAATGGCGAAAATCAAATAGGCACAAAATGTCATTGCTTATAGCCTGTCTATCTCTAGAGATCAGCGACAGACATTTTTTTTTAATTCTCAACACATTCCAGCCAGGATTAACAAGACTTTCGAATACTAATGTTATCTCTATTTTTTCACAGAGAATGAAAGGGATGGAAGTATTGTTTTTATATGCGCTTTCACAGTATGAGGGTTAATATTTTAAATTCTTATTAGAATTTATATATCCTGTTGCACAATTTATACGTCTCGGCCACGTATCCATAATACCACGTCAAGTGACGTCGATAAACACGGTCTAATTCCGTCTCTATAGGAAGACGTTGCGTTGTATGTCCTCGTGAATCAATTGCAGTTTTATGACGTAGTAAAACGCAAATCGAGTTGTAAGAGAAATTTTATCCGTACCAGTAGCAAAATATAACTGCTATAACTGTGTTTTATAGTCTGTATAATAAAAACAGCGATATTTCGTGTTTCATAGCTACGCATTTCTACGTACTTAACACGGTGTGAGCGAGAAATAAATTTATAATACAGGATGAGTTGAGAAAGAGAATGTCTCTTTGGTAAGTCGATCGGCCCAACAGGAAACACCCTGTGATAAACTCGAATGTAGTAATAGAACCTATTTATGGGTACTGTGACGCAAGTAAATCGATTCCTTACGAGTATAGCTGTACGCGTTATGAGGATACGTTTCGTTTAATTTATACGTA
Source organism: Papilio xuthus (assembly GCF_000836235.2). Lineage (NCBI taxonomy): Eukaryota > Metazoa > Arthropoda > Insecta > Lepidoptera > Papilionidae > Papilio > Papilio xuthus. Next base: position 948,584 of record NW_013532703.1, on the reverse strand, counting down.
CAAAGATTATAACACTTTTTATATAAGTCTGGTTGATTCTTAGATGTATTCCATGTGTGATAAACGTCATGGGATTTCATACACTGGTTTCTGACAAAATCCTTCTTTGAAACGTATTATTATCTTTGTTTTTTCAAAGATAATGAGAGGGATCACGATATGTTTTATACACAGTCTCTGGTCTCAGAAACCAACGTTAAGCCGTTTAGAAACCATTTCCTTGTAACAACATTTCTTCGTGAAAGAAACAAAAAGTAACTGGTTATCTATACCGTTTTAATATAGAGTTATTTTTCTTTATTAATATTATTTTCCACGGTTTAATAAATCCAAGGTAAATACAGAGAGCGCATTGTTTACATTACCATAGCGAAGCGAGGACAGCACAGAAAATAACCTAGCTATTAGGCCCTCCGTACACAAAGCAAAGTCGAAACGAATGTTTCGAGAATCGAGGGTTAAGAATCGTATTGCGTCGTCTATTCGGTCAGTACAGACAGCGACTTCATGTCAACTGTATAGATTTCTCCATGATCTTTATCAGCGACTTTTCCCTCGAGAGTCTTGACAAACAGGTTGCGACTGATCAGTGATGATGACAAAGGAATAAAATGTCGGTGTCGGCGCTTTGTACGAACCTCTATGGCATTGCAATGCATAAGTCATGGCAACTAAAATTGCCGGGTTTCGGAGTTTTAGTTGCCTTGTGTATGAAGGCCCTTAGGGTAACCCATGACATTTTAGAATGTTAGAAATAAAACCTTAATAGTGTAAATATTCGAAAGAAACTCTGATGTTGAAATCGCAAGGAAGTCCAATATCACGTTGAAGTTTTAAAAAGAAAACTTTTTACGGAAAGAAATTTACTCCGTCGTTGATTTCGACATTGGATTGACGAATGAGAGGAAATAAAAAAATCCCTGAAACGAATTCATAATATAATTTAATTTGTGATTGAGGTCAGGGTCTTTAAGATGTTTGACGTAAAACATTCCTTTAAAAGAATAATTATATGGATTCACTCGTATTTATGTATATGTATTATGTATATACGCTTATATACCGTGTTCAATTAAAAATAAAACGTGTAACTAACTGGTGACCAAGCTTGTCCATACCTTTGCTAATCAATTTTCTTGCAAGCAAGCATTTCGAAGCTCGTTAAGTATGGAAAATGATTCTTTAAAAATTTTAATATATTTTTGTTCGACTGACAACTGAATATTTTTTTTTAATTCATTCATACTCCCACAGGCTTATTTCTCCGTCTAAGATCTTTCTCCTTGTACATTTTATGTGAAGAATTTTATGAAAGTATATTCCATTTCTAGAGGGTATTAATGTTCCTAAAATATATTAAATGGAATATGTAAAGTGTTTCCAATAAGATCTCGTGTCTAAATTTAGCTAATTATATAAAAAGTATGTATCTCTTTGCTCAATAATATGTTGAATGAATATCTAAAGGTTTTTTTCTAAGAATGAAAAGTAGATGAAAATCTTACTAATATTATAAATGCGTATGTTTTGATGAATATATTAATGTTTGTTTGAAATTATCTCCGGAACGGCTGCATGGATCTCGCTAAAATTGCGCATAGATGTAGAAAATAGTCTGTAAGAAGACATAGGCTACTTATAATTTTTTTTTGTCCACTGCGGATGGAGTCGTGACGACAGCAACTACGTTCTATATCTGTCTACTACAGATTAAATGTTTGAATCTTGAAATCTTAATGATCTTTAAGAAGTAATAAGGTATTGGTAACTTTTTATATTGCGGTTTATGTGATGTTTGACTTGAGGTCGAATAGCTACGTAATACTCTGTAAGCTCCCAATACAGATCTTTGTACAGATTTCCACGCCGCATTGCGGTAGTGTATTAAATTGATATTAAGAATTAGAATAAATATTATACCTATAGTATTGAAGTCTTCAATTGAGGAGTAAAAGGTTAGCGTGGTTTGGACATGTTATGAGGAGGGATGATGATGATATAAGCAAAAAAGTAATGAGATTGAATGTGGATGGCTACAAGGGTAGAGGAAGACCAAAAAAAGTATGGAATGACTGTGTGAAAGAGGATATGCGTAAGAAGGGGGTAGACTCGGATATGACGGCTGATAGAGATGTATGGAGGAGTAGTACATGCTGTGCCGACCCTCGATAGGGATAAGGGCAGGTTGATGATTGAAGTCTTCAATTGTTTTGATTTCACTTTTATTTCGGGGTTATACAACTTGCTTCACCCTAGGTCTGTATAGAAAGTATTATAGGAAGATCGATACTAATATTTATGTATTTATATGATTTCTTTTCTTATTGAAGCAGGCGACGGTTTTCTGATAATTAGATATCGTTTTTCATCACTTCTAGGTATAGTTTATTTTTAACTATTTGAAAGGTATGAAAGCAGTATTTTATGTGTATGAAGGAATACCAATATGAATCATTACAAGATCCTATGCGAGGCAATATTTTTATACACCACCACCACACAGAAAACAGGCGTCAAGTGGAAACAATTCCGCGTTTCGTCTGGTGAGTGTGCGTCCCGGAGGCCTAATTTAGTCCTCTTTCCACACTTTTTCTTTTAAGGAAAAGGATGGCAAGTGGTAGTGGACTTTCCGGATAAGAGGATGCATGGAAAGAGAAATATTTTCTTTCTGTGCATCCTCTCCTTCGTCGATTAAAGGTAGGCAACGCATATGCAAATGCGTATGTCTATAGGCAACGGTCACTTCGCTATTTCAGCGATTTCAAGTGGCCGCTCGCTTGTTTGCTACCTTTAATATAAAAAAAATACTAACTTTTGCAACAGTGCATTGAACTGAATACTCTATAGTAGAGTAACACAGTTATCGATAACTCAATAGCTGTTATGAGGTTTGATATTTTGAATGTAATTCTTATGTTTGTTTCTAATGAAAACAAGAAACCTCTAAAATATTTACTTAAGTAAATACTTTTCGTCTTTATCGTAAGAATTTCTTTATCACCTGTTTGCCATGTACATACATGTAAATATTATGTTTGTCTTCTTACACCCCTTGATAGTTTGATACAAATGACGTGATATATGTTATCTTTCTATCAACAACAAAAGACGTTGACCTCAAACAGTGATATTTTAATCCCATATTTGTTTGAGGTTTTCTGGGAAAAGATGGGGCACATTAGTAATGGCGGTTTCTTTAGTAGTGTAAAGCAGTCTCAAAAAGTCTCCCTCTCACTGGAGATGTATCGAGTAGTCACAATGAAACACTGGTTATATCTTGGTGCGAGTCAACTTTATTGATATGCGATCGGCAAGTCGATAAATATACCAAATAAATCAATATCGTGATCTAAACAATATGTTCCGCCATCTATTGATATAATATTATAAACTAACTTGACATAGCATTTGACAAGTAGACAACTTCGGTTAGTGTTTGCCTTTGGAATCAATTTTATTGTTGGCTTTTAGTACTTTGTCATTCTATTGATAATAAATCTGTAAATGATGCTAATACAATAGCAGAAATTATTAAATCTACTTAAATGATAGCCTCTCGTGACAAGATTATTGATCCGACCGTAACCATCTTGAAAGTAAAGGTCTCAAATTTGTTCATGAATTATGCTATACATTAAAGAAATGTATTCTTTAATAGCTAAATATTGTTAAAAGCAATACTTTAAACTGTCTAGACAGAAATTTAATTTAGTTCTTGAAGCTGTCTTAGGTTATCGAGCCCTGAGGTGAATGGTCTGATATTATACATATCATTTAGTTTAACATTTTTATTATAACTACAAGGGATTGCGAGTATTCACTACTTCTATTATTTACGTGTTTTACTAATCCACAATTTTGACTGTTAAAGACGAAACTTTGGTTTATGTTTTTTGGCCTAAATTTAGTTTCTATTGAAGCATGTTTTTTTTCAGTTTTATGTTTACAATCATTTTTTTTTAGATTGAAGACCAAGTAGGGAATATGTTAGTAGAATTACTTTGTTACATCATTAATTATTGGTTACTGAGCTTTAAATGTAGATCGGTGTTTAACAATCCGTGACCTAATTACTGGCAATGTGGCGTTCTATCTTAGTCTTCAGGGGTCAACCAGGCTACACATATAGTAGATATTCATAAGTATCAATGAGATGAGCTTAAGAGTTCTATCACAGACCCTTAATATAGCTTTTGCTGTGGTTATTAATTAGCCCATCGTAATCAGGTCTGGACAGTAGCTTTCTAAACAAGAGTTGATACTATGAGAGAATTGAGTGTAATTCAAAAATAGAGTAAAACTTTTTACTGTACTTGGAGGTCTTTTGTATGACAAGATATGAATTTAAAATTATTAGTGTATTGTTAACGTCTTTTAATGGAATGTTTCTTATTCATTGATATTCCTAAATTATTGCTTTATAATATTGAAGCTTTATTTTCTTGTATTCGTGCCAAAAGATTTTTTTAGTTTCCGTTGGTTATTATAAAAGATTGTTTAGTGCAGCCCACTCCATACTAGAGTAGCCGTAAGTGATATCCGCTGCACACAACTAGTCGGGCACACTTTCTGTCCGTGGTACGACAGCGCTACACGTATATGTATATTTATTTTTTTAAAGCAATTTAAAACTCAGTCAAGGACAACAAGTTCTAGTGAATATAATCTGTGCTCGCGCCAGTTTTATGTTTTTTTCTTTTTTTTTTTATCTAAAAATTGCCAGTACATTCGAAAGTGAAACCTCTTTGATTGTTGATTTTTTTTAATGTTATAATCTGTGCCTCTAGTGATGTGCATGTGACTGTGTCATTGCGGATTTTCTATCGATTTGTACCGGTTCGTGGAAATACGCGCGTCGACTGATTTTTTACTCATTTCTTAATAATACTTTGGTAGCGCAAAATCTAATTCTTTTACTTTTTTATATGAAATAAAGACTAATTTAGGTCTCATTTATGTAATATAAGGTCAGGAAGTTTAGGATGCAGTTGGATTATTTTAATAAGAACAAACTTTCACTCAGCCGCCACTAGCTTTTACAAAATCTATTGTAAAACATTCCTATGAAAATGGCAAACAATTTCAATGGTCTTGCTTTTCCTTCCAAGTCTGCTGATGACAGTTTCTTTGTCAAGATAAACAGTGAAGTGACGTTCAGAATGAATGTACCTTCGTAAAACAAAATATTTTATTTATAAACTTTGCAATACAATTTAAACGTGTACTTGATGTAACACAGTAAAGCGAAACTAAACCAGATGAAGGTTATCGGCCAAATTCAATACCATATTCGGTGAACGAGTTTACTGTGAATAAAAAAAGTTTCGAGTCTTGTTACTATGAGAGTTTGTTACGTAAAATTAACATTTTTGTGACAATTATATAAAAGCTATTAAGTTGTATAAATTCTAATATAGCAAAATGGATAAGAAAATAAACTGATGCATTGACTTGGTCTTATCAGTCCAATCATACTACATACTTACCTGACTGATAAAGAGGCTAATGTATTTTCCCGCGTATATAAGTATATTTTTATGTGACAAGAGTTTTATGTGGTATATGACATCGGCTCAGGGCACATTTTTTTGATTTGGGACGTTGTATTCTAAACATTTGACTTCAATTTTTTTTTATCGATAAATCATTTTTTTGCATTTTTTCGATTATATGTAATTTTAAAAGAGTATATGTAGAGTTTATTTATATTAAATTAAGAATTATAAAATCTTTGTTTTAAAATTATAGCTAATAGATGGCGCTTTCTGTATAATTAGAGCTGCAGTAGGGTTTTTTGATTTTTCCATAAAATAAAATTAGGTTATTTTTTGAATTGCATATCGAAAGAGCTTCTATTGCTATTGGTCTCGCTGGTTTATTTATAATTAATAGATCGTGTTCTCTTGCGTATTCCTACTAAAAATAGTACAGATGCAATTTAATTTGGGGATGTTGTGACATCGCATGCTAAATTTAGTTTGCATGCGTCTTATAATAACAGTCACTATACTGATGAGATTATATTCAATTGTAGAGTCTGCAAATTAATTATTTTAATCATCAAAAAGATTAAAGCTCTTCCTATTTAAATATTAACCGATTTTTTGTTAATTAACTAATATTTCTTGTACCATCCAAAGTATGCTGTAGGCTTGTTATAGGATATTGACTACGATACTAATCGAATAGCTGGATTCGAACTGTTGACCACGTGATTGGAAATCCCTACCCTTAACTATTAGGTTATTGGTGCTCTAAACATTTAATAATTCTTAATTTAATTATCATAAATTTAATTAATAAAAAAGCCGTCTCCATAGTTAGTTACCCAAGTTAATCATATAGGAATGATTCTATTGTTGCTTCTATTTTGAAGCAATGATTTTGTAGTATACGAATGTATTTAACATTTGTACCATGTTTACATTGTAGGTGCATTTTGGTGGTTCTGCTGGCGATTTCGTTTTCAGTTAATTGCTTTTGGCGGTATGCCGATGTTTGTTCAGTTGGTATTTGTCTATTTACAACCCTATGGATCAGTGGTTAATGTTTCAACCTTTTTGTCAGTGTTCAAGGATCAAAAATCATCGAAACTTAACCAACTTATTTTTTACTAATATTATAAATGCGAATGTTTGGATGGATGTTTGTTAGAAGTTATCACCAGCATAGCTGCATGGATCTTGCTAATATTTGGGATAGGTGTAGAACATATTCTAGAAGAACACATAAGCTACTAATTAAGTTTTCTTTTTTTCTCACGGACGAGGTCGCGTGCGACATCTAGTTAGGGTATAAAGATGCAGTTTCTCTTAGTGTTTAGGAGAATTGAAATTGCACGTAACATTTATACCAAAATGAATGTTTTTTTTCTTCTTTAACAGTGTGAGCGGGACAACAATGATTCTTTGTCTTTCTCTCTCTCAGGTTATGCATAGTTATATCTGTATCTCCGAGGTATTGTCAATAAGACGCTAACAAACGTATCTTGTCTTCAAATCTCTTTGGTGTTATAGCCTTGAACTTTAGAAGGTAAATCTCTGGAATCTTATTTGAAATTTGGTATTGTAACGCGATATTCAGCAAGAAGGATTGTAAATTTAAGGTTGTATGTAAAATATTTAATCGATTCATAATTTTCCCATAGCATTAGTGGTAAGATTATAAACTGGTGTAATCCACAATCATACGGTGACATACATTTATGTGTTAATGTAAGTTAAATATATAAAAAATAAAGTTTGTTATATTAATGAAATGGCGACGACTGGTATCTTGAAGAATACGATAAGAGAAGAGAATGTACCAATACAGAAGAGACACTCCATTATATCTGGGAAGAGTGACTTTTGTAAGTTTATATAGCAAATAATCTTACTAATATTAAAAATGCGAATGTATAGATGGATGGACGATTGTTTTAAGGTATCTCCGGAACGGAACGGATTTTGATGTAATTTGGCACACATGTAGAATATAGCCTGGAAGAACACATAAGCTACTTATTAATTTTTTTTTAATTACGCGCAGACGGAGTCGCGCGCGACGGCTAGTTAACACAAATAATCATTGAGCCTTAGGTTAGGTTTACAAGGACTTTTATAATAGACATAAATAATATGATAAAGACCTGCGAATGATTTGGAAAGTAGGAAACTAGAGTTGGTTGTTTCCGACGTGTCAAATCAAAATGAATCTACACAAGTTATGTCTGACATTATGTGACTAGTAATATTATAAAGTAACGAAGTTTAAAATTTCCCAGTGACAGACGTATTGCTAAGTCACGTGTCGAGAGAACTTTCCATAAATCAATTTTCACAATATAAATGCGCAGTTTCAAAGTAAATAATACGTTGGCGTTTCATATCGCGTTATAATTTATTTCAGTACAATATTGGTACTTAACGGTAATATAAACAGCGTTCGTTAATTTTATACCATAGATTTCTTTATATTTTATTACTATAATAAATGCGAATGTTTAAATGGATAGATGGATGTTTGTTTGAAAGTATCTCCAGAACGGCTGGGCGGATCTTTTTGAAATTTGGCATAAATGTAAAACACAGCCTGGAACAACACATAGTCTACTAATAAAGTCTTTTTTAACTCCGCGCAGACGGAGTCGCGGGCTACAGCTAGATGACCAAACCTTTGAACAAAGACCTAATATTTGTCGAATAACGTTTGTCATTTGTCTATCTTTTGTGAGATATAAAAAAAAACAAACAAAATTATGAGAATTCAATGTTCTATTCCAGGGTCATCATCTGACGAGGAAGAAGGTGTTCAGCCTCATGAAAAGGCAATAGCTGCCGGACAACCCAACCCACCGTACTGCGTGCGTAATGTTGAGCAGCACGCGTTCGGCAGGAGAGAGATAGAGATAGCGGAACAGGAGATGCCTGGTATCATGGCGCTGCGGGCACGTGCTAAAGATGACAAGCCACTTAAAGACGCGAAGGTTAGAAAGGGACAAATACATCTTTGTGTGCAATCCGTCATACGGTTTCATAAACTGTGTTATTGATGGCAGATACTTATAAGATCGGCTGCATGGATTTTGCTGAAATTTGGCATAAATAGTAGAATATAGCCTGGGAGAAAGCATAGGCTACTTTTTAAAATTACGCGTGGAAAAAGTTGTGGTCGACGACTTTATCTTTTATAACCGTGGGTTTACTCTGCTAAAATATCTGTTCAAGACTATCATCCTTCATTCTGTCTGAGAAATATGTGTGTTTGAACAAGCGTAAGAGCAATGAAAACTCACAGTTAATTTGAATGATTTCAACAGATAGTCGGCTGCACACATATAAACGCTCAGACAGCGGTCCTCATAGAGACGCTGACGGCTCTCGGCGCGACTGTCCGCTGGGCAGCCTGCAACATATACAGCACGCAGAACGAGGTCGCTGCAGCGCTCGCGCATGCTGGTAAGACTTCGTAAATTTTGTGACGTCATGTATAGTTCACATTATTCCAGCGCTGGAATATAAACATATTCCAGTTGAACTGTAATAATGTAAACTAGGCATCATCGTGGTTAATTTGTCATTAGTGTTGGTCAAATTTATTCATATATTTGGACCACCTTACTCAACGTCTCAAAAACTCATGGAATAATTCAGTTACTAAAAGACCCAACAACACAACGACGTCTTAAATACTCAATATATTTTTCGTTTTATTAATACTTTAAATGTTTAACATTGTAGATTTTGCTATATTCGCGTGGCGCGGTCAGAGCGAGGAGGCGTTCTGGTGGTGCATCGACCAGTGCTGCACACCCACCTCCACCTGGCAGCCCAACATGATCCTGGACGATGGCGGTGACGCCACACATCTCATGCTCAAGAAACACGCACCAGCTTTCAAACAAATCAAAGGTAATTTATTATATTTGTGTACGATACTTAACTTTTATTGCTAAAATAACAAAGTGACCACTGCCAATGGATAACTTCAATAAGTTTAAAGATACGAATCTGTCGCTACATCCTTTCCTCGGTAAAGAAAGGTACTCGTCAAATCTACTCCGCTATCAACTTTACTAGAAAAGGAAGAGATGGGGGACTAGAATTTATCCTCTCTCATCAGTGTCAGTTATCACACAACATTCAACCGTCACTCAAATCTAGAACTGAAAACTCAACCTGCATTCAACACTTAATCGTCACTCAACATTCAATCACCACTGAACACTCAATCATCACTGAATCAGTCGTCGTTCAACGTTCAGTCCTCTCTGTATACTCAATCACACAAGACTCATCAATCGCCACTGAACACTCAAACAACACTAACTCAATCTTCACACAATACTCATGAACCCTTCAAAACTCATAAAACACGCCCTTAATGACTCTGTGTGCGCTCCGGTCACTAAGCAATGTTGTGTTTAAACACGGCTAAAAACTCACGTATATTCGTCCGGTGGCGGCACCGACCAGTTTCGAGCCTGATCGAGTTTAGCACTCATTCTTCAGGATGAGTGGTACTGGTATTATTGGCCCTCAGCTCACGGGCGTCACTGTGAGCTGAGGGCCTTGTCCGTGGTGCCGCCACCGGACGAATATACGTGAGTGTTTAGCCGTGTTTATATATTAGTTTAGTATAATGTCTCACGAAAGTTTGAATAATTTAATGTTGTGTTTGTTACAGGTATAGTGGAGGAGAGCGTGACGGGTGTACACCGACTCTACCAGCTGAGCAAGGCAGGCAAGCTTTGCGTGCCAGCTATGAATGTCAATGATTCCGTCACCAAGACTAAGTTTGACAATCTCTATTCATGTCGGTAAGTGACAAGATTTACACACACGAAACACATTGTTAAAACAAAAAGCTGTCGCCCGTGACACCATTCACACGAATTAAAAAAAAACTTAATAAGCCTATGTGTTCTTCCACACTATGTTCTACATCTATGCCAAATTTCAGCCAGATCTGTTTAACCTTTTTGGAGATATCTTCAAACAAACATCCATCTACACATTCACATTTATAATATTAGTAAGATTTTTGACAGAATAAATATAAAAAGATAACTTTTTACCTATTTACTGGTTACTAATTAAAGTCTATTTTCTAGATTTTTCACGTGATAATCAATTTTCTAGTCTAGTCTGTTAGTATGTAAGGATTGTAATGTAACGTCGGTGTAATAAAAGTTAATTATATTTGATTATTATCTTAGTTATCTGAAATATGATATTGTAGATTGTCTGTACGATAGCCGTTTACAAATGACGGCGCTTGTTGATAATATCTACAACATAATCGATATTATAATCGATTTTTTATGTAGATTTTAAAGATAATTGTATACATATTGTTACGAAGAACATCCGACACAGTGCCGGTGTATCGGCACCACACTAGCCTTACTAAAATGTCGACGTTTATTTCCCCTCACTAATCATTCCGACACTTGACTTGGTAATGAAAGCACGTCATTCGCGTCAAAGGATTTTAACTAATAATGTGTTAAAATATGAACTTCCCATTAAATTAACCAGGGGGGGCTAGACAAAGTGCAATCACGTGACTTATCGAAAGTTATTGTCAGTTTTATTTTTGAAGTTCGTTATGGAATCGTTTCGTAGCGAATGCATTTTGTCTAACCCTACAGAAAATATAGTGTTGCTAAATGGATGAGACAAGGGAAGACTTCCTAGTGTAAAATATAGCCCATATCAAAAATAATCTTTGTAAACATACAAACGTCACTTTCGAAACATAGCAACCATTAGAGTAGTGGTCGCCTATGACTTTGTTAGCGTGAAATAAAAAAAAAAACTTTACAAGTAATATGTTCTTCCAGACTATGTTCTACATCTATGCCTAATTTCATTAAGATTCGTTCATCCGTTCTAAAATTAATAAACCTGAGTATAATGCATTTGTATTAAATATAATAGATTGTGGGAAAATGTGCTTTATCTTATTAATATTATAAATGCGAATGTTTTTATGTATGGATGGATGGATTTTAGAAATTTGACATAGATCTATTATAGAACATATGGAAGGACACAATACTAATTATTTTTCTAATTCGGCGCAGACGGAGTGGCGGGCGATAGCTATTATATATAAAACTCTCGTATCACAATATTAGTTAACATACTCCTCAGAAACATCTTGATTGATTTTTTATAAAATTTTATATGCATATTCAGCAGTTCTGAGAATCTGCTACTATCTATTTAAATCCCGCACAGACGGAGTCGCGGGCGACTGCTAGTAGTTTTAATTTTCAATTTCTTTTATAACAAGGCATATTAATTTCTCAGCTATGTACATTTTGATTGCAGGGAGAGTATTATAGATGCATTAAAGCGAAGCACTGATCTCATGTTTGGTGGCAAGCAGTCGGTTGTTTGTGGCTATGGAGAAGTAGGCAAGGGATGCTGTCAGGCTCTCAAGGCGTTAGGATGCGTGGTAAGTAACAAGAACTAATGGATTTATCTAAGTTACTAGTAGAACTATGGTTGCCAATGTGGCAAATATTATGTTTCAAAATCTGTTTTTTTAACACTGCGACTGTTGGGTGAAGTTTTTATGCAATATTTGAGCATTTTATTGTTCGAGTTATATTTAATAATATTCAGACATTTAATCCGTTCAAAGACATTAAACACTTATATTAATATTAAAAGCACAAAAAATTTAACTAATATAACACAAAAAAAAACAAAATTGAACTAATGTAACAAAAAAAAAACAAAATTGAACTATATAACACAAAAAAAACAAAATTGAACTATATAACACAAAAAACACAAAACTGAACTATATAACACAAAAAAATTAACTATATTACACAAAAAAAAAAACAAAGTTGAACTATATAACACAAAAAAAATCAAAATTGAACTATATAACACAAAATAAAAACAAAATTAACTATATAACACAAAAAAAAACAAAATTGAACTATATAACACAAAATAAAAACAAAATTAACTATATAACACAAAAAAAAACAAAATTGAACTATATAACACAAAAAAAATCGAAATTGAACTAATATAACACAAAAAAATACGAAATTGGACTAATATAACACAAAAAAAAAAATTGAACTATATAACACAAAAAAAATTGAACTATATAACACAAAAAAAAAGCAAAATTGAACTATATAACACAAAAAAAGCAAAATTGAACTATATAACACAAAAAAAGCAAAATTGAACTATATTACACAAAAAAGCAAAATTGAACTATATTACACAAAAAAAGCAAAATTGAGCTATGTAACACAAAAAAATTGAACTATATAACACAAAAAAGCAAAATTGAACTATATAACACAAAAAAAGCAAAATTGAACTATATTACACAAAAAAAAGCAAAATTGAACTATGTAACACAAAAAAATTGAACTATATAACACAAAAAAAGCAAAATTGAACTATATAACACAAAAAAAGCAAAATTGAACTATATTACACAAAAAAAAGCAAAATTGAACTATATAACACAAAAGAAATGAACTATATAACCAAAAAAATGAACTATGTAACACAAAAAAATTAAACTATATAACACAAAAAAAGCAAAATTGAACTATATAACACAAAAAAAGCAAAATTGAACTATATTAGAAATGAACTATATAACCAAAAAAATGAACTATGTAACACAAAAAAATTAAACTATATAACACAAAAAAAGCAAAATTGAACTATATAACACAAAAAAAGCAAAATTGAACTATATTACACAAAAAAAGCAAAATTGAATATATAACACAAAAGAAATGAACTATATAACACAAAAAAAAGCAAAATTGAACTATGTAACACAAAAAAATTGAACTATATAACACAAAAAAAAGCAAAATTGAACTATAAAACACAAAAAAATGAACTATATAACACAAAAAAAATGAACTATATAACACAAAAAAAAGCAAAATTGAACTATGTAACACAAAAAAATTGAACTATATAACACAAAAAAAGCAAAATTGAACTATATTACACAAAAAAAAGCAAAATTGAACTATATAACACAAAAGAAATGAACTATATAACACAAAAAAAAATGAACTATATAACACAAAAAATTGAACTATATCACACAAAAAAAAGCAAAATTGAACTATGTAACACAAAAAAATTAAACTATATAACACAAAAAAAGCAAAATTGAACTATATAACACAAAAAAATGAACTATATAACACAAAAAAAATGAACTATATAACACAAAAAAGCAAAATTGAACTATATAACGCAAAAAAACGCAAAATTGTACTATAGAACTCAAAAAAAGCAAAATGGATCTATAAACCACAAAAAAAAAGCAAAATTGAACTATATAACACAAAAAAAACAAAATTTAACGATATAACACAAAAAAGCAAAATTGAACTATATAACACAAAAAAAAGTACTATATAACACAAAAAAAATGAACTATATAACACAAAAAATTGAACTATATAACACAAAAAAAGCAAAATTGAACTATGTAACACAAAAAAATTGAACTATATAACACAAAAAAAAGCATAATTGTACTATATAACACAAAAAAAAAATGAACTATATAACACAAAAAAAAGCAAAATTGAACTATATAACACAAAAAAAAAGTAAAATTGAACTATATAACACAAAATAATGAACTATATCACACAAAAATATTGAACTATATAACACAAAAAAAGCAAAATTGAACTACATTACACAAAAAAAAGCAAAATTGAGCTATGTAACACAAAAAAATTGAACTATATAACACAAAAAAAGCAAAATTGAACTATATAACACAAAAAAAATGAACTATATAACACAAAAAAAATTGAACTATATAACACAAAAAAATTGAACTATATAACACAAAAAAAAGCAAAATTGAACTATATAACACAAAAAAAAGCAAAATTGAACTATATAACACAAAAAAAAGTAAAATTGAACTATATAACACGAAAAAAATGAACTATATCACACAAAAATATTGAACTATATAACACAAAAAAAGCAAAATTGAACTATATAACACAAAAAAAGCAAAATTGAACTATATTACACAAAAAAAAGCAAAATTGAGCTATGTAACATAAAAAAATTGAACTATATAACACTAAAAAAGCAAAATTGAACTATATAACACAAAAAAAGCAAAATTGAACTAAATTACACAAAAAAAAAGCAAAATTGAACTATATAACACAAAAGAATTGAGCTATGTAACACAAAAAAATTGAACTATATAACACAAAAAAAAGCAAAATTGAACTATGTAACACAAAAAAATTGAACTATATAACACAAAAAAAGCATAATTGTACTATATAACACAAAAAAAAAAATGAACTATATAACACAAAAAAAAGCAAAATTGAACTATATAACACAAAAAAAAGTAAAATTGAACTATATAACACAAAAAAAATGAACTATATCACACAAAAATATTGAACTATATAACACAAAAAAAGCAAAATTGAACTACATTACACAAAAAAACGCAAAATTGAGCTATGTAACACAAAAAAATTGAACTATATAACACAAAAAAAAGCAAAATTGAACTATATAACACAAAAAAATGAACTATATAACACAAAAAAATGAACTATGTAACACAAAAAAATTGAACTAAATAACACAAAAAAAAGCAAAATTGAACTATGTAACACAAAAAAATTGAACTATATAACACAAAAAAAGCAAAATTGAACTATATAACACAAAAAAAGCAAAATTGAACTATATAACACAAAAAAAAAGCAAAATTGAACAATATAACACAAAAAAATTGAACTATATAACACAAAAAAAAGCAAAATTGAACTATGTAACACAAAAAAATTGAACTATATAACACAAAAAAGCAAAATTGAACTATATAACACAAAAAAAGCAAAATTGAACTATATAACACAAAAAAAGCAAAATTGAACTATATTACACAAAAAAAAAGCAAAATCGAATATATAACACAAAAGAAATGAACTATATAACACAAAAAAAATGAACTATATAACACAAAAAATTGAACTATATAACACAAAAATAAAGCAAAATTGAACTATGTAACACAAAAAAATTGAACTATATAACACAAAAAAAGCAAAATTGAACTATATCACACAAAAAAATTCAACTATATAACACAAAAAAAGCTAAATTGAACTATGACACAAAAAAAAATTGAACTATATTACACAAAAAAATTGAACTATATAACGCAAAAAAGCAAAATTGAACTATATAACGCAAAAAAACGCAAAATTGTACTATAGAACACAAAAAAACCAAAATGGATCTATAAACCACAAAAAAAAAGCAAAATTGAACTATATAACACAAAAAAAACAAAATTTAACGATATAACACAAAAAAGCAAAATTGAACTATATAACACAAAAAAAAGAACTATATAACACAAAAAAAATGAACTATATAACACAAAAAATTGAACTATATAACACAAAAAAAGCAAAATTGAACTATGTAACACAAAAAAATTGAACTATATAACACAAAAAAAGCAAAATTGAACTATGTAACACAAAAAAATTGAACTATATAACACAAAAAAAAGCATAATTGTACTATATAACACAAAAAAAAATGAACTATATAACACAAAAAAAAGCAAAATTGAACTATATAACACAAAAAAAAAGTAAAATTGAACTATATAACACAAAAAAAATGAACTATATCACACAAAAATATTGAACTATATAACACAAAAAAAGCAAAATTGAACTATATAACACAAAAAAAGCAAAATTGAACTATATTACACAAAAAAAAGCAAAATTGAGCTATGTAACACAAAAAAATTGAACTATATAACACTAAAAAAGCAAAATTGAAGTATATAACACAAAAAAAGCAAAATTGAACTAAATTACACAAAAAAAGCAAAATTGAACTATATAACACAAAAGAATTGAGCTATGTAACACAAAAAAATTGAACTATATAACACAAAAAAAGCAAAATTGAACTATATAACACAAAAAAAGCAAAATTGAACTATATTACACAAAAAAAAGCAAAATTGAACTATATAACACAAAAGAAATGAACTATATAACACAAAAAAATGAACTATATAACACAAAAAAAAAGCAAAATTGAACTATGTAACACAAAAAAATTGAACTATATAACACAAAAAAAAGCATAATTGTAATATATAACAAAAAAAATGAACTATATAACACAAAAAAAAGCAAAATTGGACTATATAACACAAAAAAAGTAAAATTGAACTATATAACACAAAAAAATTGAACTAAATAACACAAAAAAAAGCAAAATTGAACTATATAACACAAAAGAAATGAACTATATAACACAAAAAAAGCAAAATTGAACTATGTAACACAAAAAAATTGAACTATATAACACAAAAAAAGCAAAATTGAACTATATAACAGAACTATATAACACAAAAAAAGCAAAATTGAACTATGTAACACAAAAAAATTGAACTATATAACACAAAAAAAGCAAAATTGAACTATATAACACAAAAAAATGAACTATATAACACAAAAAAAATGAACTATATAACACAAAAAATTGAACTATATAACACAAAAAAAAGCAAAATTGAACTATATAACACAAAAAAAAGTAAAATTGAACTATATAACACGAAAAAAAATGAACTATATCACACAAAAATATTGAACTATATAACACAAAAAAAGCAAAATTGAACTATATAACACAAAAAAAGCAAAATTGAACTATATTACACAAAAAAAAGCAAAATTGAGCTATGTAACACAAAAAAAGCAAAATTGAACTATATAACACAAAAAAAGCAAAATTGAACTAAATTACACAAAAAAAAGCAAAATTGAACTATATAACACAAAAGTAATGAACTATATAACACAAAAAAATTGAACTATATAACACAAAAAAAGCAAAATTGAACTATATAACACAAAAAAAGCAAAATTGAACTATATTACACAAAAAAAAAGCAAAATTGAACTATATAACACAAAAGAAATGAACTATATAACACAAAAAAATGAACTATATAACGCAAAAAAAAAGCAAAATTGAACTATGTAACACAAAAAAATTGAACTATATAACACAAAAAAAGCATAATTGTAATATATAACACAAAAAAATGAACTATATTACACAAAAAAAAGCAAAATTGAGCTATGTAACACAAAAAAATTGAACTATTTAACACAAAAAAAGCAAAATTGAACTATATTACACAAAAAAAAGCAAAATTGAACTATATAACACAATAGAAATGAACTATATAACACAAAAAAATGAACTATATAACACAAAAAAATTGAACTATATAACACAAAAAAAAGCAAAATTGAACTATGTAACACAAAAAAATTGAACTATATAACACAAAAAAAGCAAAATTGAACTATATAACACAAAAAAATGAACTATATAACACAAAAAAATGAACTATATAACACAAAAAATTGAACTATATAACACAAAAAAAAGCAAAATTGAACTATGTAACACAAAAAATTGAACTATATAACACAAAAAAAAGCATAATTGTACTATATAACACAAAAAAATGAACTATATAACACAAAAAAAATTGAACTATATAACACAAAAAAAATTGAACTATATAACACAAAAAAAAGCAAAATTGAACTATATAACACAAAAAAAAGTAAAATTGAACTATATAACACAAAAAAAAGCAAAATTGAACTATATAACACAATAGAAATGAACTATATAACACAAAAAAATGAACTATATAACACAAAAAAATTGAACTATATAACACAAAAAAAAGCAAAATTGAACTATGTAACACAAAAAAATTGAACTATATAACACAAAAAAAGCAAAATTGAACTATAACACAAAAAAATGAACTATATAACACAAAAAAAAGCAAAATTGAACTATGTAACACAAAAAAATTGAACTATATAACACAAAAAAAAAATAATTGTACTATATAACACAAAAAAATAAACTATAAAACACAAAAAAAAATTGAACTATATAACACAAAAAAAATTGAACTATATAACACAAAAAAAGTAAAATTGAACTAATATAACACAAAAAAAAATGAACTATATCACACAAAAATATTGAACTATATAACACAAAAAAAGCAAAATTGAACTATAAAACACAAAAAAAGCAAAATTGAACTATATTACACAAAAGAAAGCAAAATTGAGCTATGTAACACAAAAAAATTTAACTATTTAACACAAAAAAAGCAAAATTGAACTATATAACACAAAAAAAGCAAAATTGAACTATGTAACACAAAAGAAATGAACTATATAACACAAAAAAAATGAACTATATAACACAAAAAAAAGCAAAATTGAACTACGTAACACAAAAAAATTGAACTATATAACACAAAAAAAGCAAAATTGAACTATATAACACAAAAAAAAATGAACTATATAACACAAAAAAAATGAACTATATAACACAAAAAAATTGAACTATATAACACAAAAAAAGCAAAATTGAACTATGTAACACAAAAAAATTGAACTATATAATACAAAAAAATGAACTATATAACACAAAAAAATGAACTATATAACACAAAAAAATTTAACTATATAACACAAAAAAAAGCAAAATTGAACTATGTAACACAAAAAAATTGAACTATATAACACAAAAAAAAGCATAATTGTACTATATAACACAAAAAAAAATGAACTATATAACACAAAAAAATTGAACTATATAACACAAAAAAAATTGAACTATAAAACACAAAAAAAAACAAAATCGAACTATTATAATATAACACAAAAAAAGATCAAACTGAAATTATAATTAACTGTAATATTAATCATACCAATGACTTTTTTTTAAATAATTATGTACAAATACTTGTATTTTATCTAAATGAACATATTTTTCGTAGGTGTACGTGACAGAAATAGACCCGATTTGTGCTCTCCAAGCTGCGATGGACGGCTTCAGAGTCGTGAAGCTAACAGAGGTAAAATAAATTTAAACCAGCCCTTAACTGAAAATTACATAACTGTCGACAGAATTAAAAATAAAATTAATAAGTAGTCTATGTGTTCTTCCAGATTATGTTCTACATCCATGTCAAATTTCTACATCTATGTTAATGCATGCAAAGGGAATATATTTTCTTTCTGTGCATCCTCTCCTCCATCGATTAAAGGTAAGCAACGCATATGCAATTGCGTATGTCTATGGGCAACGGTCACTTCGCAATTTTAGCGATTTCACTCGTTTGCCACCTTATCATATAAAAAAAACCTAAAGACCATAGTCTGAAAGAACACATAGGCCACTTATAACGTTTTTTTAATTCCGCGCGAACGCAGTCGCTGGCGACCGCTAGTTTATAAGTAATATTTTGTTGTACAGGTGATAAGACAAGTGGACATTGTGATAACGGCGACCGGTAACAAGGGCGTGGTGACACGTGACCACATGGAGCGCATGAAGAACGGCTGCGTGGTGTGCAACATGGGGCACAGCAACACAGAAGTGGATGTGCATGCGCTCCGCACTCCTGACCTGCTGTGGGAGAGGGTGCGCAGTCAGGTGAGCTGACGTCATCACGACATGTCCTAACTTGATTATAACACTGACAAATGGATAGGCTATAACATGTGGTATCTTGTGCCTATTTCAATAGGGACTAAACAAAATGCATTCCGAAAAGATTACGTAACTGTTAGGAAGAAAATCCGGCACTGCCGGTATACTGGCACAACACTAGCCTTACCAAAATGTCGACGTTTATGTCCCCTCACTAATCATTCTGACACTGAACTTTGTAATGAAAGCACGTCATACGCGCCAAAGGATTCTAACTAATAAAGTTTGAAATAACGAACTTTAAAATGTATGGAACTGAGGCGCGACAATCACGTGACGTCGCGAATCCCGAAATATCGAAAGTTATGTCGGTTCTATGCATTTTTGAAGTTCATTGTGGAATCGCTTCGGAGCGAATGCACTTTGTTTAGCATTTACCTATCTATAGAAATCAATATTGTAGCCCGCTAAGACAGAAACCGGTAGCCAAGTCAAACTAAATTATGGCAGCACACTAGCGCCTCCTACAACATCAAAAATGTCACAAGATGCTCTTTATACTGTAGCTGTCATGTCATTATTAGGATTTCGGAGCTCGAAAGAATAAAAAAGCAATTATAGGATCACTCTGTTGTCCGTCCGCTTTTTTTCTATTATGTCTTTTTCTATGTATAAGTAGGTTTTATACAAAATCTGGTTAAGCGCGATAGTAGCGCCTCTCACCGGTTCAGATATCCTTGTTTGACTTTGCATGTTACTTTGTTGTGAGGCTTTTTATTTCTTTGACTGTCTGTCTGTCTTGTCGTTTGCATGTATGATTATTTCATCATCATCAGCTCACTATACGTCCCCACCTCGGACTCGGGGCTCGGAGCCTACCCTAAGTTATGGGTGATTAGGCCATAGTCAACCAAGCTGGCCAAGTGCTGGTTGGTTGACTTCACTCCTATCATGGTATTTCTTCTCAGATATGTGCAGGTTGCATCACGATGTTTTCCTTCACCGTAAGAACGTCGGATAAATGTACATATGCAAATCGGAAATCGAAAAACACATTGGTACATGGCGGGATTCGAACCCAGGACCTGCAGATTGCAAGCCAAGTACTTTACCACTGAGCCACCGACGCTGATTGATTGATTGGATGATTATTTACCGTAATTTAATAGCGTCATGTACTCATATTTGTCGTGTTACCTAGCTTTATACATCCTAAATTACTTTTACATAATTCTTCAAGTCTGGTTTTTTTTCGGTTAATATTTCCAGTACAAGCAAAGGCCATAGTTTTTTTTCGAGAAAAATAGTTGAATGATTATTCTTCTTGTTTTCCAGCCTCTCAATAGTTCACAACCTAACACGGGCCTCCACCAAAAGGTGGGTAACCGCATTTTGGTGTTGTAGTAGAATTTTGCCCGTGCTTTCATTTTTAACTTTTGTTGCCAGTTAAAACCTCACCACAATAAATATGTGATAAAAAAATCTTCGAGTGACTTATCTCTCATGACCCATAAAACAACCTTACTGAAGTAAGGAATAGCATTTCTCTTCCCATCTCTTTTCTCCTTTTTATCTGTTCCAACAAAAAGCTGCCTGTTCGTTTACATCTACTAAAAGAAAACTGTTTCGTTTTTCTCGGTGTTTAGTTGTCTTATTTGATTTCCGATTTCACTGTATAAGACATATCTTTATCACTGTTTTGTCAAAGATAATGACAAGGATGGCGATATGTTTTATAAAGATTTTTTGGTCTCAGAAACCAACGATTAGTTGATTGATTTGATGGACAGTACTTATAGTTTTGACAGTGAAATCATCTGTACAAAAATATGTCTATCTCAGTTTTTTTTCAGTAAGTTTGAGAGAGATGGTTATATGTTTCATAAGACTGTTTTACAAGTAGCTTATTTTATATTATTTAACAACTGTATGTCTTTGTGTGATGTTATTTATGATTTTATTAGATCACTATCGATATTAAATCCGATCGGAAATGACAATACGTATATTGATTTCAAAGTCGTGGAAAATCAAAAATAACTTTATCTACTACGTAATATATATTAAATCTATATCTGATTTACGTACTATCATTGTTATTAAGTATTGTGACATATTTTTTTATGTAAAAGTACATATATGTAACATATACTTAATTGTCAGTTTTGACAGCGTCAATATACGCTATATATATATTTGATGGGGTCCACTAGTAACTAAAAGAAGAAGAAGAAGATATATATTTTTAAGAAAGGAACACTTTTTTCATATACAGTCGTATCTGGGTTAGCGAGAGTCATTGTCCGGTCTTAACGGATGACCACAAGCGAGAAACTGGTTAGAGAGAATCCTCTATAAGCGAGAAAATATCCCGGTAATTTAGACTCTCGCTTATCCAGTTTTAACTCTATGCGTTATAAGAGACGACTGACTTACAGATATTTTTATGAAATTGTCATTTTATTGTACTACAAAATAACATAAAGATTAACTTAAAATTTTAACAAAAGAAAATGAAATAAATGTTAATATTATACGAGTTTATATCTAATAATATAAACTCACAGTTGAGATGTCATTTTGTATGTATATTTTCCGTCTACCCTACAAATGTGTTGTCCCCAGGTGGACCATATCATCTGGCCGAATGGGAAACGCATAGTGCTGCTGGCCGAGGGTCGACTGGCCAATCTCTGCTGCTCCTCTCTACCTTCCTTCGTGGTGTCAGTGACCGCGGCCACACAAGCTCTCGCCCTTATAGAGTTATACAACGCACCGCAGCATAGGTATAAGGTAGGTAGTCTATATATATATATACTAGCTGTCGCCCGCGACTCCGTCCGCGCGGGAATAAAAATAGATGTTGTCCGATTCTCAGACGTACTCAATATGCTCACAAAATTTCATGAGAATCGGTCAAGGTGTTTCGGAGGAGTATGGGAACGAAAATTGTGACACGAGAATTTTATATATAAGATCAATTGCTGTTCGTTAGTCTCGCTAAAACTCGAGGACGACTGAACGGATTTATCTTATCGTGGTCTAACATTTCAGTTCGTGGAGGTCTAGGGAAGGTTTAAAAGCTGAGAAAAATAATAATTGCTGGGGACTAATTAAGTTTTTTTTTTATTCCATGCGAACGTAGTCGCTGGCGATCGTTAGTTTGATATAAAATCGAACCTGATTTAGCGAGAGTCATTAGGTTCCGACGGTCAACCTTCAAAAGCGAGAAACTCGAGTAAGAGAGAAACCTCTATAAGCGAGAATAATTTCGTGGTCTCTTGGACTCATGCTTATCTAGATTCGATTGTATCATTTAATCTATACATTTAGATAAAGAGTAATAAAATAATGGAGAAAGGAATTAATGTATGATGAATGTGCGAGTCAGTCATTGACCTCTATATATGGACCGCCAGGTTCCAACCACACCATCTCGATGGATGGCAATCCACAAGCGTGCGGTTTGCGCGAAACTTCCTGCCTCGCACAGCAGCGTTGTGGAATGGTCTGTCCTCGGCGGTATTTCCAAAACGCTGCGACTTAGGGTCCTTCAAGAAGCGAGCTTATCACCACCTAAAAGGCCGGCAACGCATCTGCGGTTCCTCTGGTATCGCTAATGTCCATGGGCGTCGTTGAAAACCTTGGTGTTCCCGCTGCTCGTTTGGCCCCTTCTGTTATAAAAAAGGCTATAAACAGGGGTATTTAGTGCGTATTTGATTTTCGTCATTTTGACGCTGACGGTTGCATTTGGCAGCGAGTGTTGAACTAATAATAGATAGTATTAACTGTTAGGAACTTCAATAGGAGTGTTTGAGTCGGAACAAAGAAAAAGCTGAAATTTCCTACCTATCCATTTATTAAGATTATAGATTCAAAGTCAAAGATCCCAAACGATACGTTCAATGAATGTATGTTGCAGGCGGACGTATACTTGTTGCCAAAGAAAATGGACGAATACGTAGCGAGTCTCCACTTGCCGACATTTGACGCGCATCTGACGGAGCTGACTGATGAGCAGGCCAAGTACCTAGGTCTGAACAAGGTGGGGCCCTTCAAGCCCAATTATTACAGGTACTAGCAGAGACGACGTTATCGCACGCCAAAGCACTAAGGCTTTCATTAAAAACAGGGCATTGTAATTGGTAGATGTTTTTATCAAGGATTTGGATGAATGTGGATGGATGTAAATGATAATGTATGGAGGGATTTTGCAAAAATGATTGCTTAGTGTATAGACAATATGTAGAGAAAGATGCAGAATCAGGAATAGTGTTTTTATGTTCAAAATTTAATGATTTAAAATAAAAATAGATGTTTTAAGTGTGCTTTGATAGTGTGACCTTGAAAATATGTTTTAACGATTAATGTTACAGTGCCCTGTTTTTTTAGTGCATATTGAATATGAATTGGTGTGAAATTGAAAAAATAATTAAATCAGTTCCTTATGAATTGCCATGGAATCGATTTATTAAGACTGTCGATAGTGATGTGTTTAGTTGCAATAGATATCGATAATTTCTTGAATATCGATTACTTAGCTGACCCTAAAAATTATCTCGTTCTTAATTTGAATTGTATTATTGACAATAAGTTTATGTATTTATGCCTATTTTTTAGCTATTATATCTATTAAATATATGTATTATGTGCTTACACCTTAAATAATTATTTTTCATTATGTTCTGTAACATGTAGAATGTACTATTTCTTTATATATTAATAGCTTAACCCTTTTAAACATTTGTAATATATTTATATATATATTTTTAAATCGAATATATGTGTCCGAATACTAATTGTAATTTACATATAACTGTATTTCAAATAAAATCGATATCGATAAAAATCGATCTCAATTCAGAACCCTAATATCGATAGATTTTCCCCCCTCACTAGTTACAATAAGAGTCTGTATTCAATAATAGTCTTAATCCAAAGCCATTTAATATTTTTATTATGTATATTATTTAATAAGATATTTAATTAAATTGAATTTCGACTGTAAATTTTCTCAAATTACATAAATTAGATATAAGTAATTTCAAATGCATTTGCACAATGATTTTTCAGTTTTTTTTTTAATTTTCTTTTTTTTTATTATTAACGCGTACGAAATAGAAATATTTACGGATCTGACGGTAACGTGCGTATTTAATCTTGTATGTGTGTGTTGTGCTATGTATATGTATGTGTGGTTACTCCACGGCTTTTGCTGTTCTGTTTTGCGAACATAGTTTTGTAAGAAAAATAATTTAAACATTTACTGCCACACTCAAAGTTAAGAGTGCCACACGGTTGGTTTCCGAGACCAAAATATCTGTTTAAAACATATCGTCATTCCAGAGATTTTGGTTTCAGAAACCCATAGTAAGAAATTTATAATAAGACTTTGCTTATCATTGAATTTCGAAGTAACGCTATCGCTATCTCTTTCTTACTTCAAGAGAATGAAAGGGATATCATGATTAACAGTGGGATCTCAAGACTCTGAGAGTGGCAGATATTAAGTTCTCTTACGTTCTATACAATTAAAGCTTTAGCAACAATTTTGTACTCATGTAATTTGTTATCTCTGTCTATACCTGAACGGTAAACAAAGCTTATAAGTATCAGCATGTATTGTAATATTACAGTGGGTTTTCATTGCATAAACATTTAAAAGGGAATTTACTTGAAATGTAAATGAATGTATGCGTGTAGTTGTATTAGTACTATACGTGCACAATAACATGAAGTGTATTGCCAATGACGTCAAAACGGTATACACAAATTTATCTACCACATTGAGACATTTCAGGGTTATACGAGATATGTTAGCAGAAGGGATCTCCCTTCCCCTGTTTTCATTTATGTATCTTGTTATTGTGCGCGCGTTGTAGATACTGCACGTTTGGTAGCAAGTTAAATGGAATGCATTAGAAAATAACACTTAATATATTTGTGATAAGGTTGTTTATTGCATTAGATATTTTACGGATTTCTTTTTTGTACATTTTTCTATGATTTCATATTTTAGTTTGAGTATTTTCAGGCTTAGATATTGTAAAGAATAAGTAAAAAAACTTTCCTTTGGTAGTATGGGGTTTAATTCAGTATTATTGTATAAGGGTTTGATGGGGTTAAATCTTTTCTGGGAGATGGGGGGGATGCCATTTAGGGGTGGGAGGGTATTAGTGGAAGTTTGGTTACCATTTCACCAATGAGGAAATACTTCCGTATAAGGATTGTTTTTTTAATTTGTCAAACGTTCTAGTGATTATTTGGTTACCAATATTTTGATAATATACTTTTTATATATTTCTTTAATTCGTAAGTATTTTGTGTTGATATTGTTTTTATTTTTAAAAGTGTTAAGTTTTTTATTCTCGTTTTTTTTGGAGCAGCTTTGGAATTGTATATTCGTTTTGTGTTACGTTATTTATTTTTAATTATATGGTTTAATATTTTGTTATTTTATTTAATATAAATATTAGCTTGTCATTAAAAATATAAAACATAATAGTCACGATATTAAGATCTATTTTTCTTCATTCCGTTAGATTTTTTATAAATATATAATTTATTTATTTATCGTTTATTTTTTCATCTATTTACAAATATGTGTTAAATTGTCATAAATAAATTGATTAAGTAAATATTAAAATAGGTTTAAATTCAGTTTTCGTCCGACAAACATGTCTGGTGAGGGGCGCTACTATCGCGTTTTGTTCTGTCAGGAAATATATAAAACCTACATGGATAGAAAATGTCATTAAACAAAAAAACATAGGATTGCAGCTACAGTACGAATAGAAGCTTGTGATACTGATAGCACTTCAACAGGAGAGCGCTAATTTACCCACCAGATTAGATATTCGAGTCGGTTTAAAAAATATCACAAGGATCTTGTGCCGCTTTTTTGAATTTGACAGAAGGCGCTAGTGAGCTATAATAGTTTAGTTTGACCTTTGTCCAGTGGGTTAGATATCCTTGTCGGTCTGTACAGTACAACAAGAAACTTGTGACACTTTTTTGAATTTGACAGAAGGCGCTAGTGAGCTATTGTAATTTAGTGATACTTACGACCATCAGATCGGTTTGTCGGTATTTAAAAGGTGATTTTTTTTTATTATCTGACATAATTATAATCTATATGCCAAATGATGCCAGTGGGCGAGGTTAGTTTATCTTATATTGCCGTAAAATGCTTGTACAAATAAAGTTTTTTATAAGATTTGAATCGATAATATGGGCTTTTTATGTCTTTTTTTTGTCCCACCTGATGTGTGTTTGGAGTGTCGATCTAAAATCTAGATAAAATTGGAATAAAGCCTAAATCATTTGTAAGTAGTAGTGAGTATTAAGAATACTGTTGCCATGTTTTAATAAATAAGTCGGGAAAATTAATATTTGTTTCATTTTCTACTTATTATGACTTTTGTAGACATAACGGTGACGGCGGCTTAAGGGTTAAGCACTTGTCGTGTGTAATCTTGGCTTTAATTCTATTTGACCTCTCCAATGTTTTTCGATTTTCATATGTACATTTATCCGACGTTATCTTACGGTGAAGGAAAACATCGTGATGCAATCTGCACATATCTGAGAAGAAATTGAAAATGCACTCGCACTGTGCCAGTGTGGTTTACTAAGACCTAGTCACCCCTAATTTAGGCTCTGCCCCCCTCAATGGGGATGTATAAAGAACTTATGATGATACCCTAAGGGCTTGTTTTACAATGTCCAAGTAATGTGCTGGATTACTAACAAATAAATGAACTGACACAATCTTTCCTGACAAAATATATTCCGTTTAACAGCTTATTTGGATTGTTAAACGCCAACGACTTTATACGATAAATAAGTTTAAAGTAGCTTATTCAGGACATTGTTGAGCAAGTGAAATGAAAGGTTGTTTGGCAAAATGACAATTGTAGTGCAAAGGATTATAAAAACACATAAATGGTTTGACATGTATGTCTTCGGGCGGGATGGCGTGGCGCAACTAGTAGATGCAGAGTGTAGGCCGCGCGGGACGGCGGGTGGGGGACCCCCAGCACTGCTGCCCCGCCGTCGGTGCAGTAGTACCAAACAGACATAGTGAAAGAGGCCGTTAGTGTAGGTTTCTACTGTGTAAATATTTAACGCTAATTTCTTTAAAATAAACTGAAACAATCTTCAATCAATCCTTGCCTGACGAATTTTGATTAAAAATTAATAAGATAAAAAAAAATAATTTTACGGATTTTAACCGAAAAATTCGTTAAAAATGTTATTTCATTTTAGTAACACAATTATAATTGTTACATTTCTCAATAAGAAAAGTTGTGGCCATGATTCTATTTCTACAATTTAATATATTATTGCTATTTATTGCAACGTGTTTTGCCCAAAATGGCTGCCAGATGAATCCTAATAAACCGTTGCGAGCACACGAGACAGATTGCGCCAAATTCTACCAATGCAGTAACGGGCATGATTTCGAAATGACCTGTGGACCTGGCACTGTTTTTGATGAGAATTTACAGGTAAATTACGATTAAAATCAACACAGATAACAATGCAACAATAATCATCGATATTATTTGAGTTAAAAAGTGATAAAAAAAAATCTTGACTAAGAGCTAAGTATAATTTGTCTTATATAGCAGTTGCTAGCGACTCCGTTCGCGCGGATTGAGGGAAAAACTTAATAAGTAGCCTATATATTCCTCCAAACTGCTCTGCATCTATGACTAATTTCAGCGATATCCGTGCAGCTGGAGATACCTTCCATACATCTAAATATTCCCATTTATAATATTAGTAAGATGCTAGAAGATCTATTACAGAAGTAAACTCATTATCTTTATATATATAATTCTTCTGTGAGTGTGTATGTCACTGAACTTCTCTCAAACGACTGGACTGATTTTGATGAAATTTTTTGTGTGTGTTCAAGGGGATCTGGGAATTGTTTAGATTCACAATTTTCATCAAATATTAACTTCATATTAATTTATTCAAATTAAAGACGTGTAGACAGGACAACGTCTGTCGGGTCCGCTAGTATAAATATAAAAATCAATTGCTGTTCGTTAGTCTCGATAAAATTCGAGAACGGCTGAATGGATTTATCTTATCTTGGTCTTGAAATGTTCGTGATGGTCTAGAGAAGGGTTAAAAGGTGAGAAAAATTCGAGTAATTGCCGGGAACTATAGTAATTAAGTTTTTTTCATTGAACGCGGACAGAGTCGCGGGCGATAGTTAGTAAAAGATAATTATTAAAATCTTAGGTTTGCAACTGGCCATCGGCGGTGGACTGCAAAAAGAAATCAACTCCAAAGCAGCCAGAGAAATCTCAGCCCCCGAAGAAAGACGGTAAAGCACCTTCAAAAGCTCCAGCCGCTAAAGATGCTAAAAAACCAGCCGCTAAAGATACTAAAAAGCCAGCCGCAAAAGCTGAGAAAAAACCAGCTAAAGCTTAAACATTAAAAAAAAATGTAACACTATAAACGCAACCACAAAGTGATTAAATAATTTTCTGATTTAAATATCTTTTTACGCATATCCCCTTCCAAATAATCCATCTTTTTTTGGTTTTTCTTTTCTACGGATGACTCCAAGGGGGTGTAAGACGACGGTAAAGTTTGAGTTCGCAAGTTGAGTTTTGGAGGGAACCTACGAGAAAAAAAGGTTTGTTATTTTTGATTTAGAAGTTACATAATAATACATAAAGTATAGTACATTTAATGGACATGACAAATAATCTTATTAATATTATAAATGTGAATGTTTGGATGGATGGATGTTTTTTACAAAATAACTCCAGAACAGCCGAACGGATCCGTCTAAAATTTGGCATAAACATAGAACATCGTCTGGAAGAACGCATAGACTATAATACTTATTACGTTTTTTTTTAATTCCGCACAGACGGAGTTATTGGCGACAGCTATAATCTTAAATTAGCAAATGATTGCTTCTGTATATGTGTTTGTATGCACGTTATCAGATGTAGAGGTATTTATGCGTAATCATTAAATGACTCAGAAACTACTGGAAATGTTCGTCATTATGATAGGACAAGTGTTCAGTCCGGGTACACTTTTAAAGAAACGAATCAACATATCGCGTATCATCTCAAAGGTCTGCAACGCATCTCCGGTTCCTCTTGTATTGTGGATGTCTATGAACATCGATGAACACTTCGATGTTTCCGCTATTCGTTTGCTGCTTTCTCGTATAAAAAAAGCCTATGTTTCCGGCGCGGCGTTCAGTTCTCTGAGGGCTTCTTTATCTAAATTGAGGATTACTTCATCAAGTAAGAAATAAAAATAGTGTATATGTATCTGAAACATGACACATCATTATCTTATTAATATTATAAATGCAAATGTTTGGATGAATGGATGTTTGTTAGATGATATGTCCAGAACAGCTGCATGGATCTCGATGCAATTTGGCGTAGATGTAGAACATAGTCTAGAAGAATATATAAGCTTAAATAAAACTTAAGTAGGATGTTATTAGCACACTAGAGAATCGTCGTGAAGTTGCCAATTCAAAGATCTGGCCATTTACACAACGCCATTTTATGCTGCTCTTTCGAAATAAAGTTTTCTTTGTTCACGAAAAACCGCACCTACATACAATTAAAAGATTCGGCTACATTTTTTATGAATCACGGTATATTTTAGTAATAATAAAATAATTTATCAGCCATAAATAGTGTTTAGATAAGCCGCTATGATTTCATGTTATATCACCGTGGGTTTCTGACAACAAAATCTATCGTCATAAAATATATCTATATACTTATAGAAATTTAACAGTGGTAGAGCCCGCTTTAACATCTTCGCACGAATTGTCCCGGCTCGCCCGGTGAAATACCACGACCACACAGAAGACACGGGTCAAGTAAAAGCAATTCCGCGTTTCGTCTGATGAGTGTTCGTCCCGGAGGCCTAATTTAGTCCTTTTTCCCTTCCCTAGAAGTGGAAGTGGACTTTCGGGATGAGATGATGCATGGGAAGGGAAAATATTTTATTTCTGTGCATCCTCTCCTCCGTCGATTAAAGGTAGGCAACGCATATGCAATTGCGTATGTCTATGGGTAACGGTCACTTCGCTATTTCAGCGATCAGATGGCCGCTCGCTCGTTTGTCACCTTTGTTATGCAATTTTATGTTCGAGAAAATAGTTGATTTTCTATAGAGTTTTTTTTAATAAAAATGGCGGCCACATTTTAACAGGTAACTTGACAATATGACATTTTTAATGCAAAATTGATATTTCATTAAAATCTATATGTATGTACTTATCATACAACCAGATCTTATATATGGAAATAACAGCTGATAAAATCTTATAATTGCCGATATCTTAAAGATCTTTATCAAAAACATCGATTTTAAGTGTTACCTGTCAACATTTTAGTCAGGAACTAGTTAAAAGTCGTGTTCAAATAATTAGCTGGCACATGTATGACAATTTAAAAGATAAATGTTTACGGTGGGCTTCCACTGTTACAAAGATATTGTTACTCTAATTTTTTAAAGAGAAGTTAATTCTTAACTGTATACTTAAGGCTCGGCGGTCGTTGAAAATAACAAAATTAAGCAATTTCGAATCCCGCCATGTAGCAATGTCACCCGTGACTTAGGGTAGGCTCCGAGCCCCTCAGTGGGGACGTATGGACGCTGATGATGAAATCTAAAATATATCGAACTAGCTCATATTACAAACCGGTCTTATCTTAAATACTTACGGGTTTGACTCTACGTAAACCGAATTTCGATGTTCTATTCGACATATTTCCGACGTTCTCTTTTCCGAATTCCTTCCACTGGACGCGTGTCGTCTGTGTGGTCGTGGTATTTCACCGGGCGAGCCGGGACAATTCGTGCGAAGATGTTAAAGCGGGCTCTACCACTGTTAAAACTGTTTCCGAGACCTCCTGTAAAAAAAATATTGTTATCTCTGTTTTTTCAAAGATAATGAGAGGGATGACGATATGTTTTATACCGGGATTATTGTCTCAGAAACCAACCATTAGTCTTAGATTGTCACAGATTTATAACAAACCGGAACACAGAATTGTAGCCAGTCTCCGGAGGTCATTTCTTAGTGTTCATTTTCTCAGTGTGTTATTTACAATACAAAATCGACTCTCGATCAGACATCAAATGGAAACACTTCATCTATATTAGAGGTTCCCAAACTTATTTTGTCTACTGCTTACTTTGAGAATAAATATTTTTATAGCGACTCATATTAGACTTTAAGCAATCTTTTAATTCATACGAGTATTAGTTGATGTTCACAAGTTGTTGTTGAGAGTAGAGCACATGCAGTCGTTGTCTAAGAGACCTCATAGCTAAATAAAATTACAAATCACCCCCAGGCCTCTACACAACGCCTCCATTTTCTTTTCGGGTCTCTTACTCCCTTGAGACCTGCAGCGTACACAAGGGGGCGTTATCGTCCACTGTGGGAAAGACTGATCTATAGGTTATATATATCTGTGCCTCATCATTTACCCCCCTAAAATATCTTAAAGAATTCTTATAAATATTAAAAAAAAAAGAACACATGTAATTGTCACTTAAGCATTCGATAAGGTGTGAAATAATCAATGTAACTTCGATTTTATTACTTCAAATAATGATATCATTTTACCAGAGATTCAATTAATATAATCAATATTATCGCGTATTAATATAAATTCTAGATAATTAGACATATCATTTGTTATACTGCTAAGCGATAGACGCTACTGTTTTTTGTTCAAGTGAACTATGTGAATAGGTAAGTTATTTAATTTTATTTTTTTCAGAAAAGGAATACACAAAAAATGAACAAAAAGGTTTTAATGTACGCGTTTTTTTTCTTTTTTGATTTAATGTAATACGAAAGTGGACAGTGTTATTGTAATGTGACGCATATTTTTAAAAGATAATTAAAGCCTTCAGCTGTATTTTTAGAGATACTACTCGTCCTGGCTTCGTATGGCTTTATACATGCATTTTACAACAATATGAAATATAGAAAAGCTTAATGTTACTCAGGGATGATGTGAGATTAAAATGGCGAAAGTAGTTTTAAAATCGGTCAAGTAGTTTTTGAGTTCATTCGTCATAAATAAACAAATCTCTTATTATAACTTAGTATGGATAGAATTTTCGCTTCATACAACGCTTATGAGCATATCTTTTCTTGTATGCTAGAAATAAAAATATGTTTACAGTTTACGCAAGCAAAATCGGAGACTAGCAGCTAGTTAATGATATTCAGATATCTATCCGATATAATAGAATCAATTAATCATTATATTAAGCCACTTTAATACGAGATTTATTTTTTGTGGAAAATTTGGCGTTTTGTATTAGGTAGAAACTAGATAGAAACTAGGATTTTTATCTATTTCAATAGAAATCTAATTCCATTTTTCTGTTGATAAAAGTTTTCGAAAAGGTTAAGGCAATTCTAATCCGTGTAAGATTATTTACAATCATATAAGACACAGTTTATAAATGGTCTTAAACATATTATTTCGGGAAATTATATCAATAAAGAAAGATGTTACAATCCATTGCATTTTCGAAAAAAAAAGTAACGAAAAATTCAAAATCGGAACACCAGGGGCGGAGTTACGCGTTAACACGCATAAAAAAGAACGTACAGGACGAATCGATAACCTCCTCCTTTTTGAAGTCGGCTAAAAAGTAGATTTATCTTTCTACGTCAAAATTGACCATGTAGCTAGTAAACCTAAAAGTCGAGATAACATAGACAAAGTATAACTCTCACACATGTATGTAGATTAACGTGGATTAATTATTAATTGAAAATTAATTCAATGATAATAATATTAAATCTAATTGTAAATATTGTAGTTTCCATGTGAAGTAAAGAGTTACGTCAATTCTTTATCTTTAACAATATTATGAAATGATTCTTTTGTTTGTATATAATAAACTCAAAAACTACTAAATAGTTTTTGACATTTTTTTAAATGAAAAAAAGAATTTCTATATTTGAATAATAATAGAGTATTTTTTATCTGTTTAAACATCTAACAAGCATGTAAAAACTATTTTTTACTTATCCATTTTTAGACAAAAATAAAATTCTTTGTACTGACGAAAATCAATACAAAAAGTAGCTGTCGCACGCGAAGTCAAAATTAAAAAAAAGCTTATAAGTAGTCTATGTCTTCTTCCAGTCTATGCTCTATATCTTTGCCAAATTAAATCCGTTCGTACCGTTCTGAAGATACCTTCTTACAAACATCCATCCATCTAAACATTCGCATTTATAATATTAGTAAGATCGTTGTTCTTTTGTTTTGTGATGGGGAATTGACAGCATATTGATAGATAGATTTGGAGGGAAATAAAATCTAAAGTGAAAGAGACAGGGAGATGATTAGAAAGAGATGACAATATGTTTGTAAAGATATTTCTATAGTTGAAACGTACATGAAATTTTGTCGGTGCATCAGCCTTTAATGTTGGCAGGAAACAGATAAATTCCTTGTCGTAATCATGTTGCGTTGATTGACGACTTGATTTTTAAATTACAAGCACTCGTATTTTATTACTTTTATTACGGGACTATTTACATTTTACAGTTATTTTATGTTGTAAAGATTTATTTTGATTCATGTTTATGATTATGTTATTTAAATTGCATTTTGAAGGTCTATGTCAATATAACCAATGATACCAACATGACAAAGGTTAAAATATGAATTTTTATAACGGAAATAACCGAATTGAAGTTGTAAAGTTTAAAGTTGTTTGAATGATAAAAGCTTTTGATGAAGATCTGTTTAACTATTTATTATTAAGCAATGTTCTACATTTAAGTCTCTTGCTCCAGTCGAATTAATATTTTTTTTCACTTAGTGTAATATAAACTCTTTTGTCAAAAATACATTTTGTGTTTAAAAAGATTTCTTCTCACTCGAATGTCATGATACAAACTAGTCATAAAAGCCACATTTTTATTAGACAAAGTAGTTATTTAAATTAAAAAATAATAAAGGAAAGTAAGGCAAAAACTCTAGCCAATGACAGGAAAAATCTGGAATATGTCAATACTTGTATACTCCGACTAAGTGTGATTGATGTTTTCTTTATCTAAGATAGTTGTCTAGTCGTTACAATCTGACAATTGAATCAGGCATACGTATCAAATGAAGAATGTCATATTTAGACTTAAGCCTTATCAGCCTTCGCCTAAGTAAGAATAAAAAAAAACAATACTTAATGGTTCAATGAAACACACACTTTACAAGAATTACTCACGCCTTTAATGCAGAAGGGTTGGTAGAGACTCCGGACATTAAGGCCTTCTGAACATCATCAGCTCACTATACGTCCCCACCGAGGTGCTCGGAGCCTACCCTAAGTTAGGGGTGATTAGGCCATAGTCAACCACGCAGCCCTAATGCGGGTTGGTTGACTTCACACATATCTTTGAATTTCTTCTCAGATATGTGCAGGTTGCATCACGATGTTTTCCTTCACCGTAAGAACGTCGGATAAATGTACATATATAAAATCGGAAATCGAAAAACACATTGGCACATGGCGGGATTCGAAACCAGGACTTGCAGATTGCAAGTCAAGTGCTTGACCCCTGAGCCACCGACGCTGCCAGCGTCCCCTTCTGGACACACCTTAAATTGAAGAATATATCACTTCGGTTTCGGATACATCAGCTCTATACGTCTCCACTGAGGGACTCAGAGCCTACCCTAAGTTAGTGGTGACGGTTTTGGATGCTCGTGATATTTTTTTAGTATTATTACTGAATTTCGTGCTATATATTTTTTTAAAACATAGGATGTAAAATTAATGTAGAGTTTTAATAAAAAATGTTTTTTTTTCAACAATCTTTATTAGCTTTTACGTTCAATAAAAATATGTATATTGATAAAGGGAAAGAACATAATAGTATTCATTTGTTAAAAATATTTTGTTTATCTAGTTTCTATTATAAAATACGTTGAAATAAAATTTGTGCTAATAATGTTAGTGTAAATTATCAAAATCGGTCATCTCTACAACATTCTAAAATTGATATTTCTTTGAAATGCGTTTTTTTTATTATCATACAAAACCTTATAACCCTCTTAATATATGATTCATGTATATAACGCGTTATGTTATATTTTTTAATCATATTTGATATTAAAAGAATTCCTAATCTTTAAATCTTTGAAGAAATCACGTGCGCATTTTTTATTTATAAAAAGGATCAAGATTGTCTATATAAAGGTTACTGATCCTTAAAAATTTATGTCATTTTCACTGATTTATTATAATGCATAACTAGCTGTCGCCTGCGACTTCGTCCGCGCGGAATTAAAAAACTTAATAAGTAGCGTATGTGTTCTTCCAGACTGTGTGTGCCAAATTTCATCATAACATGTTGAGCTGTTCCGAAGATACCTTCAAACAAACTTCCATCTAAACATTCGCATCTTTATATATATAAAAGAAAGTCGTGTTAGTTACACTATTTATAGCTCAAGAACGGCTTTACCGATATGCCTGAAAATTGGTGAGGAGGTAGCTTAGAGCCAGAAGACGGACATAGGATACTATTTACTCATTTTATTATCATTATTTTTTAATTCGAATTTATGCCTTGAAGAGCTGCTTTTTATTTAACTTACTAAGATGTGGATGGATAGGTGGACTACACTAATTAAGTTTTTTTATACAACCAGCGGACAGAGTCGCGGGCGACAGCTAGTTTATGATATTAGTAAGATTGATATCTAGCGATTATAAAATTTCTTACATACAGACAATTTTCTATATATCAAAACAGTTTTGTTATACGGAGTTATACTTATTGCTTAAAATAAGACAAAAAAAAAACGAAATTAAAATTTAAATAGTAAAATATAATTTCTTTTCTTGTCTATGATTTTGAAGGGCGCCGACATTGATTTGTCTATGATAATATTAGATAAAGACTTATATTCGATATATACTTGAATTTGTTAATGGAAAATAAGTGTATTGAACGATATCAATAAGATTAGAAAAATATATCCAATAAATTAACTGTACAATAAGATAAAAGTATTCATACGCTTTGATTTAATTGTCTATAATTTTATCTAAAGCAATCTAAAATATGTTAGTGCTTTTTCCAAATTTTAAATCAGCAATTTGCTGATATATTTCCAATGAAAATAATGAGTAATTTATTATTAAGCCTGTTAAAACCTACTTGGACACGCTCAAATGGGAAGTCTTACCCCACCCGCCATATTCCCCAGATATTGCGCCGTCCGATTTTTACTTGTTCCGTTCGATGGCCCATGGCCTGGCTGATCAACAGTTCCACTCATATGAAGACATCAAAAAATGGCTCGATTCGTGGATAGCCTCAAAAGACGAACACTTCTCGCGTCAAGGTATTCGAGCTCTACCAGAAAGAAGGGAAAAAGTTGTGTCTAGCGATGGGCAATATACGGACGAAAAAAAATGAAAAAAAAACATACAGACAAATTAAGAACATCCTCCTTATTGAAGTAGGTTATAAATCAACATTTAAATGTGTTTAAAACTCTTTGAAAAATGCTACAAAACATGCAAATTCGCGGTCAATTTTCGCAATAAATCCGTTGAGGCCACGACTGAACGCCACAAAATTATCACTCGATAAAAAACAAATTAGAAGATAACCAGTCACGTAAACTATATTAATTGGACACTAATCTCTTTGTCTCTTTACTATTTACTCGACAAAAGGGTAATAAGTAAGGTTCAAGGTCACGCCTAAAAAGGTTGTGAGTAATATTCCGTGTCAAAAAAGGTTATGATAGAATTTTATTGCCTTGATATTTGTGACAATATATATTGTCATCTCTTTCCATCTCTTTGATAAGACAAAGATAACAACTTTTATAAATAACAACGTGACGACAATGGAATTCTACGTTTATGTGCAATATGGACTATTTAAGCACTTTAACTTTAGTTGATCTGCGTATCTCTGTTTTATTCAGATGCATATATAGCTGTCGCTGTTGACTATGGCCTGATCACCCTTAACTTGGGGTAGGCTCCGAGCATCTCGGTGGGGATGTAATGAGCTGAAGATGTTGATATAGCTGTAGCGACTCCGGCTGCACGGAATTAAAAAAAAAAACTTAATAAGTAGCCTATGTGTTCTTCCAAATAATGTTCTACATCTATGCCAAATTACAGCGAGATACGTGTAGCCGTTCTGGAGATATTTTCTAACAAACATCCATCCATTTAAACATTTATAATATTATTATAGTAAGAAGTAAGAGTAAGATATGTTTTTTTTAACAAAAACATCCATTTGATTTATGGCGCCAATTTTATATCAAATTATTTGTTTGCGAACCGTACGTTATCTGTGCCACAGATTTCTTAGAAATATTGACGTAATTGATTACAGATAAAAAATATTTATGTTAAACATATTTTTTTACTTGTAGTAAAACAAGATAGCATTTTTATCCCTACATCTACATCTCATATTGAAAATTAGATTACGGTTATGGAATGTATCGAATTATTATCAATAAAAAATAATTTCTCTTACATATAAACCTGTCGTATGCGATTAGAAATCAGGAACAGCGGATAGTCTTTTCAAATGACTTTAAACGTGGACAAAGTTGAGTGAGACTACAAGTTAAATAAATAATAAATTACAGATAGAAAAACATTGATAAAAAGGAATTATTTTTTATATTCCACACAAAATCTTTAATGCCAGCTAAGGTTGACAAAAAATAATACGAAATAAGAGATATTAGTACTAATAATTAATGGATTAAGGAAACCCCATCAACGATTAACAAAATTAGATTATATTTATCAGTTGATTTCGCATACTCTGATAATTCAGGCTTAAGTTCTATCTGTATGAAGGACGTTGATTTAGGTACATGTCCATTGGCCACGCTAGTGACGGATTGCTTGATAAATGCAGTCTGATGCAGGCGATGTGATGCTTACTCTTAAACGAGGTTCACGCTAATCGCCATGCGCCTGACCACCTTAATCCCGGTGAAGCAGTAAATACCTATTCAAGGCAAACAGTGACTACACAGTCGCAAAACAAGCGACGTAATGATGGTCGGAGTGCTACGTAAAACACAAAGCCAACTAAAATCCGTTGCGGGCCTTGAGTTTTTATTAAAGTACATAATTATGTAGATACATTATTATTTCAGAAACGATTGTAACAGTGATATCTTTTATAACCAAAATTAATATTCGATCCTTCATATAATTTGTCATAAAAGCGCCAATAGCCTAATGGTTAAGGGTACGGATTTCCGATCACGAGGTCGGGGGTTCGAATCGCGCCATTCGACTATTGTCGTACACCATATCCTACCACAAGCCTAGAGCTTAGTTGGAATGGTAAAAGAAATATTAGTAAATTTACTAAAAATCTGCTAATATTTTATATAAAAAAATTGACCCTGTAATCTAAGCAAAATGATGATAGAACAATTTCGATTGCTAGTTATTGCGATCTTTAGATTAGTTAAAGAAATTGTGAATTAGAATTATTTTAAGTGTAATTAATTATAATCTCAATTTTGCAGATATGTACAGTGCGCTTCTACTACTATTTCTTGTGACGTGTTCTGCGCAATTTCTCCCCAACGGCTGCCCAGCTGACTTCAGTGTACATCTCCTGCTGCCTCACGAGATTCACTGCGATAAGTTCTACCAATGCAGCAATGGACAGAAAATACTCATGCAGTGCGGACCTGGTACATTATTTGATGAAGAACTCCAGGTAATTACAGCAAACTCAGCGTTGGTGCCACACAATAAATCTGTACCCTCTTTATTGAAAAGTTTTGAAAGAAACTCAATAACAACCATTTATCGTTCTAGGTTTGCAATTGGCCTTCACAAGTAAACTGCAATAGAGTTACTCATACAACAGAAGCAACGGATACCACAGCTTCTTCTGGAACAACAAAAGATGAAACAACTACTGAAGGTACAACAGGAGGATCAGTTTTTACTACTGAAAGCTATACCGATGAATCTCCGAATCCTACTCAAGAATATGAAACTACATTAACAGATACTATCAAAACAACGACGAGCTCAGACAACAATACATTCCCACCGATAACATCTACAGTATCATCTGAAAATCCCACTCTTCAAACAGATGCTATACAAACTACAGATAATTCTGAAAGTAATACATTCCCTCCAACAACGTCTACAGATCGATATCCTACTGTCAGTTCAACAACAACAGTACGTGAGACCACAACAACTTCTGTGAATCCAACGGAAGTGTACGAAACGACTACACAGTCTGATGTTACTACAGATAATTCAGACAGTAATACATT
>NW_013532703.1:889972-907997 GCF_000836235.2 Papilio xuthus | reverse complement strand
TACTCTACAGTTTCTTCTGAAAACACTCAAGAGTATGAAACAACTCCACAACTAGATACCACCAAAACCACAGATGGTTCGGATGATACAACTCCCTCAACAACATCGACTGAAAGTTATCCGACTTCGGGTTCAACAACAACAGAACACACCACGATATCTTCTGAAACCGTAACTCAAAATCATGAAACAACCACCTCAATATCCACTGAAACCCCATCGGTAGATTACGAAACGACTATACATGAAGATATTGATATTACAGCGACGACTGATAGTGACACGTTTCCACCAGTTACAACAGAAGGTTACACAGTTTCATCTTCTGAAACACCAACAGAAGACTATCAAACAAATCCACAAACTGTCACAACAGAAAAATCAATTACTGACAGTACAACCATCGAGTCTACCACCGGACCTTCTTTAAGTACAATCGAATCAAATACCAATCCAGATCAATCAATAACTTCAAATGGTCCTGATGATAATCAAACAACAGAAGCTCCTTTATCAACAGAACAGGTACCGATAACTATAAGCTACCCAACAGTACCTTCGGAGTCAAACACGCCACCTATTGTTACAACAGATAGTGGAACAAAACCAACTGAAGATACGACAACACCTTCAGAAATAACATCAGAGTA
The DNA here is from genome assembly GCF_000836235.2 of Papilio xuthus. Classification (NCBI taxonomy): domain Eukaryota; kingdom Metazoa; phylum Arthropoda; class Insecta; order Lepidoptera; family Papilionidae; genus Papilio; species Papilio xuthus. The sequence continues at coordinate 907,347 of NW_013532703.1, read as the reverse complement.
TTTTACAACTACAACTGAAAGCACAACAGTAGATTCCGATGTAAGTACAATCATTATACAACAGTAAAAGACGAAACTGCAGAAATCAAAACCACTACCAACATATACTTGGATGAATCTAATACCTAGCACTATTGAACATGTCAAACAAATAGTCTTAAGTGCTGCAATGCCACGCCTTTTGTAAAATTCAATGCTTAAGGATATGGAGTATTAGTTCATCTCTGGTACCTGATTTGACTCCACGAATTCAATTTCACTTGTCACATTAGACATTTGGAAATTCCTTAACCATAAACACTTTCCATAGTTCTTTGCTATACCCAGTCAAAACACAACATACAATCAATCATAAAAAAATGTAATACAACTTAAGTTTCAATTACAGCAGTGATTTTTTTTCGTTTTTTTAGGTGACTACTGATAAATTGGAGTCAACTACAGGTAACCCATCTTTGGATATTTGTCCTCCAGGGACTTTCGAAAATATTCCACATCCAGAACTCTGCAATTCATTCTACATGTGTGCAGGTGGTATTCCTATACAATTGTTCTGTAGTGACGGATTCGAATTTGATCCTGCTATACGGGTAAGTAAAAGTATTATTAACAACAATCTTATTAATTTACTAGCTGTCGCCCGCGTCTCCGTCTGCGTGGATAAAAAAAACTTAATTAGGGTAACCTATGTGTTCTTTCAGATTATGTTCTATACGTATGCCAAATTTAATCGAGATCCGTTCAGCCGTTCTAGAGATATATTCAAACACCCATCCATCCTTCCATATGACATCCATCTCAACATTCGCATTTATAATATAAGTAAGTTAAATAAAAAGCAGCTCTTCAAGGCATAAATTCGAAAAAAAAAAGAATAAATAGTATCCTATCTCCGTCTCCTGGGTCTAAGCTACCTCCTTACCAATGTTCAGCCATATCGGTAAAGCCGTTCTTGAGTTATAAATAGTGTAACTAACACGACTTTTTTATATATATATAGAAATAGATAATAACAGAATTGTATGAAGTTTTTAATATATAATATGTTTCAGCAATGTGTTGTTATCTCGGACAATGGCTGTACTGCGATGCAGGGTAAGTAATTCTTACTTATTTAAAGCATCAAATGATACCTTCTTCAAAACTGTGCTTAATAAAGCTTTGCAAAAGGTTTTAACTATTGCGAATTATAAAAATTGCAATTAAACATTTCAGGCAGATCAACAACAACAGAAGATATTTCGACAACCATCGCAACCGATAGAACAACTAAAGATTTCAAAACAACCGTACACATTGAAATGACTACAAAATCTGATGACACAACTGAATATCAACCGTCAACTATAACTGACAATGAAACCGAACAGTCAACAACTTTAAAAGAAATCACCACAGAAACAACACGGACATCAGAACATTCAACAACTCGGACATCAGATTACACGGTCCCAAATGATAAACTTACAACTTTTAATCCTACTCAGACAGAGGAAATAAGTACAACAGATATCCAAGATCCCGAAACAACAACAAGACCAAGTGACACAACATTGAAACATGAAACAACTGAGACACCAGATGACTTAACAACTGTATCATATGATACTACAACAGGAGTTGTAGATATAACAACAGATGATCCTAATAAATCTACAATAATACCAGGAGTGTGCCCTGAAGGCTTCTTTGGGAATATACCACATCCAGAACTGTGCAATTCGTTCTTCATGTGTACAGGTGGAATTGCTATTCAATTATTTTGTAGCAATGGCTTTGAATTCGATGAAAAACTTGCAGTAAGTATTTTTAACTGTTGTTGTTTATTTTTTAATCGATAATTGCGGTACTAACCTAAAACAAATGCTAGTAACATTTCTATTAAAATTTGTTTTTCGTTTTTCAGTTTTGTGTTCCAATAACTGAAAACGGATGTACTGCTTCAAAGGGTAAGGAGTATTTCTATTGAATTTATTAATAAAATATAGTTAAAAGCTTATTCTACATAACATAATAATTGTTTCTTTTTATAACTAGATTAAATTTTCAGGACAACAGACAACTGAGTCTTTTACTGAAGATTATACGAACACGTTGGCGACTAATGAAAATACCCTTTCAACTAATTTTGATATTTCAACTACTCCATCCGACAACGATATTTCTACAAGTAGTGGGTCTAATGAAGCAAGTACAGTTAACGAGCAAAGTACAACAGAAACTCTCCAATCATCAACAGATTCAGATACTACAAAATTACCAGAACTTTCAACAATGTTTTCTTCAACTTCGGAAGACATATTTGAAACAACTAAAGTACCAGGCACACATAAAACAACTGAAGATTCCACAGATACGACTTTAAAAATAGAATCAACAGTACAAGACATAACATTTAAAACTACAGATGTTTTTGAAGAGACAACCGTTAATACAGAGTACACTAAGACATCAACAGAAATATTCAACGACACAACAACAGCTAACACTGTAGAATTCAGTACAACTACGATACAAACAAGTATAAAAACAGATGGAACTTCAACAATTTCGTCTACAGATACTACTAGTGGCTCTGAAATAACTACTGAGAAAACAGCGTTGTGTCCCGATGGATATTTTGGCAATATACCACATCCTGTATATTGTAATTCCTTCTTTTTGTGTACTGGAGGTATTGCTGTTCAACTATTCTGTCGTGACGGTTATGAGTACAACGAAAATGTAGCTGTGAGTAACACTGTTATTTACCATACTATCGGCTACTTGCGAATCCGTCCGCGCGGAATTAAAAATAAAACAAAATTAGCAGCATATGTGCTCTTCCAGACTTTGTTCTATCATCATCATCATTATCATCAGCTCTACGTCCCCACCGAGGGGTCGGAGCCTATATGTATGGCAAATTTAATCGAAATCCGTTCAGCCGTTCTGGAGATGCCTTCAAACATCCATCCATCCATCTAAACATTCGCATTTATAACATTAGTAAAAAGTTATAATATAATTAGATCATATCTATTATCTAAGCCTAAGTTAATCTATTTGTCTCTTATATTTCAGTACTGCGTCCCAATTTCAGATAATGGATGTACAGCTTCAAGAGGTATGTAGTTAAATAATAAAACTGCATTTATCTTTAATGAAATAATAAAATTTAAAATGTACATAATTTTAGGTACTACTACAAGTTTGTATACGGAATCTACAGAGTATACAGTATTTCCAGGACACTCAACAGATACAGTGTATGAGACGACAAGTGAAATTATTGAAACTACCACATCAAACGAACAAGAAACAAAATCTACTAGTATTGTTACTGATTCGGGACAAACTGATTCAACCACAAAAGATTTAGGAACAACTATAGGCGAAGACGTTAAAGAGACCACAAATGATATAATAACCTCAACAGCAGAGTCAAATACTGAAAGTACATTGCTTACTAATGAGCCACAAACTACTGATAAGTATACAACAACGGGAAAGGAAATTACAACGATACAAGATACACAAACAACTTTAGACTTTAGTCAATCAACTACAAGTAACTCAGAAGTATCTACTGAATATGCAATCACAGAGCCGACAAGTGTAGAGACAATATCTACTTCAGATTGGATTGTAACAGATTCACCACAGTCTACAGTTGAAGAAGCGGAAACATCTGCTCAAACAACAAATAATGAGCCATTAGAAACAACTACAGAAATATACAGACCAGATTTGACATCTACAACACAAATAACACCAAATGTTTGTCCACCGGGTGTATTTGGAAATGTTCCTCACCCTACTCTATGTGATTCGTTTTACTTATGCACAGGCGGTATCCCCATACAACTATTCTGTAGTAGTGGTTTCGAATTCAGCCCTGAAATAGGTGTAAGTAAAATATTTAAAAATGTGTAAGCTCCAAGCAAAAGTATGATATGTATTTATAATAACTTTAATTTTATTACAGTCTTGCGTGCCTATATCTGAAAATGGGTGTACAGCATTAAGAGGTAATAATTTGTAACTTTTTTCTTTTTATTTACAAACAATTGTCAAATAGATTTTAATTACATTATTACTTTACAGGAACAACAACTGAAATGAATACAGAATTTGATTCAACTACAAGCGGTGATAAATTAACCTCTATTACTGCAGAAACCAGTCCAGATGAGACTCAGACATTGTCTTCGAGTTCCACTCAGGAGAATGATGTAACACAAACATCCCAGTATAGTGATACCACGTCAGAAAGAGATGAAACTGAATACACAACAAAAATAACGGACATCACTTGTGATGATAATGATAGTACGTATCCTGTAACAAAAGACCCACAATCTACCTACAAAACAACTGAAGATCAAATGTCTACAGAAAATGATTTAACAACTTTAGACAATTCCGAGAGTGACTCGACTTATATAGTCACTAAACCACCTGCTACAGTATCTACTACTGTTAGAATAACAACAAAGGATGACTTGGAAAGAGACACAACAGTGAGCCTTGATTCGACAACATCGAAGACTGTTACGGAACAAACTAGTTCATCAATTTCGTCTTCTACTTCTTATTCTACACCTGAGAGTTCACAGTCAAGTACAGTTGATTCACAAACTACAACAAATAATGATGTAACTTCTAATGAAGAAACAACATTCCAAACAAAGACAAGTGAAGATGAATCAACAAAACCCACACAGACTACAAGACATGTGGAAGTACCAACAGAAAAAACTACAGAACAAGAGGAGTCAACGACAAACTTCTCACCGACTACAGATGATAATTTAGTATCAAGTGAAACAGGAGTGTACACAACTCCCACAAGTATAAGCTCCACAACTACAGTAAAGAATACTGAAACTACAACCCAGGCAGCAATCTGTCCGCCCGGAGTGTTCGGAAATGTTCCTCATCCAACTTTGTGCGATTCATTTTATTTCTGCACCGGCGGAGTTCCAATACAACTATTTTGTAGCAATGGATTTGAATTCGACCCTGATATTGGAGTGAGTATTTTATATAGTATTAATTATTTAATCAGAGGCTTCTAAGAAAAAATCTCCGTTTAAAAATATTGTCATAGAAGACAGGGATGATGATATGTTAATATAGCGATTTTGAACTCAGAAAAATACTGTAAGATTGTGTTCATAATTCTTTTGTTAATTTGTTTTTCAGCACTGCGTTCCAGTTTCTGATAGTGGCTGTACAGCAATGAGAGGTAGTGTTGATATCTTTTAATTTTACTTCAATTAAAAACTGTTGTTTCTATACTTTAAAGTTCTGTTTCATTATTTGAAATTCTATTTACAGGTACGACTACTAATTCTAATGACTACACAACTGTTCAGTTTACAACTGAAAGTAGTTCTAGTTATCCTGACGGGATTGCAATCACAACATCAACTACTGGATTAACAAGTGATGCAATTGATTCCGAAACAACTACAGAACAAAGTAATACTTCAGAAGATTCGATAGTGAACACAGATACGACAATATCTGAAATTATTACAGAACCATCTCTACCAACTTCGTCTACTCCCTCGTCTTCAATTCTTGATGATATTTCGACAACTGACAACTTACAAACGAGTACCTTTAATTCACAAACGACAACAAATAACGATGTAACTTCTAATGAGGAAACGACATTCCAAACACAGACAAGTGAAGATGAGTCAACAACAAACCAGAGCACAGACGATAGTGAAATTTCGATAGAGACTACGAAACCCACAGATGTATCTACAGAAATATATACAACAGATGAAATCAGTTCTACAACGACAAGCAGTACGGAAGTAACATCGGAGACTCCAATATGTCCGCCAGGAGTTTTTGGCAATATTCCTCATCCAACTTTGTGCGATTCGTTTTATTTCTGCACCGGTGGAGTTCCAATACAACTATTTTGTAGTTATGGATTTGAATTTGATGCTGCCGTTGGTGTGAGTATTTTAAGAGGATAGTAGATTAGTTAGAGTAGTTAGATTTCGTATTTTTAGAGTCTAATAGGTGAAGATATTTAATTCTAAATAGTTCTAAATGTACATGTAGCATTTATCCACTATTTTAGTGACATTGTTTGCTTAAGCATCCATTATTAAGTTTTTTTTTTATTTCAGCACTGCGTCCCAGTTACTGATAGTGGTTGCACGGCGATGAGAGGTAATTATTATTTACCAAACTTACAGTATTTAAAGAGTGTGACAGTTTATCATTATTTTAATGAATTTTCATATTATTTTGAAGGTACAACAACTGTAGACGAGTCGTCGACCACAAATGAAGAATATACCAAATTCAGTACTGAAACTAGTGCTAGCAACTCTCCAGAAATGTCAAGTACAACATCAAATTCTGGAATAACAACCGAATCAGATAATTTAGGACAAACCACTCAACAAAATGTTGTCACCTCAGACAGTGAAACAACAGTTAACTCTGATTCGACAATATTTGAAGTAACTACTATTAAAGACACCACAACTGAAGGTTTATCATCAACTACACAAGAACCAACAACTTCTAGTGAAGAATTAAAGACGACAACCGATAATTCACAATACACATCTCCAGATAGCACACAACCTGTAGATACGTCTACTGAGTTGTCTTCGACTTCTAATGATGGGTACAGCTCTGAAGGACTAACTGTTACAACCGAAGACGTTCAAACTACTATAAGGTATACTGAAACTACAACAGTGGCACCTATCTGTCCGCCAGGAGTGTTCGGAAATGTTCCTCATCCAACTATGTGCGATTCATTTTATTTCTGCACCGGTGGAATTCCAATTCAACTATTTTGCAGCAATGGATTTGAATTCGATCCAACCCTTGCCGTGAGTATTGCATATCTTTGAAATATCGTACTATTTAATATTTATGGATAAATTTTCTTATATGACAACATTTTATTTATTGGTTTTATTTATTACATACTTATTTATTTAATTCTCGATTAAATTTCAGCAATGCGTAGCAATATCTGAAAACGGCTGCACAGCAATGAAAGGTAATTTTTAAAACCTAGTTAAGAGTTTACTTTAAATTGTAATGACATTATTTGAATCATATTTTAATGGTGTACGATTGTTTACCCAGGTATGACTACAACCGGTTCTAATAGCGAATCAACCACAGATAAGGAATATACCCAGCCCACAGTAGAAAGTAGTTCAAGTAATTCCGAGGCGACACAAAGTCCTGGTTTTACCACTGAAGTGATTGATGCAGATCGAACAACTAAACAAACTACTTCAGAAGTTGATACAACAATGAATGATGATGCCACGACATTAGAAATTGTTACCAAACCAGATGCTTCACAAACTTCTGCTACGTCTACTTCTGATGTTACGTTACCTGATAGTTCACAATCAAGTACAGTTAATTTACAGACAACATCAAATAACGATGTAACAGCTAATGAACGAACGACAAATGAAGGAGAGGAATCAACAACAATCACTCAGACAGAAGATGACGGTGAAACAACACCAGAGGCTGGTAATAGTATTTCTACAACTGACTCACAATCAAGTACAGTTAATAACGATGTAACTTCTAGTGATCAGACTTCATTCCCAACAATAACAAATGAAGAGCATGAGTCTACGACAACTTCTGTGACTACCGACGATAATGAAACGTCAACGGATACTACACTATCCAAAGATACATCCACAGAAATATATACAACTATAGCAAATGATATCAGTTCTACAACAGCAAGAAGTACCGAACCCACATCGGAAACTCCAATATGTCCGCCGGGAGTATTCGGAAATATTCCTCATCCAACTCTGTGTGATTCATTTTACTTATGCACAGGAGGAATTCCAATACAACTATTCTGTAGTAATGGATTCGAATTTGATCCTGGATTTGGAGTGAGTATATAATACGTATTTGTCATATAATGATATATATGTATTTCCAATATTGATGTCCCTCAGCTGAAGCGTACTTAGTGCGAAAATATTTCGTTTAATTCTACACATTTTATGGAATTACTAAGCGTCGGCCGCGATTTTGTTTGCACTAATAAAAAAACTATTCGCCTATGTGTTCTTCCAAACTGTGTTCTACATATATACCGAATTTCAACGAGATACGAGCAGCCGTTCTGGAGATACTTTCTAACAAACATCCATCCCAACTTTCGGATATATAATATTACTAAGATTAATTTATTTATTTTTATTACGTTTGATTAAATTTTATTTTTAATTTCAGCAGTGTGTTCCCATTTCGGACAGTGGCTGCACAGCACTAAAAGGTATTTTAATTCAGATAATATAAAAGTTAATTTATTAATATATTTTTTATTAAGTCACTAACAAAATGGTATCTTTAAGGTCTCACCACAACGACAACGAGTCCTGATATAACAACCAAAGTAGTTGATTTAGAACAGAGTACTAACCAAGACAATACTAATCCAGAAGATATTACTATGCAAACAGATCCAACGAATTTCGAATCAACTTCTGTGACTGATTCTGAAAGTACAGTTGTAATTACAGAAAGTACATCAGAAGGAATTCACAAATCAACTGAAAATGTACTTACCACAATTGTTAATCCTCAAACAGTTGCTACGGACACAACAGAACAAACATCAACATCTCAAGATATTGTAACTACAGTTGATTTAACTACTAATGAAGAAACAACATTAGACTTAACAACATCAAAAGAAGTGACCACTAGAGAAGTTGAGTCTACGACTGATAATTCTCTGACCACAGATAATAGTCAAACAGATTCTGTCAAAGTCACAGATACAACTGAAACTGCATATTTAACTGATGGAATAACCTCTGAAGGTCTAACATTAACAACTGAAGAGATTCTTACTACAGTTAGAAGCATAGAAACTACAACACAGGCAGCTATTTGTCCTCCGGGTGCGTTCGGAAATGTTCCTCATCCAACTAAATGCGATGCTTTCTATTTATGTACAGGCGGACTTCCGATTAAATTGTACTGTAGTAGTGGTTTCGAATTTGACTCTGCTGTTGGTGTAAGTTTATATAAATTATCTATTAACTTTAAATCTCGAGTATTAGTTATGTATTTTGCATATAATGTATTGGGTTTCATTCAATTGTTTTGTAATTGATTTCAGAACTGTGTCCCTATATCGGATACCGGTTGTATTGCAATGAAAGGTAAATTAAATAGTAATTTTTTATATTAAGTTTTGATATCTTAAAATGAATATCCATTTAAAACATTTATCATGTTTCAGGATCGTCTACAACTAGTTCTACAAGTCAAGAGCAAGATTTGATAACAAAATCTACATCAGAACAAACAACAACTGAAATACCAAGTACAACTATAGATGATAAAACTACGAATGAAATTAATCCATCATCAAAGATAACTACTGAAGAAGCAACTACTAGGGAAGAAGAAAGTACAACAGTTGTTTCAACTCCTGCTAATGCTGAAGAAAATTCAGAACGAACGTCTACAGATTCTGATAGATTAACTACTGAAAGTGTCACAACAGAAAGAATAGATGCAACAACTGTAGCTCCAATTTGTCCTCCCGGTAAATTCGGAAATGTACCACATCCAGATCAATGTGATTCATTCTACATGTGTGCTGGTGGTATTGCAATCCGATTATATTGTAGTACAGGATTTGAATTCGATAAGAATGCAGAGGTAAAATAATTAAATTAGATACTAATCTTACTAATATTATAAATGCGAATGTTTAGATGGATGGATCGATGTTTGTTTGAAGGTATCTCCAGAACAGTCGCATGGATGTCGATGAAATTTGGCATACATATAGAACATAGTCTGGAAGAACACATAGGCTACTATTTTTTTTTAATTCCACGCGGACGGTGTCGCGGGCAACCGCTAGTATGTTATAAAATAATTCATTTAACTTCTTCGCAAAGATTTTACTAATAATTTTGGTGTTTATTTCTAGCAATGCGTGCCAATATCAGAAAACGGTTGTACGGCTCTAAAAGGTTTGTTTTAAAATATACAATAAAATCTTTTTAAAATTTATTATTGAATAATTAACAAGATTTATTTGATATTACTCTTTTGCAGCGGGAACTACGACTTTATCTGAAAACTCAGAAAAATATCAAACAACTATAGAAGAAGAAGGAGAGACAACATCTAGTTTATTGGAAACAAAGCCAGAGCTAACAACGAAAGATCTAGATGTAACTCCAGATTTATCCACAACAGAAAGTACCGTTAAATTAGAAACGACTACGGAGGCAGCGTTATGTCCGCCAGGTTACTTCGGCAATGTACCGCATCCGACGCAATGCAATTCATTCTACATGTGCACTGGAGGTTTCCCCATACATCTGTACTGTAGTGCCGGCTTCGAATTTGATCCCAATGTTGCAGTAAGTATTATAAGCATTATAGATAGAAAATCAATTTCGCCTTAATCCTATTGTCTCTGGTGGGTAATGTTTTTCGCGCGTATTTATTGTTTTTATAGAGTTGAAACCAAAAAGACAGGATCAATTTAAAAAAAATTAAGAGTTCATCGATTCGTATTCTGTATTCAATCTTACTTCTTACTAATATTATAAATGCTAATGTTTGGATGGATGGATGGATGTTTGTTTGAAAGTGTCTTTATAACGGCTGAACGGATCTCGATGAAATTTGGCATACATATAGAACATAGTCTGGAAGAAAACATAGGCTACTAATTATGTAGATAATACTATTGTTCCGCATGGACAGAGTTGCGGACGACAGCTAGTTATAGGGGTAGTCAGTCGTTTTTTGTTTTTTCTTTTAAATATTAAGTATAGTTTCTTGAGAGATTTTTAGCAAGATTTGCCTTCTACATCTGTAATGTATACTTATATAATATTTATTGTATTTGTTTCAGCAATGTGTCGCTATATCTGACTACGGTTGTACAGCAAAGGGTCATTAAATAAATAGATATATATATATACAAAATGAGAACGACAGTATTAAAACAAAGGCTGTGTTTTATTTATTTTATTCTATATTCGCCTGCTTTTTTATACACTTTGGATGTATAAAGTCAACTGGGATGTGAAGAGTTGCAAGTAGAATGGACAAAGCATTGGCAGTCGTGAAATAAAGACCGTACCGAATACATTTTTGTTTTAATTTTATTTTATCCGAGATGAACAAGTTGACATAGTTATTTATGTCTAATAAATAACTATGTCAAATGTAAATCTAACACAATATCTATGTAGTTATTCGCGTACCTATATTGCCGTAGAATTGCAAACTTTAAGTGGCGATGGGCACACTGCCTGCAGAACGGACGGCCGATGGTGCCGAAAAGTCCTAGAGTGGTGGCCGCGGACGGGTCGATGCAGCGTAGGTAGGCCTCTCGCACAATTGACCGATGACCTGGTCAAGGTTGCGGGAGTGCACTGGATACGGGCGGCACAGGACCCGGACATTGTGGCAATCGATGGGGGAGGCCTACGTTCAGCAGTGGACGAATTAGGGCTGAATATGATGATGATGGTGATGCTGATGATGATGATATGGTTATTTATACTAATTTAAGTTAAATTTTTTAATAACTAACTATATTTCATTTCCAATATCAATTTGCGACGGAAATTGTATTAATACATCTAATTTTATTCGAGCTGATAATGGGTTCCTAATATTGCTAGGTATGGCCTCGATGTAGTCTTTTGTAACTTTTAATTCTTGTTCAGGTGTTTCTATTTCTTCTTTGACAGTTGAGATTTCAATGGGCTTCTTTGTTTCTTTACTTATTTCTTCATTTACATTAATATAGTTAATTCTTCGTGTATCTTTACCGACTAAATCATCCATGATTTCAGAATCTATATCTGTAACATGACTTTGGTTATTCTTAAATTCTTCAACAATATTTATAGGTTTTCTTATGCTTGTATTTTTGTCATCTTTAGCTATATTAATAGTTTCATCTTGAGATACACTTTCTGTGTTTTGTTCATATGTTATAGTATTTTGTACATCTGGAATAAAAGTAACAGATTCTTGAATATTTACTTCATTCTCTGTATTATTAAATGTATTTTGAACTTCAAAAACTTCTGCATCATTATCAGGTTTATCATCTTCATTTTCGTTTGGTTTTTCATCATTAGGTATTCCGTAAGTTACGTTAGTTTGGTAGTAATTGAATGAAGGTGTTCGAATTAAATAAGCAGTTTCTGAACTGTCTTTTTCATCTTCGATTTTTGCTTCAGGCGTTGAAGTTGCATCGCTATTTATTAATGAACTCTGTGAATCGATTTCTTCGTAAGTGTTTTTTCTTTTTCTATTCGTGATCATTTTGTTCGGTATAAATTCTTGATGGCCAACACTATCATCTTCCGTTTGATTTTCAACAATTTCAAAGCTTCCCATATCAGCCAGTTGTCTCTCTGGACGGGAGTGATGTCTTCCTTTATTCTTTTTTTTATGTTTAGTTTCATTATCATCGTTATATTGATTATTTGATAATCGTTTACCGTTCAAGTACGATTCTATAGTTGATTCGAATGAATCGTATTCAGGTTCCATATCTTGTCGTTTTAAAGATGTTTTCTTATGTGAATCGTGTTTGTATTGAACTATTGGTTGTTCTGTACGAGCTTTTGGATTCTTAAAATTATCTATTTCGTGATCAAAATGCGATTTGGAATGTTTATTTTTTTCATTAGATTTCCCAGATCTTCTCGTATTTTTATCATCGTCGAATAAAGAAAAGATATGTGAGAAGAACATCCTTCTTTCTTGGTCTTCGTTATATGCATTTGATTGGGTATTTCTTGTCCGTATATCGTTTAATATATTTTTTGGGTCATTATTTTTGTTTTCCTTCATATTTTTACGTCTGTAACTATCGTATAGATCATTGTAGAAATCAAATGAACGTACGATTCTAGAGAACGGAATAAGCGGTGTTTCAGTTTCATCTGTTGCTATGTTACTTTCTTCTTTATTATCTTTAACCACATCAATTGTGTCATCAACATTATATCTTCTACCTTTGTTACTTATATCACCTATCATACCATAATTTGCTCTCGTTGTGATCTGAAAAGCAATACAATTATTATCTTTAGTTTTTAGGGTTCCGTATCTCGAAAGGAAAAAATGGAACCCTTATAGGATCACTTTGTTGTCCGTCTGTCTTTGACCCTTTTTCTCAAAAACGCGTGTAGGTAGCAAGCTGGAATTTATTATTTTGTTTACGTACGTATACTTATAATACTTTTCATGTCAAGTTGTTATCGTATTATTTTTTTATTGCGTTTATTTACTTATACCAATTTATTTTATACTTACTTCAACATTATCACTTCGTTCTTTACTTGCTTCATCAGAGCCGTAGACAGATGATATCAAAAGGAATATCACTGAAAGTAAGAACTTTGTTAGAGCTTTTACTCGATAATGAGTCAACAGAAGACCATTACTTCCAAAACGTTTAGGAATAAGGAATTAAATTACGAATTATGAAAGATTTGATTGTCAGTCAGATCTTAATTAGCACTTTGTTAAGACACTTTATTCGATCGATTGGACTAAGGTAAATCTTAAGTTATTCTCAAGTTGTACTTACCAGGTAAGCACTGCATCTCTCTATGGTCCTCACACAACAAGGCCTGTAACAAACTGTCACCTCTAATTATTAGAGCAAATGTAATCGCTTTTGTTTTACACAATCACCATAATTAATATAATTTATAACAATGCTATCGTAAATAGAGAATTTAACGGTTTATTGTTTCTACGGCAAATGTAGATTCGCTATTACGCTTATAGGTGGAAAAAATTAATTGCAACTAAGGGAAATATTATTTTTTTAACAATCGCAATAAATCTTTTTATAATTTTTGGCGGTTAACTTCGCGTGAGTCGCTGCGTAACAATTATAGGTGTAGGGCGTAGTGGGATGCGGGCGAAGGGAACGTAGCGTCCGATGACCTTGGACCGCCAAAATATTTTAAAAGCTTAATATTATGTATTGGAAATCAAATATAAGGCAAAGTATGACAATAAGAAGAGTGTTAAGTGTGTTCGAAGTTAATTGAATACTAATAGTCTAATAGTATACACCTTCAAGAGAAATGAGTATAAACTTTTAGATAAGATTGTGGTCGAACGATGAGAATGTAAATTTTTCGGATTGGATAATATTATTAAAATATTTATTACAATACAAAATAGCAGATGAGCATAAAGATGTAACATACTGTATTTCCGTTATAATAAAAATGTATGACGTCAACGATTTATTACGTCATAGAACCACGTCCTTGTATTAGTTGGCACGTCATAACGAATTATCTAAAACATAGTTAATGTGTAACTAAATATAATCATATTGTGCAACTACCACGTAAGAATATGTACTTAACTGACATACAAATTCAACGCGACTTTTACCCCATTCTTAGGAAGAATATGAATCGAATATCACTCAATATTCAGACACTGATATAAAATAACCTCAAATATTATAATAATTTCATTAAGCTTCAATAACCTAATGGTTAAGATTACGGATTTCCGAACACGAGGTCGGGGGTTTGAATCCCGCCATTCGACTATTGTCGTAATCCATATCTTAGCACAAGCATACAGCTTAGTTGGAATTGTAAAAGAAATATTAGTAAATTTACAAAAAGAATCTGCTAATATGTTTTTATAAAAAAATACTTTTCTTTCAATCGAAGAAAAAATGTACAGGCGACAGAGAGGACATGGTGTGTTAAGGTGCATCATGTCGATTTTTTGCTAATGGTCAGTTTTAAAAGCATGGGATAGTTGTAGCATAGGCTTTAGTAGATGAATATAGATTTAGTTTAAAAAACCTCACTAAAATAAGGGTCTACTCATCATCATCATCAGCTCACTATACGTCCCCACCGAGGGGCTCGGAGACTACCCTAAGTTAAGGGGGATTAGGCCATAGTCAACCACGCTGGCCAAGTGCGGGTTGGTTGACTTCACACATATCTTTGAATTACTTCTCAGATATGTGCAGGTTGCATCACGATGTTTTCCTTCACCGTAAGAACGTCGGATAAATGTACATATGTAAATCGGAAATCGACAAACACATTGGTACATAGCGGGATTCGAACCCAGGACCTGCAGATTGCAAGTCAAGTGCTTGACCCCTGAGCCACCGACGCTCTCCAGGGTCCACTACACCCTACCTAATAAGCACTATTCCCCCTTTCCTTTTCTACGTTTATTCTCTTTCAAACAAAAACGAAATAATGCATTAGTAATTTCTGTTTTACGGCTATTGTTTGACCATTAAATGTTTATCGTTTTCTATAAGTTACTAGTTGTTATATTTCTCAGTTTCTTTGAAAGTGAAAGAAAGCAGTATGGATTAGATCAGTGTAGGTAATATGAAGATACTCGAAGATTAGGGTTGTTCACACTGTTATCGATAAAGGCTTTATTCAATATGCTATTTCAACTTAAATAAAAAACTTAAAATAAGAATTTAAAACAACAATATTGAACACATTTTAATTTATTTACAAATATATAACTGTAGACAAAAATTATTCAAAAAGACGACAAAATAGTCTAATATTTTACATATTTAATGAAAATATGTCAATATTTTGAATATGCACATATTAATTGTTCGTGTTTTTGTGTTTACATTCACAGTCCTCTGGTTGTGTGCATATCTGTAAAGAAAAAATAAAATAATTAATCAAAAAAAGAAAGAGTGAACTGGCCATGATTTTTCGACCAATGAGGGTACATGTTCTTTGTTAAAGCAAAGAGTCCTCCAATCAGAATAGATTTGTGTCTCTAGTCATTATTCCATAATAAACTAACAGTTTCATTATTATTTACATCATAGAAATATAAATATAATCTTATCTTACTAATATTATAAATGCGAATGTTTAGATGGATGGATGGATGTTTGTTTGAAGGTATCTCCAGAACGGCTGAACGGATCTCGATGAAGAATGGAATACACAGTCTGGAAGAACACATAGGCTGTTTTATTCCGCGCGGATGAAATCACGGGCGACAGTGAAAATATAAAAATACTTACGTGTTTTATAGGATCGAATTCATAATTATATGGACACCAGAACAGATATTTTGTGCCATAAACGCAGTAGTAAAAGGTTCTTGTATTTTCTGGATTAGCTATGGTGTAGTATCTATAGGGATGACAAGGTTGGAAGGTTGTGGATGGAGCTATAGTTGTTGTTTGTGGGGGAAGAGTTGATACATTGCTGGTAGTAATAGGGGGAAGAGGATATGCAGTTGTTTCTAATGTTGAGATAGTTATTGGTGGTAATGGACTTCCTTCTGGTGTCGTTTCCGATGATGGATTGGTTGGTGTTGTGATGTCTGTCGGTTCTTGTGTTGTGATTGGTGTAAAAGGCGATGTTGTGATTGGTGGAATAGAGCTTGTCTCAGATGAAGTAGTCCAAATAGTTTCTGTCTCAGTTGTATAAGTTGTTGAATTTGTTATTAAAGTTTCAGTGGTAATTGATTCTGAAGTAGATGAAAATGGATAAGATGTAGTTAAATTACTTGGTCCTGTTATAGTCGAATCAGTAGGGAATATAGTGGATGTTGAAGTTTCAGAAGTAAATTCTGTAGGGATATTTGTAGAGGTGAAAGGAGTGAATGGGGTATCTGAACTTGGTTCAAATGATGTAGGATTATATGTTGTGGAAGTTATATCACTTTCTGAGGTTGCAGAAGTTGTAGTTTTAAATACATTACTTGTAGAATATGTAGAACTATTGGGTAAAGTTTCACTACCAGATGTATTTTCGGACATTGTTGTTTGGTATGAACTTGTTTCAGGGCTAAAAGTACTTGAGTGAATTGTAGGATAAGATGTTGTTTCCGAATAAATATGGGTTGATTGAGAATAAGGTGAAGTTTCCCATGTACTTGACGAAGGGCTTGTTTCATCACTGTATGTTACAGAGGTTCTTGTTGAAGGTAAGACTGATGGAGTAGAACTAGGTATAGAAGTACTAATTATACTGTCAGTTGCAGTATTATCTGTAACAGATGTAAAGGTTGGAAGACTTTCCCAAGTTGAACTTGTTTCGGTAGTTGTTACAGTCGGGTTTGAGTAGCTGCTGGGGTACCACGAAGTACTTGAATAAGGTTCAGACGTGTTTTTGGTATCTGTACTTGTTACAATATCCGATGATGTAGAAATTGACGGTAAGGTGAAATAAGTAGATTCAGAAGTCTCGCGGGATTCAGTATTTGTTGCAATGTCAGAAGATGTAGAAATTGACGGTAAGGTGAAATAAGTAGATTCAGACGTCTCGTGGGATTCAGTATTCGTTACAATGTCAGAA
>NW_013532703.1:889087-889594 GCF_000836235.2 Papilio xuthus | reverse complement strand
AGATGTAGAAATTGACGGTAAGGTGAAATAAGTAGATTCAGACGTCTCGTGAGATTCAGTATTTGTTGCAATGTCGGAAGATGTAGAAATTGACGGTAAGGTGAAATAAGTAGATTCAGACGTCTCGTGGGATTCAGTATTTGTTGCAATGTCAGAAGATGTATAAATTGACGGTAAGGTGAAATAAGTAGATTCAGACGTCTCGTGAGATTCAGTATTTGTTACAATGTCAGAAGATGTAGAAATTGACGGTAAGGTGAAATAAGTAGATTCAGACGTCTCGTGAGATTCAGTATTTGTTGCAATGTCAGAAGATGTAGAAATTGACGGTAAGGTGAAATAAGTAGATTCAAACGTCTCGTGGGATTCAGTATTTGTTGCAATATCAGAAGATGTAGAAATTGACGGTAAGGTGAAATAAGTAGATTCAGACGTCTCGTGAGATTCAGTATTTGTTGCAATGTCAGAAGATGTAGAAATTGACGGTAAGATGAAATAAGTAGATTC
>NW_013532703.1:864527-888707 GCF_000836235.2 Papilio xuthus | reverse complement strand
AGACGTCTCGTGAGATACAGTATTTGTTACAATGTCAGAAGATGTAGAAATTGACGGTAAGGTGAAATAAGTAGATTCAGACGTCTCGTGGGATTCAGTATTCGTTACAATGTCAGAAGATGTAGAAATTGACGGTAAGGTGAAATAAGTGGATTCAGATGTCACAACGGATTCAGTACTTGTTACAATATTTGAAGATGTAGAAATTGGTGACAAAGAGGATGACGATTCAGATGTCTGATGAGATTCAGTACTTGTCATATCAGATATTGTCGAAATCGGTGGTAATGTAAAATCTGTGGATTCAGAAGTCACAGATCCAGTACTTGTTACAATGTCTGACGATGTCATTGATGAACTTGACGATGGCATATTGGAAGTGGAGCTTGGTAAACCAGTTTCGGTTGAAAACCTTGTCGAATCAGTCATCCCACTGGAAGTACTTGGTAGTAATGTTATAGTGGACTCTGTAGTACTGAATGGAGAAACAGGTGTACCAGTGTGAGTGTCACTTGAACTAGAACTTTCATCGGTGTTTGTTGATGACGTCATTGTAATATCGTTTGATGATGTTAACGTTGTATCTGTTTGGATATTTGAAGGAGTTGTACTGAAGGAAGTAGAAACGGACGGCGTTATTGGTTCATTGCTAGTCGTGTCAATATCTGAGACAGTTTTCATAGAATTTGAGGAAACATCTGTAGAGTACGTTACACTAGTTGTAGGAGTTTCTGGTTGATTGGTAGTAGATGAGAATGTTGGGTTTAAAGTGCTTGCTTCTGTTGTTATATGATCTGTGGTATCACTAACTGTTTGAGAAGAACTAGGTGATGTAATTGGTGATAAAGAACTTGGTTCTGTTGTACTTGGACTATCGGATATTATTGGAGGTAAAGTTTCCCATGATGTTGAAGGTATCGGCTCCGTAGGTATTGGAGGTAAAGATTCATCTTTAGTAGTTTGACTAGGAATAGTAGATTTAGTAGATATGTATGGCAAAGGTGTTGTTAACGTTGTTGGTAATAATGTTGGACCGCAATGTGCCAAAGAATGTAGAATGCAACTCTGAAAAATAAGATCATATTAAGAGTAATGTAAAGCGACCAATTTAAAGTGTTTCATTTTACACAGAATTTTGTCTGTATTAATGGAGTAGTAAATTTAAACGTTCTGATTATTCCGATAAGCTTTAGCTAAGAATACAATTCTTATTGACGTCATTCTATTGTTAATTTGGATACAGTTTAATTACTTTAGCTACGATCTATGTGTAATTTATTGTATGTAGTATTATTATGTAATAGATACCAATTGCATCATACATAAACTTATGGTCTATAAGAACTTTCTCGGCTATTTAAGTGTGGACACCAAAATGTGTATAGAAACTTCAAACATCCACTTTCTTTCTTGAAAATGTAAAGTGCCTTTTGACTCTCTTTCTTTACTCGGCTCAAATATATTGTTCTAGTAATCTTATCAAGCACTAAAATATGGGTTTCTAAGACTAAAATCTCTATATAAAACATATCGTCCTCCCTATCATTATCTTTGACAAAACAGAGCTAACAATATGTTTTAACCGAGGATTTTGAAATCCTCTTGAAATTGTCTTAGAAATCCACGGTGAGTTGTGTGACAGCTTTTATAAGCAATACTATGGTACGCTTTGTGGAAAAAGGTCTTAATTTTTAAGACTTACCCTGATGATGACGTCAAAGTACAAGTCCCCAGGACAAGTGTGTTCTGAAAGTTGTTCCTGTTCGCATATGATGAACTTCTTACAGGAAAGTGGGTGAGAGAGCACGTCGGACTGCAGACCCTTGCATAGGTCCCCCAGGACTTTGGGGATAAGTGTCAGGAGAAGAAACGTTAGCTCTGTGGAGTGCACGCAAATGAACCTTAATGTCTTAAACAAAAATAGCATTAATAAAATTTAAAAAAAACAGATAATTTTTATCGATAAAATCGCATTACGAATGATGTACATCACTATGCACTGCCATAAAGTGTATAAGTGCGAGTGAGCGTAAAATATGCTTCGCTCTACTCTGACTTTTGAATACCTCATATTTTTATGAATGGACTATCATTCGCCCGCGCGAAATTAAAAAAAAAATTAGTCTATGTGTTTTTCCAGATTATCTATACATCTATGTCAAATAACAGCATAATCCTTAGAGATGTTCTGGCGATATCTTCAAACATCCATCCATCTAAACATTCGCATTATATATATATATAAAAGAAAGTTGTATTAAATACACTATTTATAACTCAAGAACGGCTTTACCGATATGGCTGAAAATTGGAGAGGAGGTAGCTTAGAGCCAGGAGACGGACATAGGATATTATTTAATCATTTTCTTTGGAATTTATGCCTTGAAAAGTTGCTTTCTATTTAACGTACTAATATTATAAATGCGAATGTTTAGATGGATTTAATGTGGACGGATTCGCGGGCAACAACTAGTTTATAATATTAGTAAGAAATAAGATAACTATAATAAAATTCTTGTTTAAAGTTGTATTTAAAGTTAATTTAGTAAATAGCCTTCCATCTCTATCTAACTTATAGTGAAAGATAAGGATGGCATGTTATAACAATTTTATTATCAAAAAATGTTACTCACCCATTCCTCAGCATGGGTCTCGCAAATCCACCACAGTTGTAATGAACGCAATGGCGGTGCGTATTGCTCTAAATTAAACTAATAACATAAACTTTAAATAATTACCGTAGTAATCGATTGGTAATATAATTTGATTTGTCATGACTTTTTAGGTAAACGTCGATTGGATAGATACGGTTGTATACAGCGTGTTTTATTTTCCTTTCATTTCTCTGACATAAAACACGTGTTTACTATGGATTTCTAGTGAAACACAAGCATATATAGTTATCTCTCTCTTTCTAAGTGAATGAAAGGGATGGCTATATGCTATTGTTTTAGCAGAGAAAATTCAGTGATATTTCCTTAACTAATTGGAACAATAAAAAACATTTTTTAGTTTATATAAAATATCAAGATTTCCTTTAAAAAAATCATTGAATTATACACAAAATAGTGAACACATATTATTTTTATTTAATCAATCATCTTCATCATCATCATCACTATTTTCTTCTTCTCTTCTCTTCATCTTGGCTTCCAGTTCTTTAGCCGGGTTGAAGACGCCACTGGTTTGTGTATTACAAATGTAACAACGCGAGGATTTCTTGTAGTTCTCAAGAGCGCACTTCTCACAAAAGTAATGTTTACATCTACAAACAAAACATATGTATGAAAACTAGCTATAGCCCGCGACTTCGTCCGGAATAAAAAAAAACTTAATACTCTATGTGTTTTTCCAGACATGTTCTACATCTATACCAAAATTCAACAAAATACATGGAGCCGTTCTGGAGATATCTTCTAACAAACATCCATCCATCCATACATTCAAACATTCGCATTTATGATATTAGTAAGATTCCATTAAAATTTTAAAAACACATGGAGACATAAAAATAACATTCAACCATAAATTCCAACAAAAACCAAAGTCTGTTTACATTTTTCCAGCAGTGAGAACTGGATTGGATCGCTGGACTGGAAACATGTAAACTGGGCATAACTTACTTAGTAACAACAGGATCTGTGAAACTCTCCCTGCATATAAAACATTTGAATGGCAGTTCATCATCACTGTGTATCTCATAGTCGGAGTCATCCCCTCCATCTTTAGTCCCTCCCCCTTCCAGTTCCTCCCTCTCTAACTGCCAGCCGTGCTTGTAGTCTGAACGGTCATGGAGGAACTTGCACGAATCTAAAAATATCTATTCTTTCAGTAAAAGCAATGGATGATATAAAAAAAATTGACACGAGGCAGAAATATTAATTACCAATGCTTAATTTAAAACTAAAAAAAAAAACAAAATAAGACAATTGTGGGGAAAAAAATAAATAAATAAGTTCATTTAAAGCATCATGTTGGCCGTTTACAAACAGATATTATTTCCAATGTATTCTTAAAATTTTATATTAAACTACATTTTGCAAGCGACTTTTTCAGCGTTGAATTAAAAAAATCCTAAGTTAGTCAGCGATAGTAACTTTCTATAGACAAAGGAATTTTTGAAATCATTCAAGTAGTTTTTGAGTTTATTAGTCACATACAAAAATACAAATCTTAACTCTTAACAATATTACAATTGACAAAGATTATAAACTAAATATTTATTCCGTAATATATTAATTAACCAACCTCCAAATCCACAGAAGCCAGTTTCCTTGTAATCTTTACAAATATCAGGCTGATAATCCCATCTGTTGAAGGAAATATTTATTTATTTATTTACCTGGTAAACTTACAGCTAGAAAGTAACAATAATAGACACAAGAACATATATGAAATGTGTTTAAATTCAATTTACATATAAACAAAATATGTCACAATAAAAGTATTATTACTAAGGAACTAGTGTTAAGTTCACAAAAAAAGGTTTTAATTTTTTTTTTATCTTAAAATATTAGCAGATTTGTTTTTTTTTTGTAAATTTACTAATATTTCTTTTACCATTCCAACTAAGCTGTACGCTTGTGCTAGGATATGGTTTACGACAATAGTCGAATGGCGGGTTTCGAACCCCCGACCTCGTGATCGGAAATCCGTACCCTTAACCATTAGGCTATTGACGCTTCAAATTAAATTACATTTTAACTTATAATTCTCGAATTAAATAATAAGAATACAATTTTTCAAACGCCAATAGCCAAGTTAAGGGTACAAAGCCCTTCATTCGACTGTTACCGTAAACCAAACACAAACCTACAGCTTATTGGTAATGGTAAAGTTAACCCCTACCTATTTATATAAGCGTCTCGGAGGCCTAATTTAGTCTTCTTTCCCTTCCTACCCTTTTTCTTATAAGGAAAGGATGGGAAGTGGACTTTCCGGATGAAAGGATGCACGGAAAGGGAAAATATTTTCTTTCTGTGCATCCTCTCCTCCGTCGATTAAAGGTAGGCAACGCATATGCGATTGCGTATGTCTATGGGCAACGGTTACTTCGCCATTCAGCGATTTCAGATGGCCGCTCGCTTGTTTGCCACCTTATGATATTAAAAAATATATTTGTAAATTAAAAAAAACTTTGTATTAAGTTTACCTGACAGTAGCTCTTAAGTTAGCTGGTGCTCTCATTGGTCCTTTCCTGACAAGTCCTGAACTAGCATTACCCGCAGCTGTATCACGTTTCTTATAATATTGTGCATAGTTGTTTATACCACGGTACACCTACATCATATTTAAAAAGCCAAGTTATAACACGAAGATCTTGACATTTGATAGAGGGCGCTAGTGTGCTATCATAATTTACTTTGACTTATGCCCACCGGTTTAAATAGCTAAACTAAACTAAACTAAAACCTCCTTCTTTATTTCCTTTTTTAAGAATAAAACAATAATGTATATTTAATTAATATGCAGTAAAGAGTAATAAGAGCGTCGGTGGCTTAGTGGTTAAGCACTTGACTTGTAATCTGCAGGTCCTGGGTTTGAATCCTACCATGTACCAATATGTTTTTTGATTCACATATGTACATTTATTCGACATCCTTAAAGTGTAAGAAAACATTGTGATGCTGCACATATTTAAGAAATTCAAAGATATATGTGAAGTCAACCCGCACTGGACCAGCATTGACTATGACCTACTCACCTACCTGAGGGTAGGCTCCGAGAACCAGTGGGGAGATATAGTGAGCTGATGATTAAACATATATCTAAAGATTACCTTATCGTCAGCTTGCCCTTGCAATTCTTCATTTATTTTTTGTGCCTTTTCAAATATTGCTTGTGCATCTTTATCTCTTTCAGTGTCTAATTCATATGTTGCGGTTGCGTTCTCACGTTGTTGTTGAACAGATAATGTTGTACGAGATTTGGGAATCTGGAAACGGGTTATTCAGAAACCTGTTAGAACATGTTTTAGTACAAGTGTAAAACTGTAGCTTTAAAACACCTTCTATATAGTCATACTGGTGTTATTCTTATGCATTTTATTACTATTAACATGTTAGCTGCCAGAATAATTTTTTTAAAAAAGAAAAAAAAATATTTTGTCCAAAACCATTTGACACTTATTATTTACATATGAATGGAAGTATGGCTTGTACGGCCTGATTGAAACATTAGCATGTTGGACATATAGTCTGACATGGCAGCTAAAGTGTTAAACATTATGTTATAAGCAATTATTATTTTAATTGAAGTGTTTTTACATATTATAAAAATTCATATTTCATACACATGATGACATCTTAGCTGATAATAAAAGTAATGTTTTAAATTAATATTTGTCTGTCTGTCCATAAGGCTGCATTTTTCTGGCTAGATGATTTTGACGGCCTTGTAAGTAAAGATAGCTGATGAACATGGGCATATTATGCAGTGATGAAGTCACATGCATCTGCTAGTTATGAGTAAAATATACAGAAACATTACTGGTAGTCACCAAATTATATTGCATTAACAAATTCCATGGCACTTTGATTGTTTAAGTGAACTTACATGGCATTATGTTAACAAAGTACCAACATACCTTATCTTCATCACTGTTGTCATCACTGTCTTCCAGCTCCGGTTTTTGTCGTTTTGGCCCTCCTGTCGACTGCATGTTAGGGTTGGGCTTCTGAGGCCTCTTTGTTGGCAGCACCACAATTTGTTCATCAGAATCTGAACTGTTCTTTTCTGAAATATTGATAATACTACTATGAGTTTCGTATTAGGTGTTAAATTTTGAACTTGTAAAAACTAAATAAAACAAAAAAATGCAAGTAATAAATATAACCTATGTTTCACGGTGATAATTTAGCATTCTACTGGCAAAAGGGTTTTTGGTCCAGTAGTTTTTTCATTAAATACTCCTTTCTTTTTATACTATTAGTAATGTAGTATAGATATAGGAGAATAGGGACACAAAGTGGACTAGAATTTGGCATCCAGCTTCAGCACTTATCAGATGAAACAATGAATAACTTTCTCTTAACACATGTCATCTGTGTAGTCGGAGTATTGCATGAATTGAGTCGGGCATTCATCCAATGAATGTATGCAGTAAGTGGTTGTGAGGAAAATTGGACTGTTATTTACCTTCAGAACTTGATGTTTTTCTTTTCCTTCCACCTCTATTCTTGATATTTCTTTTTTTAAAAGTCGTTGGGATTTCAACCTCCACATCTGACATATTGTCAAAAGTAAAAATTTACTTAAATGTAATAAACAAACTTTTCTTTATCCCTAGATAACTATACGGAATAAGTAATTTAAAATTTTGTTTATTACTTATAAACTATTCGTATTGTTTACATCTCAATTGTCAAATGTCATTTTAAATTTAAGGTTATATTTTGAGTTGCGTTCAGATTATTAAAATGTTCAAAAAGTTGCGATTGTTAGTATTGTAAAATTTCAATTATAAAATTATATTATATTTTAAAATCTCACAATTAAAATTGGTGAACATTAATTTTTTTTTAAATTAATCAATAAGAAAACTAAATACAAGGTGTATTCCCTTACTGTCTTAGCTAAAGTTATTTGATGGTTACTTGGGCAAGCCCTTAGTGAATATTTTTCATACTAAAAATCCATCGCAGATTCCTTTATAATATATTGAAGTAAGGTATAGCATGAGTGTTACAGTGACAGTTACTGGGTTCAAAAAAAAGCGAAATACCTATTTATCTTCTTCAAAATTTTTCGATAAATAATATCAAGTGATAGGTACTACAAACATATTAAATGAGTCAAGATATAATAAAATAAGGACTTCGAAAATATAACGCGGTATTATAGATAATGGTATAATAAATTATATTAATCCACGTCACATCCTTGAAATCCTATCTATGCTTTCTATCGCACCTTGGCTGATATGAATTATTTGACCGCTACTTGAACATCTTATACAAACATCTTAAGCTTTTTATGTACAAGAGTTTAAAAAAAGAAATTTGTTTTAGTTTCATCTTACACTAGCTGTTCTTGTACCAAATGTTACGCTTCGCAAAAGTTAAAATAAAATATGGATAACTGATTGCCAATCTTCGTCGGAGAGGGATCTCATGAAGAGTACTCAAAAACTACTGAACTACTTTCAAAATATTTTTTGACATAAGAAAACTACATTAACACTGTAATATGCTATCTTTATTATAACTTAAGTTTAGTAAATAAGAAGAAACGCCATCTTTTAATTACTTTAAATACAAGATAGAGGATTAAATTTTATGGGCATTAATAATTTTAAATAGAAAAATCAGTTATCTTACTAATATTATAAATGCGAATGTTTTGATGGATGGATAGATGGATGTTTGTTTGAAGGTATCTCCAGAACAGCTGAATGGATCTCGTTGAAATTTGTCATACACGTAGTAGAACATATTGTGGAAGAACACATAGGCTACTAAGTTTTTTTATTCCGCGCAGACGGAGTCGCGGGCGACTATTAGTTATTAATACTTTTAAAACAATTTAATTATCACAATTAGCTTAAACTATCTTACTAACCTTGAATTGCTATCCTGTGACTATCTAATCGTGTTAAAGTATTCGGGAATTAATTTATTTTCTACGTAAAGATGTAAATATTAGGGTTGTCAAAAACATACTTCTTTCCATTGTGTTATTTTCAATTTATACAGCTTCATAAATTTATGCAGTCTGCAAGATCATTAAAATTAAAAACAAGATATTTTAGTTCTAATGGTGCGTTGATTGTAAATTAATCACTTAGGAAACATACACTCTCATAAGGATCTCATAAGCGATTTTTTTTACCATCGGTTTTTACTATCCAAAATAATGTATATTTTGTCGTTACCCAATTCCCATTGACAAATCAGATTGTTACTTTTTTCACAAAATACTGGATTTGGCAACCCTATCTAAGCAAAACATTAAAAAATTCCAATCGCGTTGTAACCACGCTCACCTATATAAAACAACGCAAATTGAATCACTTATCACGCACGTATTTTACATCGTAATAATAAAATGGCCGAAAACATCGCTTCTTTTGTGCACATACGCCATTTTGGATAATCGGCGCGAAAAATAGTATACTACTTTTGCGATGATATTCGTTTATTCTAAAACGTTATAAGTAACAAGATTTTCTTGGTTACATCTGTCTTTTTAATCCGTTCAGGAAACCGTTCTCGTTTAGAAAATGGTATACCACTTTTACGTTCGACTTATTGTTATTTCTAACTCCAAAATGTCTTATGTTCATTGACCAATTAAATAAAAAACGTCATTTCAAAAATTAAACGTTTAGTCGAAAGCGTAACGGAAAAAAACTTTCAACTACGGGATATATTTTTTAAAATGTTTTTGACATAGAATCTGGATGAATTTAGAAATTCAATGTTGTATTTTCTAACAAAAGAAGGTTGAAACAAACATTTAAAAGCACAAATGTTTAAAAGAAATTCATAACTGACATTTTACTTTTTTTTTCACTCCACAATATTTATTATTTTACGGCCATATATTCTTTACATTAATAACAAGAGAAAATAGTATGATGCAAAATAAACAAGTGATTGAATCAGTTTACATAAATTACGCAATGATAGTTATAACTACAATACTTTGCTATTACCGCTGTCAACTGGATTAATTTTTAATTTTTTTTTTAGTTTAACGACCTGGTAACATAGACCTTTAGGTCATATCTTATTTGGAATTTTTAATTTAAAAATAAATGTAAAATAGATTAAAAAATGTTTAACAGTTTTTCAAATTGTCAAAGAGTAAAAAGGAACTTTAACATTTTTTTATTATCTATAAATTAAGTCCATGGCTCTTACCCTTAACCTATGGTCTACATAACTAACTAAAAGCGCATCATAACCAGAAGGATTGACACATATTCAGTTCTATCCAGTGTATTGATAAACTTTGTCAATGTAATATATATGGTCATGTTTCGAAATTCAATGTTTATATCTGCTTTAAACTAGATCTGTCATGACATGTGACAGAAAACTATTGAAAACATTTCATTAGAGTAATCTTATTTCTTATTAATATTGTAAATGCGAAAGTTTAAATGTAGGAATGGATGTTTGTTAGAAGGTATCTCCAGGCCGCATGGAAGAAATTTGGCACATACGTAGAACATAAAAAAAAAGTAAAACGTAGATACAAAAGTAGAGGATTGAAGAAATCATCGATGGATAGAGTAAAGTCAGATATGACGGTGTATAGAGATAAGGGGGTAGGGAAGATGGCAGGAATCATCTTCATTACTTCAGCCATTCAAATTAGTCTATGGCTTCTAGGTCAATCGTATGTAAACTTTGCCATATGCACAAAATCAATGTTCATATAATTGAGGTGTTTCTATGACCTTGATTAGCTGTCGCCCGCGACCCCTTCCGCGCGAATTAAAAAAATTCAGTAGCCTATGTGTTCTTCCAGACTATGTTCTACATCTATGCCAAATTTCAGCGAGATCCATACAGCCGTTCTCGAGAGAACTTCAAACAAACATCCATCTAAACATTCGCATTTATAATATTAGTAAGAATATTCTGTACAGCAATAACAACGCCTCTCACCGGGTCAGATTAGTTTGTCGCACTATACTTACTATAGATTAAATATTGGCATTGAAAGTTCACGTGTCTTTTGTTTAAATTGCGCACTACGCTTAGCAACACCGGGAGGCGTTTACCTAATATTATCATTTATCATTAAGTGCCACTAATATGGCGCGATTATTGTTTTCGTGAAGATTGCGGGCGTGTCGAGTTTAATCCTTATCAGATCTTCGTTGTAATATCGAGTATAGGGCTGTTAACTTTAAAACAAATATCGACTGCCAGTGTTTTGTCAACCATAGAGTCATGATGTCTAGTGATTAATAAACTAACTAGCCTTTCTCCGCTACTCCGCCCATACTAAATTAAATAAAGACCTAATTAGTACCCTATTTGTTATGTATATGTATCATAGAAATCTAAAATAATTCGATGCAAACCCGAAGAGGTGACAACCCTAAACATATTTGTTATTAATATGATGTAACCCTATGATCCGTTTTCTAAAGTTTGCAATTAATCTGGGAAAAACAAGCATAAGTTCCGCTTATCTTTCATATACTTCTCTTATCTAGTGGTGGAAATTTTTTAACATATCAATAATAACAAAAAAAAAATACATTGACGTCTAAAATAAAGGTCGTGTCGTCCGGGGAATACCATCTTTATTATAAATTTAATATATAGTATAATAAGTGAAGGAATACGGCCGTTTGTCCACAAACATTGTCACCGTCACGTCAACGATAACGAAATGACGGTATCAAGGTAACGACAATACATTTACTATAACGGCTTGTCACACACCCGTCATCCGAGCGCAGTCATCCCGGCAGCCGATATTGTGCGTAGATCGGTGCTACTGATTGAACGATGCGGAGATTATGTTGCCGCTGACCTGCATGCTGATGACGATGCCGGTGACAGTGTTAGTGGACAAATGGCTTAGGTCCCTTTATTCAATCCCATATGATAAATAAGTTGGTAATATACACTCGTAAATAAACCCCTCTTTCAAAGTTGTTCAGGTTTCGATGAGCTTTTATATATTTTTTCAACTTGGGAACTACAGTATTTCCCGCCATTACAGTTCTGCAGGGGTCTGACTTGCCAGGAAAGTCAGTAGCGGAGGTGAGTGACGACTCTTGGACTACTTTGGTAGTGATTGGTAATCGTTCTTAGCTCAAATGTGTTTTGCAAATGATTCTTATCTTTGGAGATAATTTTACAAAGCTTTTTGTATTTTTTAAAGATAATTTTTATAAATTGCTTTTTGTTTCTCTTTTAAAAGTTTAATTTTTGTGTGCTCCTAATAAACTTTTGTTAAATGTTAAGAAAATTGTTGTTTTTTTATGGTTTGGTGTTTTTTGAAATTGGAATCATTGACAGTGTTTTGTTTTTAAAGATTAGAAAGCAATTATTTGGAACAGATTATTCTAGAGATTATTTAAATCTTTGGGTTTGTTTGCCCCTTTTATCTATTGCGATCTGAAAGCCATTTTATGAATAATAACAAAAGATTAAATTGTTTACGCATGAATTTATATTGATACTAGGTGACGCCCGCGACCCCGTTCGCGCGGAATTAAAAAAAAACCTTAGTAGTATAGTATAGTCTATGTATTTTTCCAGACTATGTTCCACCAAACATCTATTCAACCATCCGTTCATCTAAACTATTTATAATATTAGTAAGATTGTAGGAAGCGATCGTAATCGAACAAAACAACGTGCGACGTAAGGACATTCCAGTTCTTGCTACAGTATGCAACTAGCTTGAACAAGCTCGCACTATACGGTGACCACATGCTTACAAAAATAGGTCCAGTCCCATATTTCTACATTACTAGACTTTATATCTCTTGTTTTGAAACAGTCCTATTAGCAAGAAAAAGAGTAACACATTTTAAGAAATCTCATTAGACATCTAACTTTTTTTTAAATGACCCAATGTTTCCGATTGACCTGCTGCTCCTCATATTACTATTTAACGGTGAAATTCAATACTAAAATACTTATCGCAAAATGTGTTTTGTATTCAGTAGTAGCGTTAGGATAGGGCTAGGTGGGGCCCAGGGCGCCGGGCATAAGGGGGCGTCGCAGGCGCTAGTTTTGTGTATTAAAGGGCGCCTGAGTCTAAGATATCTTATCTTTGGAAGATTTCCCCGGACATTAAAAAAAGGGGCGTCGCAAATATCTACCCCAGGGCGCAGGATTTGCTAAAACGGGCCCTGGTTTTGTTTGTTTTTCACAAGTGTTTCAACAATGGTGATCCACAGTGGACTGAGGTAGCTATTGTAAAACTTAAATACAAAATCAAACTTTTACCCCACCTACTTTTAGAATCCGTGTTAAAATTTGAAACTCGTGGATTTCCTATGCGAAACAAGATAAAACACTTTCGAGAAGCTGTCCGAATAAAAGTAAATGCGCGGGAAAACAGCTGTCATTTGAGTATCGTCGACGCGCTAAGGCAGTTGTTTTTTTTTTTAAATTTTATCAAAGACAACTATCGGTCGTGCGTTCAGTGAATCTGGATATTATCGTAATTGTTTGTGTGTAGTTGCTAAGTGCTCTTTGTGAAGAAATATCGAGAATATACAGTGATAGGTGAGAGTTTTTGTTTGCGCCACTTCCACTTTTCAATATATTTGAAGTATTACAGGTTTAGTTTTTAATTAAAAGTTTTAAATGTTTGGCATAATGTGAGTAGACGGTTTACGATTGCGTCCAAATATTTTTTAATCAATTTTTAAACTTTGTTTGTTTATTGAATAAAATTATATTTAATGATTTTTTAAATTGAACTTTAACGTTCATTCTTGTTTATCGAACTTGATTGGTTCTTGTTTTATTTAAAATTGGAGTTTAAATGTCTGCAACTCATAAAAATAAAACTAAAAAAGGTTCTTTTAAAAGTTTATTGGCAGAATGCAGTGGTAAAAAGCAAATAATTAGATTTTTTTTTACATTTAATATATAATAAACGGCATGAAATGTAGATAAAAAATTATTTTAAATTGCAACAAAGGGCCTACCTCAAGGATAAACCTAGGTACGTTATTATACGTTCAATAACATAATCGATTAATCTTCAAGATTGCATGTAACAAATAAATATTAGATTGGTTTAAAAGATTCCGATGAACGCATCCATAACATATTTTAATACTGCATTTGTTTTTGTGAAGGCCACGTAGAGTGAAAAAAATCATCATTGTGTCTTAATTCATATAGGATAACGCGCCAGTTTCAGTCCACCAAATCCGACCTCTTTAGTATTATTTATCTAAATAAAAAAAAAAACATTTTTAAAGGAGGTTTTCTCTGGTCAAAAGAGGTTAAGAATGCTTAGTATGACCATGTAAACATTCATATTTATAAAAACTAGCTACGGACAATGAACTAAGAAATGCAAAAACTTTAACTGATTATATAAACAATTTCATTTACAATAAATATGTAAACAGTTATCTAATACACAATAGAATAAGCAAAGATAATTGAAATAATAAATAAAGAAATATAAACTAATAGACACAGGTTTTAAACCGTATTGAATGTTCCTGGATACATCGGTAGGGGTTAGCCAAGGAAGAGAAAGATGGAATGCGTGAAAGGTTACGGTAGTTAAAAAGGGATGGACGACTGAAATGACGTAAATCGATCAGGACAGAAACCCACATAAGTGAGATAAGGACAGGGAGATGAGTACTTACTTAATTATTAATTATACAACAAACAGATAGGAAATGGGAAAATATGGGAAAGTATAAGAAACTAAACAAATTTAGCGTACAAATTTGTTTAGTTTCTTTCTTCTCGTTCCAAATGAAAACGTTAAAGTGGATTAAAAAATGCAAAACAAAATCAATTGATGAAATTAAACCACTTTCTGTACTTATACAAAACTAGCTGTTGCCTGCGACTCCGCTCGCGCGGATTAAAAACATATGTTTTATATGTATGCCAAATTTTATCATGATCCATTCAGCAGTTCTGGAGATGCGTTCAAATAAACATCCATCCATCCACCCATCCAGCCATTTAACTTTCCTAGTAATAGTAGTAGTAAAACTAACTATTTGTTAACAATTACAAAAGTTTTAAATTAACTAACAATTGTAAATAATCGTATTACAATTAAATAAATTACATAAATGGATATTCTACTGACAACCAATTAAAAAAGAAATAGGAATTTTTTTATCGATTATGTTAAGTAAGTTAGTATATCTTGGATGCAAAATGAATAAGACTTATTAATAAGGTCTTTGTATATTTATTTCTATAAAAAATGTAATAAATCTTTTCCTAGAACGATAAAAAGCCTTAATAAGTAAAAAGCCTATAACTGTACAGATTCAGACCGTTGCGTTTAAAATACTGATCGAGTGACTGGTTTGTAGGGTGACAAGGATTTACAGGAATCGTTTTTTACTATTGCAACTATTTCATGCATCCTCCTCGCTAATATAAAAAAACGAAAGTGGATGTTTGAAGGTATCTCCGGAACTGCTCAATGGATTTTGATAAAATTTTTCACATATGTAGACCAGTGTTGAAGAACAGATAGGCTACTTGTTAAGTTTCTTTTAAACTGCGCGGACGGAGTCTCTGTCGACAATCATTTAAATGTTTCTTAACCTAAAAGATTGCAATTTATCTATAAACCTTTAAAAATTACTAATCATCATTAACTGAATTATTATTAAAATATTAAAAACTTCAAAGTTTTAAATTGTTTTTGTTGAACAGTCTGGAAAATCGTTACCAAATTGGATGCGTGAGTCATTTTAGTATAATAAAAATAAGTATAATACAACTAGCGTATTGTTTACAATCACAGAATGGTATTTATTAAACTTAACTCTGTATTTTGAATGACATTTCAAAACATGAAATCCGAGTAAACGCCTTGTCACCTTTATTGTCGCAACTTGCATTAAATAGCGGTTTTCTTGCAGTCTGTATAGCACTTAACTTATAACCTTTTTGGAGTTTAAGCTCTTATTTTAAACAAGAACCAAATATTTTTTTTACTTTGTAATAAAACTTCATTTGTTACTTACTCTTTATTACCAATGTATTCGGACACGAAACACGGAGTTTTATAACGTATTAATTAATTTAGATAGTACTAGTTATCGCCCGTGACGCCGTCCGCGCGCAATAAAAACAGTTCATAACTAACCTATATGTTCTTCTAGACTATGTTCTACATGTTTACCAAATTTCATCAAGATCCGTTGAGCCTTAGGAGATACCTTCTAACATACATACATTTAAATTTTCGTATTTATATTAGTCAAATTAGTTTGATTAACAGCGTTACTCAATCAGAATATTGTGTATTTCTGACAGTGATTTAAAAAAAGAACACAACATGATAATTTTGTCTTTGAAATAGTTTTTATACCTTAAAACGCAGTTGTTTTAAAATTTAGAAAACAAATAAGACCATATGATAAGAGTATTCATTATGTTCCAAACAACAGACACGCTTGTAAGAGGCTGTTTGTGCTACAGACTGTTTAACGACAGAGAAGCTTTCATCGAAAGGGCAGAGGTTAAAAAACAATGATAAGTAATCTGTGAACAGAAGTGTACGTAACACGTCACGCGTATGTTTTGTTTAATGCAACTTGTTTTATAAATAAGATTCGTGACGTTAATGTTTTCAAATTATTTGGTACAGAGATAATGCGAGTCTTTGACTATTAAGAGGCAGGATTCGGGAAGTGCAAGCTTTCCCTTCTTTCAAATATTAGTTAATTTACGTGGAAGGAAACTTTGTATTCCTTTTAAGCCAAGGGAACGTACCCTTGCTACGTAACCCTTTTAGGGGGGAAGGGGCGGAGTCCTTAAAATACTACGGTCAGTCACAGGAGCGTGGGGTGGCTCAGATTTTAGTCACGTAGTCGTTAGTTGTTTTTTTTCATAATATAATGATGTACATTCACTAGTAATTTAAGTATGCATGCACTCTTATGCAACAAAGAAGAGTATGAGCCAAATTATTTTTTTTTCAATTTTGGCCTGTGAAATGATTAAAAATCATAATTATGAATTACTACGTAAAAACTAAAGGGGGGGGGAGAGGGTGTCTTGGCATATACTACGAGTGGATACCGAGAGGAGGGAGGGGTCGAAAAATAAAAAAAAGGTGACGTAATATAAATATGTTCCCCAATATTGCGACAAGGCGTCACGTGAACGAAGAAGGATGCTATTATTGATAAAAAATTAATCTTTGATTACGAATTATAATTGAATTTCGAACAATGAGCGACCATTTGTAAAATCTAAAAACTTGCTTGCTTGTGTACTCGCTTAGTGTGTGTAATTTTTTAAATCAACGTCTTTCATAAAGATAAAGTGTCAGCATGATATGTGCGTGTGATTATCATTACTTCACTTCCCGCGAAATGTGGCGGAATTTATTTATTACAACGGCTGCTTTTGTCTAGTCCGTTTCTCTATAGTCAACACGTGCTTACGTCTAATCTGGTGACCCAATAATATTTCGAATGCCTGGCAACAATTTATCTCTTTATGCGATCTTTGTGACACTAGTTATATTAGTATTTCTTAATTATTGGATTTTCCAGACAATTGAAATGACGAAAGATAGATTGATTGGAAGACTAAAAACTATTTCGCCTACCTTACGTAGCGTAGGATAATGGAACATCTCCCGTTTGCATTTTTGAATCGATTTTTGTAATGTAGAGCCAGAAATCGACTTTCATGGTTTAGTAATAATTTTATTTAAATCTCCCTTGCATTTTATTTCCTAATTCGTATAACGCACAAGATTCTTGCATTCATCCCTTTCTGTTTAATAATTCAAGGTCAACCGTATGAACCAATTTCTTGCATCTGGCTACCCTTATGTGATTTTATTAAAAAGGATCAGTGAGAGGATGGCAACGAATCTTATTGAATAATAGCGGAAGCGCAGTCGTTTATCTAATACTGAAACTCATTGACCGTTATGTGATTTGCAAAATTGACGCTATTGAAATTTTAGATTGTACTAGCGGACCCGATAGACGTTGTCCTGTCTACACGTCTTTAATTTGAATAAATTAATATGAAGTTAACATTTGATTAAAATTGTGAATCTAAACCATACCCAGATCCCCTTGAACACACACAAAAAATTTCATCACAATCGGTCCAGTCGTTTGAGAGAAGTTCAGTGACATACACACTCACAGAAGAATTATTAGAAGTATTCAAGTTAGCAATTTGCTTACTCCAGCCCTCGTTGGCCTAGCTCATTTATAGAATGAGATGGGTAGTGTTTTGTTTGCAAAATTGTGTCCATGTCTTTACAGGCTTTTTTATGACTACATATTTATATTATTTTAAATTTATTTCACGCTAAGTGTCAACCGCGACTCTGTCCGTGCGGAATTAAATAAAAACTTAGGAGCCTGTGTATTCTTCCAGACTATGTTCTACTTCTATGCCAAAGTTTAGCAAAATCCATGCAGCGATACCTGGAGATACCTTCTAACAAACATCCATGTATCTAAACATTCGCATTGTTCACCAAACTTCCTGCCTCGCACAGCAGCGTTGTGGAATGGTCTGTCCTCGGCGGTATTTCCAAACTGCTACGACTTAGGTCCTTCAAGAAGCGAGCTTATTACCACCTAAAAGGCCGGCAACGCATCTGCGGTTCCTCTGGTATTGCTGATGTCCATGGGCGTCGTTGAACACCTCGGTGTTCCCGCTGCTCGTTTGCCCCCTTCTGTTATAAAAAAAAATATTAGTAGAGTAACTGAATTTTGTTTTCTGTTTTCTTTTAAATTTGGAAAGGTTTTTTTTTAATTATTTTAGTTGTAACTGGCTGGTAAAATATTTAAGACGGAAATTAAAAATGCTCAGCTGTTAGTGGCCATTGCCTTAATACGTTTAGTTCGTCATAATCAATGAATTGTTATTGTTTTTATAGACAAAGAATACACTACGCCACAGAATTATCTATTGTTGAGTTTAAATATAATCTAATCTAAATTTATGTGATTTTATCTGTTAAGGTAAATAATAAAAAAAAAAATATTCAATTACTACGCATTGTGAGGTTTCGCTGTTGCAAAAACAATTACTAGAATTCGTTTTAGGCAAAAATTTTGTCTACCTATTTACCTAACACACTATAGCGTTATAGGATTACTAGTATATATACAGTAATACGTACGTACGTAATAATTAAAGACGTCGATACCGACTTATAGATGCATATTAGCGTAGTGTAGTTGGCATGATTTTGGAAAACACACACACAGTTTCGAAAACATATATTCACATTCGCAAAACTGATTAGTTATGAGTAATTTGTAAATGATATCCAGACGTACACCTCACGGTTTACTTCTTTAAAGATCTGTGAATCGACACTCAGTTAACTTCAATTTTTTTATCTCACCTGTATAGTGTATTTCAAGCTATGAACTTCGAATCACCAGCAACGAATCTTCGGTTAACAAAATTACATCGCGATTTAATACCAATATAGTTGTTGAGCTATAGCTCAATGGTTTAAGTATGTGACCTGAATTTATGAATCGGATCAGAGTTGATTTAAGCACGTTTAAAACTAATTATCTACCAGTTGGACAATATTCGCTTGTCATTAGCGTTTTATCATGAAAATAAACAATTTAGTACCCTTAAATTCGGATCGGTCGAATTGATATTTAGCGAGGAGCTCCGTTGATCGTTTTTAGTATAAAACAGTCATAATAATAATGAATGTTGTTTATATTTCAGTTAAGATGGAGGTGGAAAGCGCCAATTGCAAGGTCCGTGTATCTCAGTGCGACGACCTCGACATGCTGGCCGTTGAACGACCCTTGAAAATTGATATGTAAGTTCTTAACTATCTGGCTGAATATAATGTTCTTAATTTAAAAAACACTAATTTCTAATTGAAAAAATAAAAATCAGACTGACTGTTCTGTGGTCCTAGTACGAATGTTTGCGAGAAGAAGAAAATTAGGAATACATTTCTGGTGTACTTTATGTCCGAAAGGGGCGCTGCACATATTTCAATAAAAAATCTGTCGATGACTATACGATGGAGCTTATCACAAATATTCATGCTAGGACCATTGGCGTAATACTGCCTATGATATTTCGAAGAAGAGTACAAATCGAATATTACAAAAAGGATCTTGACAGACAGAGAGACAGGACGGACAACAAAGTTATCCTATAAAGATTCGGTTTTTTACTTTCAAGGTAACGGAACCTTAAAAAGCTCACGCGTCAAAATAGGTCGGATTATTAGTTACAGTTAGGTGATTTTCTTTTGTTTTTAATTAAAAAAAATATCCTCTGATATATATAATAATACTAGCCGTCGCGCGAGTCCGCGCGGTATTAAAAAAAAACTTAATTAGCCTATGTGTTCTTCCAGACTATGTTCTATATGTGTGCCAAATTTCATCAAGATCCGTTGGGTCAACACACATCTAAACATTCGCTTTTATATAGTAAGATCTACGTTACTACGTTAATATGCGAAATAAATGTAGTCAAGAAGAAAATTAAATCCTTTAAATTCCCCTACAAGTTTGGCTTTTAGTATAAAATCTGTTTTTACATACAGAGAGATAAACGGTTTGGAGATGTTGGTGCAAGAACTGCATAACGTGTTCTCGAGGGACCATGTTAACGTTCAAGACGTGCAGAAACTGATGGCCGCTTATAAATCTGAACCCAAGGACTGGAAGAAATACGCAAAGTTCGACAGATTCCGGTGAGAATTTTTTTTATATCATAAGGTGGCAATCCACCGAGCGACCCCACCTGAAATCGCTGAAATAGCGACGTGACCGTTGCCCATAGATATACGCAATTGCATATACGTTGCCCACCTTTAATCGACGGAGGAGAGGATGCACAGAAAGAAAATATTTGTCCTTTCTTCCTACTTCCCATCCTTTATAAGAAAAAGGGTGGGAAGGGAAAGAGGACTAATTTTGGCCTCCGGGACGCACACTCATCAGACGAAACGCGGAATTGCTTCCATTTGACGCGTGTCTTCTGTGTGGTCGTGGTATTTCACCGGGCGAGCCGGGACAATTCGTGCGAAGATGTTAAAGCGGGCTCTACCACTGTTAGACAACGTCACAACGAAATGTCAACGTTTACGTCCCCTCACTAATCATTCTGACACATCACTTTGTAATGAAAGCAAGTCATTCGCGTCATTCGGATTCTAACTAATAATGTCTAAAAAAAGATAAGTAAAGCAATGTTCTTAATATTGTCGTTATTAATTTTCATGATTATTTTAAGAAACCAAACGTGATATATTTTATTTTAGTAAACTATTGTTAATTTATTTGATCGGAAAAATGTTAAACGTAGTGCAAATAAACGGACGGAAGATTTGCTAATAAATTCGTTGAGTAGTAATTCTGTTTTAGTGAAAAAATTTAGATGAAAATGGTAGGAATAATAAATTCTGATTTACATTTAAGGAATCCCAGCTGCTGCACTAAGTTAAATGGTCATTAAGAGAGCCCCTTAGTAAAGTGCGGGAAATTTATACTAACTACTTTATTGTTTTTTTTCAGATATACTAGGAATTTGGTCGACGCTGGGAATGGTGCTTTTAACATAATGGTTCTCTGTTGGGGGCCCGGTCATGCATCTGCTATTCACGACCATGCAGATTCACATTGCTTTATGAAAATTCTGAGCGGCAGCTTGGAGGAAGTAAGGTGTGTATGAGACAATTACTTAAAAAGTTTTGTTTATTTTGTTACAAACTAGATGGCGTTGATTTAAAAATTTAAGTTTAATTTAAATGCTATTTTGTGTTAATTTGAACTAGATGGCGCTGTCGTTAAAATTTGAATACTATTTTTCTGTATTTTTAACCAAATGACGTTGTTTGCTAAATTTAAACGCTGCTAGTTTATAAAATTATCTTTAGTTTGAAAGTAATTGAATTTTCATTAATTATTTTCAATGAAATCTTTAATAATGTTAAATTTTAAGTATTTACTTTACAACTTTTTATTTTTATAGATATGAGTGGCCTAACAACGTCGAGCCAGAGGTTTTAAAAAAGCTAAAGACAAAGAATTCATGTTGTTCTGCCAACGAGATTGCAACGGATGACCGAACAAGCGATTTAATTTACAACTGTCAGAATGACACGTGTCCCAATTTCCGCGGAAAAAGTGACAGCATGGAACATAGCGAACAAGATGGCGACCAAGATTATGACGCTAACAAAATGGAGGAAATAGGAAGAACAGCATTAGAAGTTAACGACGTTTGTTATATTAATGGTAATTTTAACTAGTCACGACCATAGATAATCTAACTTAATATAGTTATCTTAAAGCTATACAACGTGTAATATGAAAAGAAAAGATCGCCAACGCTTTTTTCGTATAAAAATTAAAATAAATTCATCTTCCTTTTTAATTGCAGATGCTTTAGGTCTACATCGTATGGAAAATCCTTCATATGTGGATGGTGCAGTATCTCTTCACCTTTACTGTCCGCCTTTCGACAGTTGCCGAATGTTTGACGCGAGAACAGGCAAGCCTACAGATATCAAAGTCACTTTCTGGTCCATGTACGGGAAGAAGGTTAAACGAGTACGTATTATGTTTTGTTCATCTCAAGATCTTTTTTAGTCTAAACCCAAACTTCCCAAACTTATTTTGTCTACTGCCAACTTTGGGAATAAATATTTTTAGCGCCCCCATATTAGAGCTTTTAATTCATATTATTTGATGTTCACAAGTTGTTGTGAACATCAACTAATATCCTCCATAATAGGCCTCCTAGCTAAAGAAAATTACAAATCACCCCCCTGGCCTCTACACAACGCCCCCATTTTCTTTCTGGGTCTCTTACCGCCCCCCTTGAGACCTGCAGCGCCCACAAGGGGGCGTTATCGCCCACTTTGGGAAAGACTGGTCTAAACATTCATCTATTAACTGTTAAGTTTAATGACTTCATATTAAAAATTGTCACGTCTAAAATGCGCCTGGAATAGGAACATGTTTGATAAAATTGGTTGATTTGAAAGAAAGAAGGGAAATATAATATAGTTTGATTTTAATGTTCAAATATATTTTTGTTGTTTGTCTTTGTAGATAACACGTATCGTATTAAAAAAAAATATTGTATTTTAATTTGTTTTTTTTCTTTTATTTTTTACAGGTTATCGAGGCAAATGATATTGTAGATAGTCAAGAATAATATTTTTTTATGTTTTTCATTATAAAACATTAGCTAAGTAAAAATATCGGAGGAATTATACATACGTCCATGGAACAAAATGACCAAATTATAAGAATTAAATTAATTGTTTAGAAGGTTTATGGTAGATATAAGTAGATTTTTTTGTAAATTTGAACGACTTTTGGTAGTAAATTGTAATTTTATAGCAACACTGATTACATTGATTTTATTGGATTGTAACAAAAGCTATTGATTGCGTCACAAAGTTTAATATTGTACAATTAAATCATATCGAGTCTTTATTTTAGCATTTTTAAAAAGTTTTATAAGACATTTCTTTATCTTTATGTACTGATTATATTTATTATGTTTAAAGTTTAAATTTCTATTTTTAACATATATAAATGTTTTTTTTTAAATAATTGTACGTAAATAAATAGGTAATTAATGATTGTTTATTATTTTATTTTTATTTATTTGTTTTGTGATTCACAGAATATAATAAATATGTAATTTTTATCAATTTAACTTGTTTTTTATTTTTATTTATTAAGAATCGTGTTCGGTAGATTGTGGATAAATCTTACTTAACCGAAACAATTTTAAATAAAGTTACCGAAGCGGTTATAACCGGTTTAAAACGCGATGACATTTGTAGTGACAGTTGACAGATGTCGTCTCTAACATTCTCTTTGAAATAGCAGAGACAAGAATATGTGTCAATAGAAGTGAAGTCTCTAATCACATACAAGTGTAATCTGACTAGAGACTTCACGATAGTTGTAACTCACTGTTGAAAATAGGAAGAAAAACATTAAAAATAAATTTAGAACTTATTATAAAAAAAAATCGAGGTAGAATTTATTATATTTACAATAAAATACAAACTACTACTTATCTAATACTGTACATATACACCAACGACTATCGTCGTCGAAAGAAATATATTAATTGCATATTATTTTTTTATTCATAGGTATATAACAATTATATTCTTAAACACTAACAAGCTGGCGGCTAGAAAGGGTATTTTTTAAACACTAGACTTAGCTTTTAAAATGAAAGGCTGGAGTATTTTAATGCTATCGGCGTCGTTTGTTGACTGTATGCCGCGTCCGACACAAGACACATTGCGGCTTGAGTCGCACGTGTATCTTTGTGGGTTAAACTGGAGACCTTCGGAGCAAACTCCTAAGATAGCTTTAGTGCCGTCGCATATCCAGAACTTGTCACAATCAGTCTCGTGGGACCACGGCAGAATATTGCAACCAGTTTCACACTTATTTACGATTGGATATGGGTTAGGAGAGCCACCACCTCCTCCTCCGCCGGCTCCCCAGCCACCTCCTCCGCC
>NW_013532703.1:839646-863604 GCF_000836235.2 Papilio xuthus | reverse complement strand
CGCCATCTCCACCGCCGCCGCCATCTCCACTACCTCCGCCATCTCCACTGCCTCCACCATCTCCGTTTCCTCCGCCTCCATCCCCTCCTCCGCCACCTCCACCTCCTCCGCCTCCTCCGTTGCCAACACAACCCGCTGCATGGGGCCAGTCACACACCTAGAATATGTTATTAATTTTTAACTAGCTGTCGTCTGGATGAAAAATATAGAAAGTTACATAAATTGAAGTATCCTTACCATACATAAATAACTCACGCCCTCCTCTAGATATTTCTTCTTAACTAACTTTCTTAACTAAATCAGTTATTACAGTATTTAAGGCTGGCTTCAGCCAAAATTCTTAAGAAAAGCCTACAATACAAGTACAATTTGTAATTACCTGGGCAACGGGATTAAAATGTGTTCCTGGAGCACAATTTCTCTCTACTTTCTCTCCGTGTACGCAGTAGTAAAATTTACTGCAATCATAATGAGGTAACAGTTGATGGATATCGAAGTCGGCGGGGCAGCCGTTTGGTAACAAGTTTCCTCCACCTCCGCCTTCACCTCCTCCTGGAATGCAGCCAGCGTCCTCCTCCCAGTCACATACCTATAATTTTAACACTATTTGTTAATTTAAACCAAACGTATCGTATCGTATAAGAAAAACCGGTTCAATTGTTTGGACTACAGTCGGTAACGATGGAACTTACAAACTAACATACATAAAACCTCACTACCCACATTATTCTTTTGAGTCAGTTGGGTAAAAAAATACAGTTTAAGCATTAGAAACATTTACAGCCTTATCAAGGAGCAAAAATACTTAAAAATTCATATTTAAAGTTTTAAGGTTAGTCTTAAAACTATTTTTTCTATAGTAATTAGTCACTTGTTACACTATTGCCTAAGCTTTAGTGTGTTTAATTACTTACCTGTAGTACAGGGTTAAAATGTGTATCAGGGGGACATTCCCTTTCTTCTTTCTCTCCATAAACGCAATAGTAGAACTTGCTACAATTATTCTCATGAGGAAGAAGTTGATGAATGTCGAAATCAGCCGGACAACCGTTTGGCAGAGTGGCACCTCCTCCACCACCACCTCCGCCTCCGCCACCGCCACCTCCTCCGCCTCCGCCTCCACCTCCGCCACCGCCTCCACCACCGTTATTGACGCACTCGGAATCCCAAGGGAAAACACAAACCTGGAATAATGGATTAAATATTTTTACGTACACACACATAAGCGTACACGCCATAAGTACATGCCGGAGAGAGGGGACGTCAGTCGATGTCAGACCTTTGAGCTGGCAACACGTGTCGGTACGTGAACGAGCCAAATATAGCACAACGAATGCTACAGTTGGAATCCAGAATTAAATTTTAGAGTGATTATCCTTTTAGCTTATGTCAATAAATATCGATACAAAGTAATGTCAGCTTTATGTAAATGTAATATTCCTAAAACTACAAATTAATTAACATAGATAACTTTGTCGAAAATTCCTCTTGTATAGATAATGGTAGTAAAAATCAAATCTTTCATTTGATCAGATTAATAAATAGTTGTAGATAGTTCATTCGAACGCGTGAAAATAATAATCCTGTTATCATTTTCGGATTAGGATTAGAATGATAAAATTGTTTACATATAATAAGTCACCTTGTTAATTTGGTAATAAATTTCCTGGTTCTGGTCAATGGAAAAATATGACAAGAATTTGAAACGACACACATATTAATCTGTGAAGGTGAAGGAGGTGAAGCCGATCTTGAAAAGTGTCATTCCTTAATGATAATAATAATTTTAGAGGATGAGATTTTTAAAACAATTTGTTTAAGTAAAGTTATTTGTTAAACCTTAACAAAATTGGTATAAGGTACAAATGTATTCAAATATCATGGCGGCTCCGAAATATGCGCGAGTCGATCCGCAGCTTAAGTTGTAACGCGGTGCAATACGAAGTCCTTCAGTCACCAGGACTTTTGAAAGAAGTAATAGCACTTGAGTTAATTTAATATTAAAGAAGCATTGATATTACGACATTTTTTATAATATGAAATAATATTTAAATGCTACTGTTTCCTCGACTTATCAGTCTACAGTTAATCAGTTAGCTGTTAATACAATCGATTTCTGGATTATTATTAATCCAGATTTAGTTAAGCTTATCTGATAAAGAAAATTTGAAAATACTTCGCAGATAACTAGTATTTAACATTCA
Source organism: Papilio xuthus (assembly GCF_000836235.2). Lineage (NCBI taxonomy): Eukaryota > Metazoa > Arthropoda > Insecta > Lepidoptera > Papilionidae > Papilio > Papilio xuthus. Next base: position 861,400 of record NW_013532703.1, on the reverse strand, counting down.
GCACCGGATGAAAGAAAATAATATATATCGTTTTCTTTACAAAACAAATATTATAAAAATATTTTTTTTTACTAATAAAATTTACCGCGCTTGTGTAGATGTGGATGAAGATTATATCAGAGTAATGTTAGTGTCATTCACTTACTTGTTCTTTAAAACTGAAGTAGGTGCCAGCAGCGCATCTTCTCTGTACCTTCTGTCCGTGCACGCAGTAGTAAAATTTGTTGCACTCCGTCTCATGCGGCAACAATTTGTGAATATGAAAATCAGCTGGACATCCGTTATCTAATAAATCCGGAGTTGCTGGCGTTGTTGACGTCGTTGATGCTAGGGTTGTAGTTGTAGTTGTTGGAGCTAGAGTCGTCGTTGTTGTGGTTGGTGCCTGCGTCGTTGTAGTAGTTGTTGGAGCTGGCGTTGTCGTAGTTGTAGTTGGTGCTTGGGTAGTTGTTGTAGTTGTCGTTGGAGCTAGGGTCGTCGTTGTTGTTGTTGGTGCCTGCGTCGTTGTTGTAGTTGTTGGAGCTGGCGTCGTTGTAGTTGTAGTTGTAGTTGGAGCTAGGGTTGTAGTTGTCGTTGGGGCTTGGGTTGTCGTTGTTGTGGTTGGTGCCTGCGTCGTTGTTGTAGTTGTTGGAGCTGGCGTCGTTGTAGTTGTAGTTGGAGCTTGGGTTGTAGTTGTCGTTGGGGCTTGCGTTGTCGTTGTTGTAGTTGGTGCCTGCGTCGTTGTTGTAGTTGTTGGAGCTGGCGTCGTTGTAGTTGTAGTTGGTGCCTGCGTCGTTGTTGTAGTTGTTGAAGCTGGCGTTGTTATTGTGGTTGGAGCTTGGGTCGTAGTTGTCGTTGGGGCTTGGGTCGTCGTTGTTGTTGTTGGTGCCTGCGTCGTTGTTGTAGTTGTTGGAGCTGGCGTCGTTGTAGTTGTAGTTGGTGCCTGCGTCGTTGTTGTAGTTGTTGAAGCTGGTGTTGTTGTTGTTGTGGTTGGAGCTTCGGTAGTTGTTGTAGTTGTCGTTGGAGCTAGGGTCGTCGTTGTTGTTGTTGGTGCCTGCGTCGTTGTTGTAGTTGTTGGAGCTGGCGTCGTTGTAGTTGTAGTTGGCGCCTGCGTCGTTGTTGTAGTTGTTGAAGCTGGCGTTGTTGTTGTTGTGGTTGGAGCTTCGGTAGTTGTAGTCGTAGTAGGTGCTGGTGTCGTTGTTGTTGTCGTACTCGTAGTTGTTGTTGGCGCTGCCGTTGTAGTAGTAGTTGTTGGCGCTAGCGTTGTAGTAGTCGTCGTTGGCGCCGTAGTTGTGGTCGTTGTGGTTGAAGTAGTTGTTGGCGCCGGTGTTGTTGTAGTTGTTGTCGTTATAGGTACTGTGGCAGTAGTATCAGCACCAGTGGCAGGACTTCCGGGTAGTGTGCAATTTGCCAATATGGGATGAATGCAAACCTTAAAGTAAAATGTTCATTTAATACTACTATTTAACCTCATAAAATTTGGTAACAACCGTTCTTTCTTTAGGAAACGTTCAAAAAATGTTCATTAATTCGATTTATTTACCTGTTGCTCAAAAGAGAAATGCGTGCCTGGCGCGCAATTTCTTGGTGTTGTCCATTTCACACCGTATTCGCAGTAGTAGAATTTTGTACAGTCGTATTCGTGGGGTAGAAGGAAATGCTGTTCCGCGTCAGGGCAATCGTCTGAGACAACGGCAGATCTCTCATCCCCATCGTACCATTCTCCTCCTGGTGGTCTGCTCTGCACTAACGCCAGGGCAGCCAGGAAAATGAGTTTTCCTAAAGAATCCATAATAATTGAGTTATTTATAAATCAATAAAGTAAGCTTATCCATCACACATTTTCTTGTTACCAAATATTTAAATCGAATGATATTTTATTCTTTAAAAGGTTTAATTAATACTAATCAAGCTATGAAATCATTGAATCATAATACGAGGTAAATATTTTTATTATATATAAAAAAATCCTATATTGAGAATTCAAGGTTCAAAGCCAAGAGCTTTAGCTCTTTTCTTCAGTTATTCTAGAAATCTAGTATGTCTTCACTATGTAATTAGAAATACCTTTCATAGCGCCCGCGTCACACTAACTTCACTTATGATATAAAAACCACTAAATAATTTAAGTGACGATTTGTAACTGCTAAAATACGAACCTGATTTTGAATATATATCCAAATTACCCTTTATACTAATACATAGCCGATAAGCTTGGATAATAGCTTGTAGATAAATTGATAAGACATAACAGAAGTCGTAAAGACAATAAGGTGTTGTTGTAATTTAATTGAATGAATGATATCGATGTAAGAAAATTGAGATATTAATCACTTTCTCGTAACTTCGTATCCGTTATCAAAAATACACACGTAAAATATTACTTATTCTACAATTTCATAAGATCTTCCCTTCATCATCGTCTCCCTGTCCTTTTACCATTTACGTAAGGTCGGCGCACCAATCTTTTGTAGATACAATCCCAGATCCTTTAACATATTTATATCTTATCAATTTATATATCCGTACATACACATTTATATTATATATTTTAACTTAAGTTGTTTTTCTTTTCATTAACTTAAATTTTGTTTTTTATTATATGTTTACCGGAGTAACTAATAATTGTTAAATGCTAAAATGTCGTGAGTGTGGGTTGTTGTAATTTTGTGGACTGAATATTATATACCTATCTGAATATCGGTGCCCACGATACAGGCATTGCCTAATGTGGGCATCACTAGATTATCCAAATTAACCATTAATGGTAACTTAAGTTTAATTTAATTTCTTAGTTATGTGCAATTTTATTATGTTAGTTATTGTTTCTTGGTTTAATCTGTATTACCTATAATAAAAACTTTTCTTTCTTTCTTTCAGTTTTCCGCCCTCCAAATCAATTTATATGACCCATGGCACGCCAACTATTCATCTTTTCCTAGATACCTCTACCGATATACATACTTAACATTTCTTGCCACATTCTTCCTTATTCATATTATGGTTGTACCAAGCTAACCCTTTACATCTTATTTTTCTACTACTGATGCTACTTTCAGACTTCCTTTAACTTCATTTCGTATCCTAACAAAAAATTATTTTGTAATATATAATTTTTTTTCAATAGTTGCTGCTTGTTTTAACAGGTAATGGAGTGCCAAAAATATGGTGGAGATAAATTTAAATGGTGGAAGTATAGGACAAATGACTATATTCAAAAGTATCCATTAAAAACAATACGAGAAAATCAACATGGACTTTATTCTTGCAGTTGTTGCAAGAATGTGGTTGCAGTGTACATATGTTTTTTTTTATATCATAAGGTGGCAAACGAGCGAGCGGCCACCTGAAATCGCTGAAATAGCGAAGTGACCGTTGCCCATAGACATACGCAATTGCATATGCGTTGCCTACCTTTAATCGACGGAGGAAAGGTTGCACAGAAAGAAAATATCTTCCCTTCCCATGCATCCTCGCATCCGGAAAATCCACTTCCACTTCCCATCCTTTCCTTATAAGAAATAGGATGGGAAGGGAAAGAGGACTAATTTTGGCCTCCGGGACGCACACTCATCAGAAGAAACGCGGAATTGCTTCCACTTGACGCCTGTCTTCTGTGTGGTCGTGGTATTTCACCGGGCGAGCCGGGACAATTCGTGCGAAGATGTTAAAGCGGGCTCTACCACTGTTAAATGTTAAATGTTCCATGGACCTGGAGATCGTAAAGATTAAATTCTGAATCGTCCGGAAACGATTAGTATTTTGTAATAAGATTTAAATAGCTTATCGATTTCGTATTAAAACATTCAATAATAAGGAGGAAAAATTTACTCTTTGAAATGTATACATTGCCTTTCTTGTCTTTTGTCCAACTCTACTTTAGGTCTGTAACTAACAATACTTCTAGTCTATCTTCGAGTCATTTTTGGGAATGAAATTTAAATTAGCAAATTCAAAAAGTATTTTCTGGCATTCTTAAAAACTTTAATCCGGGATTGTCACAATTACCTTATTACGGTTAAACTGACATTAATAGAATCACTATCAAGCAAATTAGAAGATTCTTCAAAGACTAACAAAGGTCAATATTCTTGTCTGATTGTCAAATAACATAAGGATTAAAAATTATTGCTGTTCATGATTCACAATTTTTTTTTTATATTAGCATATTGTTTGTCTCCATGATAAGACGATAATTTTTTAATTCGCTAACGTCATTTCCTTGAATATCAGATTAATTTAGAGTTAATATGAAAAGATTAAGAAAGAATTAACAAATTAAGAAGAAATTGCAATTTTGATCGAGGAAAAAGTATTTTGTGGGTCAGTTTGTTAATTAACTATATAATAAAAGACATTTCTTGATATAATTTCGTATATATTTTAGAAGATTAAGGTCCAAAATTTAAATAGTAATCAAGCCAAAGTTTAAATTATGTTTCGACATTTTATTTCTTTTTTAAATACCGTTTAATCAAATCAGGATCGACCTTATTCCATGGAAGGAATATTTTAAGACCGTCTGGCTGAACTGAGGACAATATATTCTTCCTGACACAAGATACGTTGCAGACAAAATCACATGTATAAGTTTGAGGGTTAAAATGGAGCCCTTCGGAGCAAGTTCCTAAAACAGGCTTAGTACCGTCGCAGACCCAAAACTTAGAGCATTCAGTATCATGAGCCCATGGAAGAACATTACAACCGCTTTCACATTTGTTGCCATTCGGATTTGGCTTAGGTTTATCATCTTCTCCATTTTTAGCGCAACCAGCTTTATCCGGCCAATCACATACCTGTAATTAAATGGAACAATTTTTACTTTTCATCATTACAAACAGCTAATAAGAGATTGCACTATAACCAAAAGATTTAATTCTTTCTTCATCGTTTTAATCGTTATACTTCACGATACTTTTCATGTTAAAATATGTCGAAATAATCTAGCATTTATTATGATGCCCCGACAGTATTTTCCTTTTTTATTTATCATAAGGTGGCAAACAAGCAGCGACCTAACAAATGTCGTAATAGCGAATTGACTGCTTTCATAAGATGAACGGAGTACACACATAATGACTTATTCTCGTATAGTTCCCTTCATCTGTTAAAGCCACTTATCCCTCCTACCCTTTCATTATAAGAAAAGGATAGGAAAAAGCGGGAAATGTGTCTTTATAAACTAAACCTTTGTCTTGTGGTATTTACTAATAGTTTTAAATAAATTTGTGCGTACCTGTAGGATGGGGTTGAAATGTGTGCCCGGGGCGCAGTCCCTTACAACTTTGTTGCCGTGTACACAGTGATAGAACTTAGTGCAATCGCTTTCGTGAGGCAGAAGGTGATGTATGTGAATATCAGCAGGGCAACCATTTGGTAACCATGTTGTTCCTCCGTTATCGCCACCATTATTACCACCGTCTGATCCGCCGTTATCGCCACCATTATTACCACCGTCTGATCCGCCGTTATCGCCACCATTATTACCACCGTCTGATCCGCCGTTATCGCCACCATTATTACCACCGTCTGATCCGCCGTTTGTAGTACATCCAGCATTTTGAGGCCAATCACAGACCTGAATTTAAAGACCAGAACGATAAATCTCATAGTTTTTGTGGCTGTGATTATACCCGTAACACATTAATTAAAACTAATAATTTTATAAATACTGCATTTTTTAAAGTATTTACAATAATATTTATAAATAATTTCAGTTGATGAAACTCCTATTGTATTCCCAGGCGTTTTAATTGAATAACTATTGGACTAGTCTCTGAAGCCTGTCGGAAGGGAATTGTCAGTAAAATTATTTTTTTAACTGAAATAATCTACCAATTAAAGAGTTAAAGAGGAAGTAATTCATTAACCTGCACGGTAGGGTTGAAATGTGTTCCTGTAGGGCATTCCCTCACGACTTTTTCTCCGCGTACACAGTAATAGAACTTTGTACAATCACTTTCGTGAGGAAGAAGGTGGTGGATATGAATATTTGAAGGGCATCCGTTCGGTAGCCAGTTTGTTCCCCCGTCATTACTACCTCCCCCATTTTCTCCTCCATTACTACCTCCATTATCACCCCCTGTTCCTCCATTTTCCCCTCCGTTACCACCTCCAGAGCCACCATTCTCTCCACCATCGCCTCCACTACCACCATTTCCACCATTTGAACTGCATCCAGCATTTTTAGGCCAATCGCATACCTGGCATTGTAATAGAAAACTTTTAAACTCTCTTGATATAACGTTTATTTATATTTTATAACAATTTAAGTCGAATATATAATGGGCATTGGACATTTCTGAATGAAGGAAAAAATTTAAGTTAGTTTTGTAAAATCGGTACCTACCTGCAAGGAAGGATTAAAATGGGTGCCAGGAGCACATTCCCTCATAACCTTTTGACCATAAACACAATAATAGAACTTTGTGCAATCATTCTCGTGAGGAAGAAGGTGGTGAATATGAATGTTCGGACAACCATTCGGTAGCCAGGTAATGCCACCTCCACCATCGCCACCCCCTGATCCACCATTTTCTCCTCCATTACTTCCACCGCTGTTGTCACCCCCTGATCCACCGTTTTCTCCTCCGTTACTTCCATCATTACCACTCCCTGATCCATCATTTCCGCCATTAACAGTACAACCAGCATTTTGAGGCCAATCGCACACCTGTAATTTTCTTAAATTTATACGTTTGCTATTTACTGTTTCATATTCACCCTTTTTTATGTTCCACTAATTCTGTTATGTATTTTACTTAATTTGTTACATTTTTAAAACGACAATTACCTGCAAGAATGGATTGAAATGAGTTCCTGGAGCGCATTCTCTCATAACTTTTTCACCACGAACACAGTAGTAGAACTTTGTACAATCACTTTCGTGAGGAAGAAGGTGGTGGATATGAATATTGGCAGGGCATCCGTTCGGTAGCCATGTTGTCTCTCCCCCACTACTACCGCCCCCTGATCCGCCGTTTTCTCCCCCGTTACTTCCACCATTACTGCCTTCGGAGCCACCATTCCCACCCTCATTACCTCCATTGTCACCATTTCCACCATTTCCTCCATTTGAAATACATCCAGCATTTCGAGGCCAATCACAAACCTTTAGTTATGAAAATTAGAAATGTTTTAGGAATTTTTTTTTCTCTAATTTGAACTGAACTTGAACTGTATCTTACAAATATTATAACTGCGAGTGTTTAGATGGATGGATGGATGTTTGTTTTAAGTTATCTTCAGAACGGCTGAACGGATCTCGATGAAATTTGCCATACATATAGAACATAGTCTGGAAGGACACATAGGCTACTTATTCCTTTTTTTAATTCAAGCGGACGGTGTCGCGGGCGACAGCTTATTGTTAATAAATACCTGCAAAGTAGGATTAAAATGTGTCCCTGGTGCGCAATCTCTCATAACCTTTTTCCCATGTACACAGTGATAAAACTTAGTACAATCACTCTCGTGTGGAAGTAGGTGATGAATATGAATGTTAGCGGGACAACCATTTGGTAACCAGTTTGTTTCTCCCCCACCATTATCCCCACCAGTGCCACCATTCTCTCCTCCACTACCTCCATTGCCACTATTTCCACCATTTGATTTACACCCGGCATTTTTAGGCCAATCACAGACCTGTAATTTTGGAATTTCTATGTTAATATTTATCAATTTCTAAATATTTATTGAAGTATTAAAACTAAGCCGAAATTGTTGTTAAGTCTACATAATATTTTTTTTAATATAAGCAGATTTTATATATATTCACTCATATTTCTTGTACCGTTCCAACTAAGCTGTATGCTTGTGCTAGGATATGGTTTACGGTAATAGTCGAATGGCGAGATTCGAACCCCCGACCTAGAGATCAGAAATCCGTACTCTTAACCATTAGGCTTTTGACGCTTTCGAATTTAATTACCTGTATAGTAGGGTTAAAATGTGTTCCTGGAGCACATTCTCTCATAACCTTTTCCCCTAGTACACAGTAATAGAACTTCGTGCAATCGTTCTCATGAGGAAGAAGATGGTGAATGTGGATACTGGCTGGGCAACCATTTTCTAGCCAGGTTGTCTCATCACTACGGATTCCAATTTTGTCGTTGACGTTTTTGTTTTTACTGTAATTACCTTCTCCACTTACTCCTCCAGTTAGAGTGCATTCAGCATCTTCGGGCCAATCGCAATTCTATAACGAAACAATTTTTAATTATTTTTATTCATGGTCATAATGAGAAAGAATGATAAATATCTTCTATATAAAAGAAAGTCGTTAGTTACATTATTTATAACTCAAGAACGGCTTTACCGATATGGCTGAAAATTGGCGAGGAGGTAGCTTAGAGCCAGGAGACGGACATAGGATACTATTTATTCATTTTTTTCGAATTTATGCCTTGAAGAGGTACTTTTTATTTAATTGACTAATATTATAAATGCGAATGTTTAGATGAATGAGAGGTGGATGGATGGGTGTTTGAAGATATCTGTAGAACGGCTGAACGGATTTCGATTAAATTTGGCATACGTATAGAACGTAGTCTGAAAGAACACATAGACTACACTAATTAAGTTTTTTATATAATATATCCACGCGGACTAAGTCGCGGGCGCCAGCTAGTTTTTAATATGTATTTCTGATTCATATTTTCGGAATGAATTAGTCATTACCTGTGTGGAAGGATTAAAATGTAATCCTAAAGCACATTGCCTCAAAACTTTTTCACCATAAACACAGTAATAAAACTTGGTGCAATCACTCTCATGAGGAAGGAGATAGTGTACATGATAGGAAGGACAACCATTCGGTAGCAAGGACATTTTGCCACTTTGTTCTAATCCAGTTTTATCTTCAACTATTCCACCTCTATTTTGAATATTTGATATTCCATCTTCTTTATAAATGCTTATATTTTCTTTACCATTGTATTCTCCGTCAACTACAACATCGTTACCAATTTCTTCGTCACCTTCACCATTGTTTCCTTGATTTCCTTCATTTATACAACCAGCATTTTCGGGCAAATCACAAATCTGTAACAAAACAAATTAACATTATTATAGCAAATAACAAATGCAGTAATACCATGGCTATTGCCGCTATTACCTTTTCTTTTATATAACCTCTACTATCAGATATCTAATAATGACCGGTCCTAATGAAGGAACGATGACAAAAACGAAAAGCCCTATCAACCCTTATTGGACACAAGCAAAGTGCCTTCTTCACTTTCTTTCTATCTCTTACATTACCTTGCCTAATCTGCCTAGATGTCATTTAACTAGATGAAACATTATTTGTACATCGCATTCACCTGGAGTTCAAAAGAGAAATGAGTGCCGGGAGCGCATTCCCTCGGCGTGGGATATTTTAATCCGTATTCGCAGTAGTAGAATCTCGTGCAATTATCTTCGTGAGGCAGCAAGAAATGTTGATGGTCTTCTGGACAATCATCATCGCGGAGAGGAGTTTCATTTTCGTTTTCCGGTGGTCTACCCTGGACTAAAGCAAGGGCAGCTAGGAAAAATATCTTTCCTGGAAAACGAAGTTTATGAAAGAGCATTCAGCTATGTTTCTGACGTTTATTATTACGTATATTACTAAGAAAGTAAGAAATAATTAATACTTCATTACTTAATTATGTTTCAATTTATGAAAAAGGTCGAAGTTGTAAAATTAACTGCTGTTTTTTTTTAAAAAGAGAAGGGGGCAAAGGAGCGGCGGTAACACTGAGGTGATCAACGACATCTATGGACATTAGCAACACAAGAGGAACTGCAGATGCGTTGCTCGACTATTAGTGTAAAAACATGTTATAAATTCAATTTAAAGACATTGAAGGGAAAGTGAATATTATAGAAAACATTTGCTTGTCTCACGGATTCGATATAGACTACATAAAATACATACCTTTCATTGTACCCTTGTATTATTTAATATAATAAACGCACTAACAGATTATTTTGCGACAAATTAAAACTGCAATATTATTAGGTCAGTACTTTATATACCTAAGAAGTACTTGACTATGATACTTAATATTAAGTGTGCACTTAAACTTTCTATAATCAAATAGTAATTTGATAATAAAAGAAAATTATTTAATTATAAATATGTAATTATTCTATCACACATTTGTATCTCAATTAATATTGATAGATATCAACACAACTGAAGTTTTCGACTTCTAAGGGATGTTTAAAAAATGATAAAATTAATACAAGTGTCTCTACATTTTACTATTTAGACTTTAGTGCCCGGGGTGGGGGGGCGTCACGGTAGCTACATGGGATTCTCTTCCAGATGGGAGCATAGCCATTAAACCCGTGGCAATCCGCGTTTCGTCTGATGAGTGTGCGTCCCGGAGGCCTAATTTAGTCCTCTTTCCCTTCCCACCCTTTTCTTATAAGGAAAGGATGGGAAGTGGAAGTGGACTTTCCGGATGAGAGGATGCATGGAAAGGAAAAATATTTTCTTTCTGTGCATCCTCTCCTCCGTCGATTAAAGGTAGGCAATGCAATTGCGAATGGCTATAGGTAACGGTCACATCGCTACTTCAGCGATTTCAGGTGGCCGCTCGCTCGTTTGCCAACTTATGATATATAAAAAACCCTTTGTTCCTCCTACGCATGATGGCGAGGTCACGGGCACGCTTTCGCTTTCGTCCGCAACTCCGTCTGACTACAGTTTAGTACTGGGGTAAGAGTAGACAACGTATAAATATTTCCAAAGGCTCGCTCGATCTCTTATAGCAACCATAGCGTAAACTGCCAAAATACTTGTATGTAAACATTCTTATTATGCTATAAATTTTGTATAGTCAGCTGTATAAATATGTATACATTTACAATGTCCAATAAAATTAGTATACATCTTAAGTTTCAAACGTAAACAACCGTAGTACACTCATGGTCGGAAGCATATGTATACATGAACATTACCGAAACTGAGGGCGTATAGAAATTTCTGGTGTATTTTAAATATTGATGCGGCTGACTGTACCCGTGTTTCGGCAATGGAAAATCACGCTAAGAGAATTATAAATGTGTGATTTTTTTATTATCTCTAATTATCTATATATAATTCCATTTTTACATATGTAATCATCAATTGCTAAATTACTTTTTGATAACAGTTTACTAAGCATAGTGTGAATTTAAAAGAGCTGAGAATTTAATTATTTGATTATACCACTGTTAAATAATTTTAATTACAAGTTAGTAATAAATATTACAAGTCGTATAATATATCTAATCGTATAATAATATATCGTATCATAGTATACCTTTGTCATATCGTTTAAAATTTACGTAACTTTTAACTTTAATCTTAAGGGCTCTTTAAATAATTCTAATCAAAGTTCCGGTCTTTTTATACATTGCGGATATCAAATTTACATGGACTATACTTGAGAATTGTTACATTCAATTGAAATATATTCAATGACATAGATAATGTAATCGTTATACAAAAATAACAATGGATTAAAATTAATTTAAGTTTGATATTATTTTGTTATTATACATATCTGTTTAAAAAAACAAACCGTATTATAATCTATTATTTTATGTCCTTTTAATAATGGTTTTATTCTTATTAGAGAAATATGACTATTAAAATTTTATTCACATAATAAATTATTTATTAAATGTTCCTGACAAAAATAAATAGCATTCAACGTAAAAGAAAAAAAACACCTAGCTAAAATATCACAGCAATTTTACTTTAATGATATTGTCAATATTACGTTATAAAATTCTATCTTACTATTATAAATGCGAATGTTTGGATGAATGGAAGTAAGAAGGTATGCCCAGAACTGTTGCACGGATTTCGATGAAATTTGGGACAGATGTAGAACATAGTTTGGAAGAACACATAGACTACTATTTTTTTTTAATCCTGCGTGGCCGGAGTCGCGGACGGAAGCTTAGTTATATTGTAAACAAGAGCCTACATCCAACAATGATTTTTTTACATCATCTTTTTTTAATATACCGTGAAGTAAGTTTAATAAATATTCATAACATTTACAAAGCTGTAGAAACCTGTATACACTGTCGGTATGAAAAATAATGTATACATGTGTCCGTTAGAAAAATGTATTCTTAGCCGGAAGCACGGACACGTGTATTTTATTTATGTAGCTGACTGTACTATTTGCAATAGTTCTAAGTGCATTTTATTAGTCTTAATCATAATTAAAAACTCCCAAAAGTATTAAATATCATAATGATTATTTTGGTTAATCAGATAATATCGGATTTAAATATCCATCTAAATGATTACTATCAACATATTCTTTGAACGGCTTACTCTGATTTTTTGCTTTATCTACGGAAATCTGAACAAAATACAGACATATTTTAATTATGTTCATGATACTAATTATCTTCCTTAAAGATAACTTTAAAGTTATTTGTATTATTTTATAATAAGTAAATTTTATAATAGTAAAAAAGCAATTTAAAAAAAAGAAGCCATTACTGACTACCGTTGTAAGACTTCGGGAAAAAACACTAATCATAGCAATCAGTAATCATCATCTCGCTGGTACTATTCCACTCACATAGAGTCGTCGGGTAAGGTTTTATAAACATTAATTGATTTTAATGTTTAATACAAATGACATGCTGCGGGCACTGGCTATGCCACCCCTGGGTAAGTTACAGCAAACACCGACTCTGGAATGGTGTGACTAGTGTGAGCAGCGTGTCAATGATTGAGGTCGATATTGTCATGAAATAGATGTGGCCATTATGTTCACGATTAAACAGTAAACCTTTATTTTTCGGTCCATATAAATTCTAGGAGCGTCGGTGGCTCAGGGGTCAAGCCCTTGACTTGCAAACTGCAGGTTTTTCGATTTCCGATTTACATATGTATCCGACGTTCTTACGGTAAAGGAAAACATCGTGATGCAACCTGCACAAATCTGAGAAGTAAACCAACTCGCACTGAGTTGGGTTGATTATGGCGTATTCAACCCTAACCTGGCATTCTGGCATATTATAGAAACGACCGTACCCTGAGACCCACGGAGAAACGAATGGAATGACAAGTCGCTTGTCAAAATCGGTTTAATCTATTACCTTCCAGGCTTTAACATAGGCCTTAACTCACCCATCCCACGGATATGTCGGACATATAACGAATTAAAAAGAGGAAAGGATATTACTGATATTTTCTGCACCTCCTTACGTAATTACAAGAAACTAATTTCCACACCTCCAGAGGCACAGACCTAAATATATTGTTAGATTATTATTTTTTTTGTTTTCTTTTCTTGGTTTGTTCATATAATTTTTTTTGTGTTTTATACTTGTTTGTTTTGTATGAATGTTGTACACCTGTTATTGGATAAATTATCAGTTTTATTGTGTTTTATATTGTATTACTTTGGTCAATGTTGCATAATTTATCTGTTGTGTGTACTTGTCTAATAAATAAATAAACAATGGCATATATAGTCCCATATACTTATATTTTCCCACATAATAAAACCCCGTTTTCAATCAGTTAAAAGGTATTACAAAATGCAATCTAGAGAAAAATGCAAATCTCGAAAACAGTTTTTATTTTCAACTAAGCGAATTAAATGTTATCAATTAGATAAGTCTACATAATTAGCCTTTCAATCATAAAGTGGATAAGCACAATGGCATCGCCAGGATTATCCGATTGAAAAATATTTGTAACTACCTATTCAACACGACACCGTCCGCGTGAGATTAAAAAAAACACAATCAGCAGCCTACGTGTTCTTCTAGACTATGTTCTATATCTGTTTCAAATTTAAACGAGATGTGTGCAGCCGTTCTGGAGATTACTTCTAACAAACATCCATACATCAGTACAAACATTCGCATTTATAATATTAGTAATATTGTAACAATTTCATGTAATATGAATCAGATATGCATGAATTTTGTATCGTTTCGTCTCCACCGAGGGGCTCGGAGGAATGCTTTATTCATACTCCGCGCCCCGGGGAGGACGCGGTAGTTATGTGGGATTCTCCTCCTTAGCGGAGGCAAACCCACTAAACCTCTCTGTTCCTTCAACGCATAGGGACGGAGCCACGGGCACGCTTTCGCTCTCGTCCGCGACCCCGTCGGCGTCAGCTGCCGAGGCAGCTCCCTCACGAGGGGCTCGGAGCCTACCCTAAATCAAGGGTGACTAGGCCATGCGATATAACTGCTTGTTTTAATTAAGCTTTGAGACGCGTGACTCCAGTCAAATGCGACTATTTTTATATTACAGTTTTCTACATCTACAACTTACTAATATTATAAATAAGTATGTTTAGATGGATATTTGATACATGGAACTAGCTGAAATTTAGCATAGATACATAATGTGGAAGAATACACAGTTTACTTAAGTTTTTTTTAATACCGCGCTAACGGAATTGCGGGCGACAGATTAATTAATTATATAGAGGAAACGTGATTAGATTGAACCACGAGGTGTGCTCTGAAGAATTTTTTGGTACAACTCCTACCTCCAAATACCCTTTACGGACGGCACGATAGAAAACCAAGTTCCAACCATATCATTACCATGGCTTGCATTCCACAACGGAGCTGTTTACGCGAAATTTTCTAGAGATATATTACTCATTCCAATGATGTCATTATTTTTAGCATTGTTTTAAGTGGATTTTCATGTAAAACTTGTTTTTCCTCAATTAAAGATCTCAAATAAGATATAGATTGTGACACTATTATTATCGACAGATCTATTTTTGATCGTATCGGTAGCTCTATAGTATATTTGGAATAAATAGCTTTCATTTCATTGAATTTGAACCAGTTTCTGTGGTGATTTTGGGACGCAAGTTTTGATTGGGTTGCAATTGTTTTATTATTATTCAAGCGTCAATTAGACGCAATGATTGGTATGTGATTTTATAAAGTTTAAATATATCTGTTTGTGCAGTGATATCATTTTTAGTTGCCTTAAAATGAGGTTCTTCACAATACTTCGTTTTCATATAGCCAAAATAAAGATCTTCAAGACTTCAAATGTATTAGCCAGAAAAAGGTTTGCAACTCAACGATGTGACTTCAATTTTAAAACGTAGTTGAAGCATCACTTTTTGAATAATTCTTCCAGTACAAGTTTTGGGTAGTTCATAATTCTCCGTCAATATAAACTAACGAAGGTACAAAACGACACAAAGAACCTTAATTACGAGCATAAGAAATGTTTTTTTTTGCAGGAAAAGTGATATTCCTAGCTCTCCTGGCTCTAGCCCAGGCGATGCCGTGGGATGATGTTATGCCAGAGAACGCAGACGTACAAGCAAACAGTGAAGAGGAAACTCTTCTCACGGACAGACGTGTTCCAGACGAGCGATGTCCTGAGGACCAGACTCATTTCCTCATCCCTCACGATTATGATTGTACCAAGTTTTACTACTGCGAGTACGGTCTAAGATGGATACAGCCAAGAGACTGCGCTTTGGGAACTGAATTTTCTGCAGAGATACAAGTATATTGTTTACTTTTATGACTACTACTTTTTACCTTAAATCGGTCTACGCGCTATTCCATTCACCAATCTCTATGCCAAATTTAATCCAGATCCGTAAATACGTTTTGGAATTACGAAGTAACAAACATCCATCCACCCATATAAACTTATAAGTATGAAGTAATATATTAGAAATGTTAGCCTAAGTCGTTCCTTATATTTATCTTTTTTTACCAGGTGTGTATCCATCCGGTGTTGGCGAATTGCACACTGCCAGGATCACCTACTCCTCCACCAGAGACAACCCCATCTACCACAACGACCACGCCAACTACAACAACCACAACGACACCAGCTCCAACGACTACTACAACCACTACACCTGCTCCGACCACAACTACTACAACTACAACAACACCAGCACCGACAACAACAACAACAACTACAACCACAACAACTCCTGCTCCAACAACAACTACAACCACAACAACTCCGGCTCCAACAACAACTACGACCACAACAACTCCGGCTCCAACAACTACAACAACCACCACACCAGCACCTACAACAACTACGACAACCACACCTGCTCCAACAACAACCACAACAACTACAACAACACCAGCCCCTACAACAACAACTTCGACAACCACAACAACACCAGCCCCTACAACAACAACTCAAGCACCCACAACAACAACATTAGCACCAACAACTCCACCATCATGTGTTACTAATGAAACATTACCAAATGGTTGTCCTGCAGACTTCAGTATTCACAAATTATTACCACATGAAACAAACTGCTCTCAGTTCTACTACTGTGTTCGAGGAGAATTAGAACTGAGGGAGTGCTCCACTGGACTACACTTCAATCCAGTATTAGAGGTAATACGTCTTTAAAGTTTTCATCGATATATTCTAGAGCTAAGGAAATGACGACATTTTGAACGTAATGAACTGACTACAAAAAGTGTGGACCTATAGCATTTCCAAAAGAGCGTCGGTGGCACAGGGGTCAAGCACTTGACTTGCAATCTGCTGGTCCTGGGTTCGAATCCCGCCATGTACCAATGTGTTTTCCGATTTCCAATTTACATACGTACATTTATCCGACGTTCTTACGGTGAGGGAAAACATCGTGATGCAACTATCTGAGAAGAAATTCAAAGATATGTGTGAAGTCAACCAACCCGCACTGGGCCAGCGTGGTTGACTATGGCCTAATCACCCTTAACTTAGGGTAGGCTCCGAGCCCCTCGGTGGGGACGCGTAGTGAGCTGATGATGATGATAGCATTTCCTATTCTAGGTTTGTGACTATCCAGAAAATGCTGGCTGTGAAAGTAACGATGGAGGTGGTGATAGTAACAATGATAAATGCAAAGATGGCTGCAACGTGTTACCGTGGCCGCATGAAACCGATTGCGACAAATTCTGGAGATGTGACGGCGAAAAAGCAATCTTGGCTATATGTTCCGAAGGTCTACATTTCAATGCAAACACTCAGACTTGTGACTTCATTTGTTACGCGAACTGTGAAAGGAAAGAGATTCAGGCGACATCTCACGGCGCTGGTTTGAAACTCTTCATTCCTTGGCACAGAGTAGACCACAATTGGGTGGGACAATACATTGGCGAACTATAATGATTATAATAACTTGTTATTAATTAAAACATTGAAATAAAATATACTAATAATAGATACTTGTATTTTACTGTGAATTACCTCTGTTTTAACACTTCTATAACAACAGAAGCCCATTTCTTTCGAATAAACTTTGAATATGAATTTTGTGGAAATAAATACCTGATTGTTTAGCTGTTTATACATTAGTTTTGTTAGAAAGAAAATCCGACACTGTGCAACACTAGCCTTATTAAAATGTCGACGTTTATGTCCCCTCACTAATCATTCTGACTCTTGACTTAGTAACGAAAGCGCGCCATTCACGTCAAAGCATTCTAACTAATAATGTCTAAAAGTTTATAATAATATTCCAACTAACGGTTGAATAATTTAATAAATGTTAAGGGTTACATGGATAGGGTTAAGCCTTAGAAGAGATGGATTGCGTTAAATGTAAACTTCATTCGTTGAATGTTACCGCAGCGGGACAACTGGTTGAGCAAAAATTAACTATCAAACCAAAGTAGTACAGTTTTAAAACCGCAATATCTTCTAAACTATTATACTTAGAGTTTTGAAAGAAAAACTATTTAAAAGAAAATTTAAATGGCTTCCTTTTAAGATATAATTTGTTTTAATTACTACTTTTTGTTATCCGTAAAAGACCGTATTAAACCGATTTAACAGTGGGTTACTACTGCCATAACGGTTGTCAATACATGTGTCAAAGTCTAAAGCTAATGTATATTTGTCGTACATAAATTGATAAAATCATCTTTAAGATAATTTTAGCAATCTTTTTTATCTAATTAACAATCATATAGGAAGTCGAAATAAAACACGCTACGTTAGGATGTGTACACAATTCTAATTTTAACAGGTAATTTATTTTTTAGTTTATATTACTATTATTATGTTAATAAATTAAGTTTGATTCGTTCTGTCTAATTACATAATCTATGTTTTAAATACATATCAACTGACACCGTTGGTTTGGATTAATAAAAGCTTTTCGAGCTTTATCCTACTAAATTATTTTTGCTTCTGCACAGACGACAAACAAGATAAATTATTAAAACATTTGAATCACATTTCAACTACACCACATCATCAGCTTACTATACGTCCCCACTGAGGGGCTCAGAGCCTACCCTAAGATAGGGGTGACTAGGCCATAGCCAACCACGCTGGCCAAGTACGGGTTGGTTGACTTCACTCATATCTTTGAATTTCTTCTCAGATATGTGCAGCATCACGATGTTTTCCTTCACCGTAAGAACGTCGGATAAATGTACATATGTAAATCGCAAATCGAAAAACACATCGGTACATGGCGGGATTTGAACCCAGGACTTTTACAAGTCAAGTATTGAAACCCTTGAGCCACCGACGCCGACACCACATAACATTTTATAACTGGATCCTAACATGAAAATATACGAGAAAATATTCATTACGTCATCGACAAATGTCTTTGATTGTTTGTATCGGGCGTAAATTACAATAACTAATTTCACATAAAAGACAATTTTTTTCGATGGAATTACGAAAACGTATATCGAAAATATTCCTGATTAATTCTTTACTGCAAGTGCGACCTCCCCAGGGGGTTAGCTAAATGTTGAAAAAACAATAGACTAACGTTAATCTTGCACTGTTTGGAAAAAAATCATGGTCGTCAGTTTCTTATCCAAAATAAATGATCGTCGCTGAGATATTATTGATTTTATCATTAAATTTATCAAATATGTGATTTTATCAATGACATTAAATGCAGTATTAAGAATAAATAGCAACCCTAAAATAATAATTAATGCAGTGCATCGAAGATCTCTTGCAGAATCGACTGGAATATAATTGCATCGCGAAAGAGCGTCAATTCGACGCAATGATTGGTATGTATCCTGTCAATTTCAAGCTTAAAAAAAGGGGAGATAGAAAAATGTTTTTTTTTTAATACAAATTCTTTATTCTAAAAATCTTTATTAATCTGTTTATTTTTATCAATTGATATTCCTTAATTGTCACACTGAAGCATTTTGATTTAAAGCTCTTTATAATATTTACAGTATTTTTTTCAATTTACAATCTGCAGTACGAATGGGCCTTGCCCGGTGCAATACCAAAACCACAAAGACATGCCTTAAGTGGAGATACCACGTAGCATGATTAGTGCGCGTGTCGGAGGACTAATTTCAGTCCTCTTTCCTTTCCTAACCATTCTTCTAGAGAAAGGATGGGAAGAAGAAGTGGATTTGATGAAAGAGCGGATTTTTGTGCTCCCCCCTTCGTTGATTAAAGTTTAGCAACGCAATTGCAGATGTCTCGGAGATCGCTAGCTAAAATAAAAATATATTGTTGTCCTTGTTTAATTAAAGAGAATGAAAGAGATGATATATGTAACGATTATTAATACAAGTGTCACTGCAGTTCTAGTTCTACTAAATAGAGATAGATAATAAATTAATCACCCTTAACTTAGGGTAGGCTCCGAGCCCCTCGGTGGGGACGTATAGTGAGCTGATGATGATGATGATGATGAATAAATTAATTGTTTTTGTTTCAAAATTAATTCTATTAAAGTATTAATAGGTTAATATATTTTTTAAATTGTTTGCAAATGTAACGGTATTCCTTCGATTCATTTTATTATCTATTGCGTTGTTAATCATAATAAAATCTAATCCACAATCGTAATAACAATAAAAATACCGCTTTTATTAGTTTTACGAATGCATTGATAAATGAATATGACTCGAAGATTATCAAATACTATCAGATTAGTTTTTTTTAAAGGTTATGATATATTGTTACGAAATACTAAAATTAGTCTAATTTACTTCTAGATTATTTTCTCTTTGAATATAATCGAAATTGTGGATGTGTCAGCTTTAATTACTTTGGAAAACATACTTAAGTTTGGGAACAGTTGGAACCAGGAGATAAATTACTGTAACGAGAAATCAATCTTCTTATACTATAAAATTCTCGTGTCACAATTTTTCGTTCCCATACTCCTCCGAAACGGCTTGACCGATTCTCATGAAATTTTGTGAGCATATTGAGTAGGCTTGAGAATCGGCCAACATATATTTCTCATCCCCCTAAATGTTAAGGGTAGACCACTGCTAATTTTTATTTTTAGACAAACACGCGGACGGAGTCGCGGGCGACAGCTATTATTATTAAAAAATTATGTGGCTTTTTAGACAACTGTTATATTTAGTACTATACGAATCTTTATCAACTTTTAGGTAGAATATTTCTATTGGCCCTTTTGGCGTTAGGTCATGGGATGCCACGAGATGCTCCAGAGACTCAAGATATTATAGTAGACGAGGAGGTATTCCAGGAAGAGAGGAGGGTAGTTCCCGACGAACGGTGCCCTGCGAATGAGACCCATTACCTTTTACCACATGATTATGATTGCACAAAGTTTTACTATTGTGAATACGGACTAAGATGGATTGCACCAAGAGACTGCGCCTTAGGCACTGAATTTTCTGCTGGATTACAAGTAAGTCGTAAAAATGACGCTATATCATTATATTTATCAAGAGATTCAGACGTAGTCTATAAAAACAGTCAATCAATAATGTCAATAAAATTTGTCTAATTTTAACATCCTTTTTTTTATTAGGTTTGCATTCATCCAACATTGGCGAATTGTACACTTCCTGGATCTCCTACACCGCCAGATGATTCAGCCACTACAACACCAATATGTCCTCCTGCAAGCACAACTACCACTTCGACAACAACTACTTCAACGATATGTCCACCAACAACCACAACCACAACAACTCCTTCAACAACAACAACTACTACACCATTAACAACAACAACCACAACGCCATCAACAACAACAACTCCATCAACAACTACAACAGCTCCTACAACAATATGCCCACCAGGTACTACTACAACACCTTCAACTATATGTCCACCAGCAACAACCACTTCACCCACAACAACGACAACAACAACTACCCCACAACCACCTTGTGGTGATCAAGGGACACTACCAAACGGTTGCCCCGCTGACTTCACAATACACCAGTTGTTGCCGCACGAAAATAACTGCTCCAAGTTTTATTATTGCTTGAGAGGAGAACTTCTAGAGCGGGAATGTACGGCAGGAACACATTTCAATGCGCAGTTACAGGTATCTAACAATATTTTTAAATACTTTCGCAAGATAAGGTCTTAGTGGGGGAACTATTGTGTCTCCAGATAGGAAATATTTAGAAATTCTCGATAAGATTAGATAAAGACATGCAGATACTATGTAAAATAAATTGTTGTTACTGACAATTATTTAAATACGTTAAAAGGTTTGCGATTTGCCGAGAAACGCTGGTTGTGACCCTAACGCTGGAGGAGGATGCGATTGCGGCGATGGCGAAAATGGTGGAGGTGGAGATGGGGGCGGAGGTGGAGGTGAAGGAGATGGAGGTGACAATGGAGGTGGAGATGGAGGAGATGGTGAGGATGGAGAAGGTGATGGTGATTTAGACGAAGTTGAACTCCTGCCTAACGGTTGCCCCGCTGACTTCTCCATCCACAAACTGCTGCCTCATGAATGCGACTGTACGAAATTCTTCTATTGCGTTCGTGGTGAGAAGGTGGAACACTCCTGTCCATCTGGATTGCACTTCAGTC
>NW_013532703.1:768388-837747 GCF_000836235.2 Papilio xuthus | reverse complement strand
AAAAGAGTCAATTACTGGGACTTTAACCTCTTCATCATAAAAACAGATTTCCAACAATGCATACAAATCTAGACAATAAATACAAATAATTATATTCAAATATTCCTTTTTTCGATTCAATTGAAAAAAAAGTATTGAAAAATTTATGATTTTCTACAAAGTCTCTTTTACAACTGATGGATATCCAGACAAAGAGTATCCGCTTTTATATACATACAAAAAGTAATCTGTGACGGCAGGGCTGCGAAAAGCGCTTTCAAAAGCTATATCTCATAATTTTCAGCGCATTCATATTCTGTTGGAAGCACTGAGTGATTACTACAACAAACCGAACGGTGACGACGGAGAAAAAAAGCAGACAAAGCGCTGCTTGTTTAGCTTTGGGCGGTGGAAAGCGCTTTAAATGTGCGTGACAAATTAAAACATCGTATCGTACCATATAAGGATAACAAAAGAAACTTATCCGTGCTGTATCGTGGGTACTACCTATAACGGTAGCATTTACCCTAACTCTGTAGTATTTAGTCTTACTAATATTATAAATGCAAAAGTTTAGATGGATGTTTGTTAGAAGGTATCTCCGGAAAGGCTCAACAGATCTTGATGAAATTTGGCATACATATAGAACACAGTCTGGAAGAACACATTGGCTACTTATTAAGTATTTTTTTATATTTGTGCAACAGCTAGTACTTGGTGAATATGTTAGTTAATGTTATGAAATAGACGCCTACAGCTATAACACATTTATATTAAAATAACCATTTTTTTTACATATATTATAAAGTGGTAAACGAACTATTGAATAGCCTGAGTTACTTCTTGCTTCCTTACCAATTCATAATATAAAAAACTGAATATTATTTTACATAAAAGTAATTTTAATCAGTAAAATACAGACGCAAATTGAGCTAATTGTCCATAAAATTGAATAAAAGGCTAATATATTAAATATTGTTTAATTTAATTCAAATGTTATTAAAGAAATTGTGTAAACCGCGAGCTCACCTCAGCGAGAATAATTCTATGAACAAAGAGCATTATAATTCTTGAGACGCTGCGTGGGGTGGGCGCGCCGCTTGTGGACGCCGCGCGGAATAATATCTTAATCCAATCGCGAACAGATGTTTAAATTCGAATCTCATTATATTAGTAGGGTAACGGGCTTAGATTTTGTACAGCTAAACATTTATTATGTTTTAATTGTTCGATCGGATTGTATCGAAGAGAATGCCTTGAAGACATTTTTATATACACATATAAAAATAAAGATGGAGAAAAATTATAATTTTAAATTGAAAGAAACTTAGAATTAAATCTGTGAATATCACCAACTTATGCATAATCTGAATATGCAGTTTTTTTGAATAACTCTTCGTTTAAAAGTCGTCAATTAAAAATTTTAGTAACATTAATTAATTTATCTTATTTAAATCGCTGTCTATATTTGGTGCATTTACCCTATAACGAAAAGACAAAATGATTTCCTTTTGAATGCAGTAAACAAAAGATAAGTAACTCCTTCAGTATACAAATTATTTTGGAACATTTCATGCAAAATACAATCAATCTAAACAAAACTTTTATAAAAAAAACCATTAACTAAATAAAAAATAAAAATTTGTAGTGATAGTGGTACAAATGTATTTCAATTAATGCAACATTTTAGCGTCATTGTAACTGGCCGGTTTTTCACAAAACAAACGGGGATAAAACCGCTTGTGGAAATCGCCCGTATTTGCGATAGTGATGTGACACATTATTTATATTCGCTTCACAATCGCAGACTGACGCTAAATGGAATTTAAAAGCTTCGAGAACAGTTCGCAGCGATGCTTTTTTGGATGGCATTATGCAATATGTGCTCAATAGTAACAATTGATTTTAAACTCTTAAATCAATCTTTGTTGTCGTTGATGGGATATTGCTTATATTAAACCTCTGAAATATTATATTTTATTTTAGAATTTAGGCCTTTCAAGCCATTTACCATATTATTGAAAACAAAGTTACAATTTTACCTATTATTAAAATAATATTGTGCTTTGTGGTTGTTGATATCCTTGTTCCAATATTGCATAACACCGTCCAGTGGTTGTTGGGCCCCGCACAATTAGAGCGTGACTGTACCGGTGGTGTCGGCGGTGGAGGGGGGAGATAGATTTGTAAAACATATCAGCCCCCTTCTGTGCCCGCTCTGACGCGACAAAATACACGAGATGTAAGTAGAGTGAAATCAATAAAAAAATTTAATGTACATAAAACAAGTATATTACCGATAGGTAATATAGATATAGATATAGCTTGCTAATATTATAAATGCAAATGTTTGGACGAATCAATGGTTGTTTGTTAGAAGGTGTCATCAGAGCGATTTCGTAAATCTCATAGATATTTGGCATAATGTAGGACGTAGTGTGGAATCACACATATGCTACTAATTAAGTATTTTATTTTATCCTGCCTGTATTTATAGACTAAACGTGTGAACAATATTGACATCAGATTTGATTCCCTTAGAGTCCGATCATCTTTCAAGGCCACATCCTCTTCCATTCCTTATAAGGGAACCACGTAAATTATTTGCTACATACCAAAAACATCTTTACAAATAAAACCCTTTTAATTCACAGTACATAAAAAACAATAAGTAAAGTATAGTCTATGGTATAGCTCAGAGATTGGGCTTCGTCCTGGGCTAATTAAGACCGCCGAACACTTTACCTTTGTCCTCGACCACGGCGTGGATCAGAAAAATAAATATGAAAAAGAAATATTTCCCTATCCATCATAATGGTGCTCGGCAATTTTCAAAATGGCCGCGGATAAAGACGAAAAAACAAAAGACGATCACTTTTAAATGAAACAAACAGACGCTGAAACTTGACAGAAAATATATCGCGTTTTATGAAATACTATTATAGCTAAAAAAAACACAATTAGTAGCCTATGTGTTCTATATGTATGGCAAATTTCATCGAGATCCGTGCAGCCGTTCTGGAGATATCTTCAGGCAAACATCAATCCATCCATATAAACATTCACATTTATAAAATTAGCAAGATGTAAGAATGGAGAGGCCGAGATTAATAAGAAAGGTTGTAATAAACAAAATTGATCCTTTTAATTAAATGAAAGTATCAATTTTATTTATTCTTTTATTACAAGACATTTTGGTGTTTCGTTAAAACATGGTATTTAACCTTTTTACAACGTTTTTTTGCGGTTACGATGTTTAGTAACGCGAGTTTTTCAACTTAAAGCTCCCGTATAAGGTCCTATAACAATAAAGAGCTTTTATTGAACATGTTGAGTAAATCCAGGATATGTAGCGAAGCGTGTAAGCCGCGGTGTAAACAATTCTATAACGTTCGTATCGTTACGTATTCTGATCTTGATATAGTATGCTTTATGCTTTTTGGCTCATTTTAATTGATAATTATTATTGAATCCGATTTTTCCACTATGAAGATTAACTTGTCAAAATAAAATAAATCTTTAGTTTACTGTAAAATTATTAGCTAGACGTTGCAGATAGTTTTTTTTATTTGCAGACCATTTTCAGTTTGGTCAAATTACATTTATAAAAATTGTTGTAATATGTAGGTAGTTTATTTTTATTTTTTTGTAGCATAAATAATTTCGTTAAATGAATTGTCTTTTACTATTGCTATTAAAAATAAATTAGAATGGATGAAAAGATAAAAAATATCCGAAATTATGAATCCCTATCATTGCATTTGCATGCCAATATTTGTTACCCGTACTATAGATACATAAAAAGGCCACAATCGTAAAAACGCCATGTTGTCTCTATCACCTATCGATACATCGACATATTAGCGATTGGACAAGTCATAAGCTGAAGCGTTTTGAGCCTACTATTATAGGAAAATTGAAAAAATATTTTTTAAAAATAGTTCTTATTTCTATGCATCTTCCCAATCATCTTAATTTGCTACAAACAATAAAAAATATTAAAAAAAAAACTTATATTTAAGAAAAAAGTATTTACCTTGTACCATGTTTATCGTAAGGTAATACGGATAGTATTGGGCCCCTTGGCATTTCGACCTTTAGGGTAAACCAGCCAGTTTACGACACGTCCGTAACGGTTGGATTCTATACTGATCCGGCTAGAAGGACCAATATCGGTTCGCGGGTGATTCCATCTCTGCTCCGGTAATTGAAACGGAAAGGTATATCCCATTTTACTTTCTATTAGATAAGGTGTTAACCCGTTGTTATCCCATGTTATTTAGTTTTATACCAAAATGAGATCTTAAAAGGCTTTCAATAAAAGAGTTTATGTAACCTTAATGATAATGAATCTTGTTGAAGCTTTTCTTTTTATTTGGAAATTATATTTATTTTGTTAAAAAAAAACTTATGAATTTCTTGGGTTTTTGTTATTTTGTGGACTGAATATTATACCTATCTGAATATAGGTGCCCACGATACAGGCATTGCCTAATGTGGGCATCACTAGTTTACCCAAATTAACCATAAATGGTAACTTAAGTTTAATTTAATTGCTCAGTTATGTGCAATTTTTATGTTAGTTATTGTTTCTTGGTTTAATCTTTATTATCTATAATAAAAACTTTTCTTTCTTCTTTCTTTCATTTCAACTGACATAGTCAATCATAAAATGACATGAGATAAGGAGACATAAAAAGGGATAACAATATGTTTGTACCAGATCTATCTGTAGCAAAGATTTACAGTCACGCTGGCAGGAGCTCCATGGTAATCTTCTTGTAATCCTGATTCATTAAGTAAAGAAGTTCTGAATTCTGTCTTTGTCATCGCCAAACAGGTTAAACGATCCAGTTTCGGTCCAGTGAATTCAAGGAGTGTGACCCGTCTGAATGGTCGTGAGTCGTTAGGTGGCCCCGACAGCCGCGACGTATCCCGAATATAAATGTAAATGCACCAACACGACGCCCTGATAAATAAAGAAGAAGGTTAAACGGCCGAGGTGAGCCGTGTAAACATCGTTATTATAGGGTTGTCGCTACATTGGTAGTATTTTGTTTACAAGTCATCTTTTAAACTCATAATAAATATGAATATCATATGTAACTCATCTTTTAGTCAGCTATTTCTTAACTGTGGCACGGTACCAAAAAAGGGCTTAATTTATCTGATTTTCTTCTGATGAATGAAATGACTTGAAACGCGCCCCTTTCTACTCCTACTTTATTAATTCTCGCCTAGGAAAATAGTGTATTTTGTAATTATCCTTGTCTTATACTGACCAGTTTAGGATTGATTATGAAGATAAATGTTGATTTGTTAAAATATTTTAATTATAAACTATAAGTGACAACCCTAGGAGCTAATACGTGAGTGACAGACAGTCATAAATTACAAACGTCGCATGATCTGGCCTCGCAGCGCCGCGCACCAAGGGTCGGTAGAAGATTCGATTCCAACACAGTTTATTGCCGCCACCTATGTTATGTTGTAGGAACATACAAACATACATAAGTAATTTTACCCCTTTTGCTAGTTTTGGGAATACACTATTTTGATATTAAAAAATAAAAATATTGCCATAATTTCGAGACTATGACTACTAGACTATGTTATGGACTCTATTACTTAGTAATTAATCTATCTCCTGAATTATTAATTAATAATTGTTTGTCGGGCTGGAATTAAAAAATCAGAATACAAGATTTTCCCATAGACCTGAACAGTCTAATTTACCTGAGAAAAAAGTTGTATTTGACCTTA
The DNA here is from genome assembly GCF_000836235.2 of Papilio xuthus. Lineage (NCBI taxonomy): Eukaryota > Metazoa > Arthropoda > Insecta > Lepidoptera > Papilionidae > Papilio > Papilio xuthus. Next base: position 832,005 of record NW_013532703.1, on the reverse strand, counting down.
AACATTTTTATACACATTTTATACTAAATTACGGGACCAAGAGTCAGTAAAACTGGAGTGATAAAAAACGGGTTTATTCTATTAGCCGGGGTTAGACGAATGAAATACGTACGACACATGTAAACAAGTTTATGAGGACAGAGTGTCCCGGGGGACGGAAACAGGTGAGTCTACCCTAGTCTATACGATATTGACGAGACAAGATACGTATGGGTATGGATTTTACTAATTCTTTTGGGGTTTAAAATGTTTATATTGTACAAGGAGTATTGGAGCATCAGTGGCTCAGTGGTCAAGCACTTGACTTGCAATCTGCGGGTATTATGTTCGAATCCCGCCATGTACCAATGTGTTTTTCGATTTCCGATTTACATATGTATATTTATCCGACGTTATGGTGAAGGAATACATCGTGATGCAACCTGCACCTGCTACGCTTCTTTTTACTAATTTACAGAATTTTTCTTACTTAAAAATACAGTGACTTACCGTGACTTTTCAACACAAAAATCTCTGTATAAAACATCGTTATCCCTGTCATTATCTTTGTCAAAAACAGAGATAACAATATATCTTAAACGGGGATTTTGGTCTCAAAAACGGTCTCAACAACACGAAACTTCTTAATTTTCGAAATTACTTCTGAAAATTCTTTAATCGTAAGACCTTAACAACTCCGTTAGTACTGTTAGAAAGAAAAATACTGTACCGGTGTACTGGCACAACACTAGCGTTACTAAAATGTCGACTTTTATGTCCCCTCACTAATCATTCTGACACTTAACTTTGTAATGAAAGCACGTCATTCGCGCCAAAGGATTCTAACTTATCTTATACATATATGAAATTCTCGTGTCACAATTATCGTTCCCATACTCCTCCGAAACGGCATGACCGATTCTCATGAAATTTTGTGAGCATATTGAGTAGGTCTGAGAATCGGCCAACATCTATTTCTCATCCCCCTAAATGTTAAGGGTAGTCCACCCCTATTTTATTTTTTATTTTTTAGACAAACATGCGGACGGAGTCGCGGGCGTCAGCTAGTAATATCTAAAAGTACCGAGTTTTAAAAAATATTTATGTGCGATCTTTTATCAATATCGCATCGCTTCCTTAGTATTCCCGTATTCCCATCGGGAGATGCCGGCAATTATTCCCGGCGTCTAGAGTAACGCATCAAATATCATTTTATTGCTGCCCACCCACGTAATGTGCTGGAATACACGCAATTTCCTTGAGTGATATTTTCTTATATGTTTTTTTTTCTTATTTAGTTTTATTGGTTATTTTAAGAGTTCTTACAAGGTTGTAAAATTGATGTAGAGTTTTGGAGCATGCGATGTTAGAATGTTTTTGGGTTTAATGTGTTTTATTTATAGTCAAACGTTTCTTTATTATTCGTTCATTATTCTAAAGAATTGAAAGTGAGAATCTATCTACACATAATAATAATGGTGTGTATGTATGTAATATCGAAAAAAACTCGTGCTAATTATGTTTTTGGGTAGCTAAAAACGAAAATCCATTTTTTTTGTCTGTCTCTATGTCCGTAAGGCCACTTTTGTTTCGGGAATTCTTCGGTACGGTTTGTTTGTTTATCTGTTGGTAAATATCCTCAGTAACTAGTGGTAAGAAAACAGAAGAAATTGAACAAGAATAACAAGGAACGTAAAAAAATCTAAAATTGATCCAAAATTATAAGTAAAAAAATTATAGCAAATACAAAAAAGGCTTGAAGAGAAAATCCTTGCTGTTTACATCTTCTTTTGCGAAGAACATATAAAACTTTTTGGAGAAAAAACTCTTATATGTTAGAAAAAAATAAAATAAAACACAAACATAATCATGTCACCGTCAACTGACTTTTTAAAAATATGGGAATGAGTAAAAAAAGGTAAGTCTATTTCAAATATATTATACCATCTAGAGTGTGTAAAGTTTAAAGAAAGTATGTCATTTAAAATCGGCAAAAAACAAAGCAAAAATTGTATCTTTATAAAAAGAAAAGGAACAGAAACCTAAGTATTTTCGTTAGCTTCCTTACCCTACTTCATTAACTGTAAAAGCTTAGATATATTTTAAGTTACACGAGTATTGGCAACTGAAGAAAAAATAGAACCAGATCCAAAGATGTTAATCTATTCGAAATCAAATTTAAATTTTCTTAGTTTATTACTAGCTGCCCGCGACTCCGTGCGGAATTGAAAAAAAACTTAATGAGTAGCCTCTGTGTTCTTCCGGACTATGTTCTATATGTATGCCAAATTTTATCGAGATCCGTTCAGCCGTTCTGGAGATACCTTCAAACAAACATCCATCCATCCATCTATACATTCGCATTTATAATATTAGATATTCTAATTACTTATCATTTGTTTCAGTACCAACAACATACTGTCTGACAAAGAAACTCAATCGCCTATGTTAAAAATTTTCAAAGACATCATGCAAAGAGAGAGAAAGTAAGGAGTTTTTAATATCAATATTAAAAAAAAATTGTATCCAAACCAGTGACTGGCAACTTACAAAAAAATGTACCTAGCTGTCACCTGCGAATCCGTCCGCACGGAATTAAAAAAAATATAAGTAAATAATAAGTAGCCTAGTTCTTCCAGACTTTGTTCTATATCTTCGCTAAATTTCATAAAGATTTGTTGTGCTGTTCCGCAGATACCTACAAACAAACATCCATCCATTTTAACTTTCATATTTAAATTATACTACCTGTCGCCCGCGACGCCGTCTGCGCGGATTTAAAAAAAAACATAACTAGTAGACTATACGTTATTCTAGTATTTTGTATACACTTGTTTCCTGATTGTTATCATCAATTTGCTGTATACTGTATCGAACTCTAGATGTATAATTAACTTAAAATGTTTACAGTGATTCAGAAAAAGTCAATCTAATCAAGATCGAGAAGTTAGAAAATAAAAAAAGGAAGACATATTCTGGACCACTTCCTAAAACTGATTTGGTGAGTTTCATAAAATGTATCCTAGTCGTTTGAAAAAAGAACGGAGTCTCGTTCTCTCTTCACTCCACTCTTTAGCCTACGTGGAAAATAAATTTTGCGTTGCATCTCGTATACATATATATTTTAAGTAATAATGGTACCCTTAGTGTCATGCTTAGGGATGAAAATGTTTGTTTCATCAGATTCTTACACCACAGATAATCTTTTATTGATCCTCTGTTCATTTTGTAGAGGTCGTGTGACTCGAGCAGTACGGAGCGGTTCAAACACAGCCACGGCAGTAAGATGCCGATACAAGACTTGGAACAGCAAATGTACAAGGAATGTAATGATAGGACGCAGACTATAGTAAGTCTAGACCGCCAGGTTCCATCCACACCACCTGGATGGCTGGCGTTCCACAACGGTGCGATTCTCGCGCAGTTTTGCCTCGCACAGTCGCGTTGTGGAACGGTCTGTCCTCGGCGGTATTTCCAAACCAATACGACTTAGGGACCTTCAAGAAGCGAGCATACCATTTCCTTAAAGGCCGGCAACGCATTGTAGATGCGTTGCCGGCCTTTAAGGAAATGGTTCCTCTGGTTCCTCTGGTGTTGCAGATGTCCATGGGTGTCGTTGATCACCTCGGTGTTCCCGCCGCTCGTTTGCCCCCTTCTCTTATAAAAAAAAAGTACTAGACAGGTGTTAATTTTTGGACAAAATATTGGAGAAACATTTGGGAATTAGTATTCTTTATGAAAGTGCTCCTGTAATGTCTATGCAGATATATTTTAACCACCAGCTGTCACCCGCGGCTTTTTCCAGGCGGAAATAAAAAAATTAGTAGGTTTTGTGTTCTTCCAGACTACATGTATGCCAAATTTCAGCAAGATTCATGCAGCCGTTTTGGAGATACCTTCTAACAAAGATCCAACCATCCATCCATACATAGCCAAACATTCGCATTTATAATATTAGTAGAAAGTAAGATGTTGGATTCATGAACATTTTTTCCGTTTTATTTACTATCTAAATGTAATCTTTAACATACATTAATTATATATTGTATATATGAGCGTCGGTGGCTCAGGGGTCAAGCACTTGACTTGCAATCTGCAGGTCCTGGGTTCGAATCCCGTCATGTACCAATGTGTTTTTCGATTTCCGATTTACATATGTACATTTATCCGACGTTCTTACGGTGAAGGAAAACATCGTGTTGCAACCTGCACATATCTGAGAAGAAATTCAAAGATATGTGTGATGTCAACCAACCCGCACTTGGCCAGCGTGGTTGACTATGGCCTAATGACCCTTAACTTAGGGTAGGCTCCGAGCCCCTCGGTGGGGACGTATAGTGAGCTGATGATGATGATGATGATGAATTGTGTATTTTTCAGCCTTTCAACGCCGAAAAGAAAGATAACTGGTGGTTTTGGGTATGTTCAGTTTTACTAAGATGTATTTAATACAAAAGTCAATAAGTCTTCTATTGTAACATCTCCTTTTTTGCAGAAAGATTCTGAAAAAAAGAAAGTCACAGATGACACCTGTTCATGTGTGTCTTGTGCGTAAGTATAAAATTTATGAATTGCTAGATCCAAATTCATTTTTATCTGAGATTTTCTCTAATTTACCTGATCTAAAAATAGCAATAGCAATTAGGAAATCAGATCTATCGTTGACCATTGTTATATTTCTGTAATACTTCTCAAATACAACAAATTACTTCACGATCGTAACCTAAAGGGGTAGGCAGAGACCACAGACTTTCAATTGGCTCGGACACATCTCTCTCGCTTCTTCATCTTCATACTTTTAGACCTTATTAGTTAGAATCCTTTGGCACGAATGGCTCGCTATCGTTACAAAATCAAGTGTCAGATTGCTTAGTGAGGGGACATAAACGTTGACAGTAAGGCTAGTGTTGCGCCGATATACCAGTACAGTGTCTGATTTTCTTCCTAACAATACATACATCAGATTCAGGTCCTTCTTGACTTAATTTGATTTAATAGATCTTTTCTTTTCTCAAATAAAATAATGTTAATATTCAGTATTGTGTTTGGCAGTAAATGTATAAAAGTAATTAAAGGGAAATTGACAGGTTGAAGAAAGTAATCAGTTCAGATTACGCTTGCATCTTCTGTCTGTCGCTGATGTTTGCGATATCTGTGGTGGTGGCGTTCGTTATCTTCAGGAGTGTGGCTGTAACTGAAGGCATCTCGCCACAGATAGAAGGCCGGATGAGTTCCGCACTCAAGAAAAACACAATGATCAAATCTAGACGGCAGTTTCGCAGCGATGGAACGAACTTGGATGGAAAGTAAGCATTTTTATTTATTTCTAGCGGGGTCGCCCGTGACTCCATCTGGGCACAATTTAAAACAGCTTAATTAGTAGAAGCTATGTTCTATATCTGTGCCAAATTTCAGCGAGATCCATGTAGCCTTTCTGGTGATACATTCAAGCAAACATCCATTTAAATATGCGCATTTATATTAGTAAGATCTGTAATACATTCATTTAACCACATGATTTTTTTAAGCAAACCCTGGACTGATATTACTGACCCCTGGCAAAGTTTACCCAGTTTGTCTGGAACAGGTAAATTTTTTTTATATTATTTATAAAGATAACAATATTTTATACCGAGGTTTTAGTCTCAGAAACCAAAGGTTACTAGGAATTAATTAGTTATTGCAAATTGCAAGCTTAAAATAATAAAATTACTTATCTACAGTATGTTGTTATTTTCATTATTAGATATTAAAATTTTTGTTATAGATTTCGGGGAAACTGGATTACGAGATGGGGTATGATTTTTATTTTATTTTACTATCAACCCTAAATCTTTTACAACATAGGTTTAGACATATTATTTTGAAGGAAAGTTCAGTGTAAAAGACATTGTATTAGTTATATTATTCTATACTAGCGGTCTCCCGTGACTTTGTCAGCGCATAATTATAATATTATAATAAAAAGTCCCGTCAAAATCAGTCCAGCCGTTTACTCGGAACAAACGCGGCTTTAAGGCAGACGGAAAATAATTTTAGAAATTGGTTTTTCGTTTTCAGCAACGCAACTATACATCATGTGTACGATTTTTTGTCGATGTTATATACAGACACTCCAATTTTATCAATATATTAGTAGTAGTATATAATTTTTAATTCACATTTTCCGGGAACTGTCCCATACTGTTACACCTTTCAATAGAGTTACAACACCCTGGAGTATCGGAGGGCCTACAACATCGCTTGCGGCTTGTCGCGCTGCGCCGACACATAAACCCTTTGATTCACTGTACGGGGAATCATTTTTATCAATCAGCCAGAAAAATTACTTCGAGTTTTCGAATCAAACTCGATTCTCGAACCTAGCGGTCATAACAGGCCTCAAATAGTAGTTCTAATCCCTTTTTTTTCATTAAAAATCTTCCATTTTATACACCATATTATAAAGTAGTTCTTTAAAGTTATTTTTTAATTTTGACACTTCCTGAATTAAAAAACTACTACCTTTTCTTCGAACCTATTCAATTGTAAACTTCGAGTTTCAATAGTAACTTTATCACTCCCTCAACGACAAAGAGTCAGATTACGCGGGACACGTCGCAAACCGAGACAGCAGTACAGTCACGCACAAAAATGTTTAACATATATTTTCCCATTTATAGGTTTTTATTATAGCGGCTTTTTGAGTACTGGTAGACTAATATTCTTCAAATTGTCTTTAAATCTTGCCTAAGATACTTTAATGTTGTGGATAATTAAGAAATGCCTACATTGTAACCTTTTAGTAGCCATTGTAATATTGTAAATTGTAACCTTTGCAACTTATTAGTAGTCTAAAAGGTTAAGTTTAATATTGGAGGGGAAGACGACAATTAATAAGTATTCTTCCTAGCAGTGTTTTTTTTTTATTAGAGCATTGACTTCTCTGGTTAAAATCAAGATAATCAACTAATAAAAAAAGTATCTTAAAAACTCTTTTCTACTTGATTGTACTTTGGTGCCTTAGTATGACAGTGATAGTTCGCTCTTTCTCTTTCTCGCGTGATATTGCTGTCGCATTTGTATTGTATCAGGTCCCCTAACACCTTTGTTTTGGACGTGATGTATTAGAAGACGGGCGAATCTGAAGTGTCTTTACGAGTTGTGCAACATGTTTCTTTACCCAGTAACTGTGGATTTCCACTGTCTACAAACGTATGTATAAAATGTCTCCTTCTCTTTTTTCAGTTAGGAGGGGGATATTGAAACTCTACTCGTATTGTACCCAGTAACTTTAAATCTTACAAATGCGAATGTTTAGATGGATGGATGTTTGTTTGAAGATATCTCCAGAACGAATAAACGGATCTCGATTAAATTTAGCATACATATAGAACAAAGTCTGAAAGGCTTCTTATTAAGTTCCTTTTTAATTCCGCGCGGACGGAGTCGTCTGCGACAGCTAGTATGTAAGTAAGATTTGATAGTTTATACATCAAGAAAGTTATAAAACAATTTTCCCAAAAGATACATAACTAACTAAGAAAGAGCCCTGCAAAAGCGACAGTGTATGCTAAAGGTTTTAAAAAAACAACATTAAAATGCGACACAATATTTCAATGCTATTATATTTTAATCCTTATACAATTGAGATAAGGGCTTTAGGGTCTACGTAATATATTTTCTGTAGTATCTTGTATGTTTGTTAAGATATAAAGAGCCCTCTCGTAAACGATAAATATTAATATATTATGATCAAGGTGTAATGGGAGTCAATTGGTGGAAACTCCTTTGGATTATAGAGCGTGTTCTAAAATAATTTAATAGTACCATCTTTTACTATTGTGAAATTTCTCATGGGCTTTAGAAGTACGTTTATATGTACATTACATTGTACCTCGTCTACCCTAAATGCAGGAACTGTATAGCATCAGTTATCATTCTGCCCCAAGAATTTTTCGAAACGTAGGAATATTATTTATTTCTTATTCTGTATTTTCATTATCAAAGTACTTATTTAAAAACACACTGTCTATAACTCTTAAGAAAAATAAACTGTCGACTGTGACTCCGACGTCCAGAATTAAAAGAACTTAATAAGTAGCCTATTTGTTCTTCCAGAGTAAGTTCTACATCTATGTCAAATCTCCAAACAAACATCCATCCAAACGTTCGCTTTTGTAATTAGTAAGTTAAAATAGTACAAAAGGAACACGCTGTATATAACAAGGGTGCGACCAGTTACAAATCATATCTCGGCTCGAGCGCCTTAAGGAGGTATTTATTCGGTACAGGAGGGCATTAAGTGATTTGTGGCCCACAATGCGACGCAAACAACTCTTTTTTTTTTGTTTCTACCCGCCCTGCGACATGAGATTTATTTCATGGATACTTTATGTATCTCGAGAGAGGAACAAAATCTATCTTGATTATAAGTTATAATAGCTTTTATCTACGAGCTTATTCGGAACGTTGTAAAAATATTTAGTAGCATTTACTATTACTAGTGTTAAAATAAGTTGTACATTTGTCTGTTTGTATAGACAGAAATGATAATAAATAAATTTAGAAATTAATACAGTCAGGTAAAGTTATTTGAGTTTGTTATTTTATTAACTAGATGGCGTTAATTGTAATGGTAAATTGGGTTTTATTTAAATATCGGTTTCATGTATAAATTTGAGTTTTTTTTTTGGTAGAGTAAGACAAAATTTCAATAACGGTCGTTATTTTCGTTTTCCTGTTTGATTATTGTTTCTTTCAGAATTCAAACAAGAAAAGACGTAGACTAAACAATAGCTTTTCTCACGTTCAAGGCTTATTACTAACAAATGCCTATTTGGGGCCAATTTGTCTTTCCTTTCGACTTTCTCCAAACGACCGTGCGAGACGGAAGCCATCCGAATCTCACCGTGTTCATCTCTACGTTGCGTTGTTTTTTTTTTAATTCAGCATCGCCGTCGCCCGCGGGACCCTATTGTTCTGGACGCCCCAGACGGACGGTGCTTTGTATAGCAGACGTAGACGACGCCTTGATTATATTCCTGTAAGCTATAAGTAAGCGAACAATTTTTTTCCGGATTTGTTGAATATTTATTTGATACAAGATTTTTTAATGACGTACGGTAAATGGCCCGTAACTATGTCCCTCAATGAGTACTTTAAAATCTATTCTACGCTAAATTAAATTTACGGTAAATGGCTACTTGAATCATTAAATGGGTGAGTGAGACAGATAGTGTCTGGATTTTCCTAAGACATAAATTATATTTTTAAATATTTTTTTAATTTAAAAATCACAGATACGTAAAAATAGTAGATAAGGAAAAGAGCAAAATAATTATACTGTTTAAACATAGTTGTCGACCGATCATCTTCAACTTATTCATTATTTATTTAGGTATAAAAAAACAACTCTATTTTAATGTTTAATTTACTAAAAAATACTACATTTCCCTTGTAAATATATCATACTGAAAACCCATTAGCTACTAATTACTTAGTGATCACAATAAACTTACATTAGTACATTAGACCGGCATGGAAATTGTATTCGTGCCGATACAAAACCAGACGATGGCCGCTAAATGCAGTCGCAGCCGAGACTAGCACAATAACAATGCACAAAGGGCCTGACGAGGTATAAAAAATGTCTGTTTGTACATTGAAAAGTTCAACTTTCATTCGCCAGACGCCCGCTGCCGGCAGGACAATCCATTATTAGCTAAGAGCTTGAATATTTATTTCTGCAGCAATATTACAAACAGTGAATTTACTACTGTACAAAATCTATGTGTTAACATATACAGCCATATAAATACTAGCTGTCGCCCGCGACTCCGTCCGCGCGTGATTAAAAATATATGTTGGCCGATTCTCAGACCATACTCAATATGCTCACAAAATTACATGAGAATCAGTCAAGCCGTTTCTTAGGAGTATGGGAACGAAAATTGTGACACGACAATTTTATATATAAGAAGATGTGGCTTACATTTTTTTCTCTAAACCTACATACTTATCGATATATTTATTTTGGTATCGTGTATCTTTAAATGATACAATAATAATCTTGTAATAATAAAAAAATACTAGCTGTTGCCCGCGACCCCGTCCGTGCATTTAAAATATAAAACTTTACAAGTAGACTAAGTTTTCATCCAGACTATGTTCTACATTTGTGACAAATTTCATTAAGATCCGTTGAGCTGTTCCGGAGATACCTTGCAACAATCATCCATCTATTTAAACTTTCGCATTTATAATAATAATACTAAATAACAATAACATTGATACAAATAATCGTAGTAATATAGCGGGGGATGAATTTAAAGGTTTTAAGGGTCGGCAAAATTTTAATACGTAAATCAGCCACAGTTTGCAACCCCTAATATGTTTACATCTCTACTTTGTTCGCTATTTAGTATCATTTAAGATTAAATGAGATTTCTAAATTAAGACAAAATGTAACGCAAGTTTATTAAAAAAAAAACTGCCAAAGACCCTTCGTTATTCCACAGATTAACAGCATTATGAAAAATATTAACCATAGATAAATCTAGAAAATGTTTTTAATTAGTAACATTTTAACTTGATTAACCTATTTGGTTACCTCTCTTTTGTTTTTCTTTACTAAAATATTTTAATAATGCATTAATGAATGTACCGAAAAAATATTTTTCTTTTTGCTTTTTTCATTAATTAATCTAAAAAAAATTGTAGAGATTAACATAAGAAAAAACTTAGAAACAAGGTTATCTGATTACGCAATATTAATATTTTAGTTTTTTTAGAAATAAAAAATAAATATTTGAAATTACCATAAAGTTTTTCTGTAACTAGCTCTTGGACTATAACATTATGATGAAAACGGTAGAGAATAGCTTTTTGGCGGCCAGACGTTGCATTTGTGTACAGATACCGCTCTCTAAATACTTGTTGATACTGCTATTTAACTTTACATTAAGTTTTTTTTTTATTATCACTCGCCGCATACACATTTGCTGCGCCATTAGATAGTCTGAAGAAGAAGTTTCTTTAACCCTTATGTTCATATTGTATAGTATGCCATACATACAACTTTATAAAAATATACGATCACTATAAAATTTTTAACTTAATTTTTTTTAATTTTGTTTTTGCTTTTCTTCAGAAAAGAAATCTTGCCGCAATAAGGGTTAAAGTGAAGTTTAAGCTTCACTTTTAGAAATGTAATCATTTTAAATCTTTTGATGATTATTTATCGTTCAAATAGCTACATATATTTACCGTATTATTCCAAAAAATATAGACACTGTTTAGTTAAACACGTGTTTTGACCCTTTGACCGCCGGTGATTGGTATTATGGACGTCAACGTGGTGATAAAAGAGATAGTGTACACTTGTACATCACCAAAACTGCTTCCTTATTAGAGTTGGCATTTCGGAAGGCTTTACATAATGATATTTCAATCGTGTTTTCTTGTAGTATTTTAAATCAGTGAGCAAAAAAGTGTTAATATATGTTTTTATATGTAGTACAAAAAAGTATTTTTTCTTACAACAAAAATCTAATTTAATTTTTTATGAAAATCACTGAAACAAGGTGCTAATTTCGGTGATAAAAAAATAAATTAAGCTTCAAAATAATTACATATGATTAGTTCAAAATGAATATTATAGTATCACAAAATTATTTGGCCAGATGAGTGGCGTTATATTATTTAGTTTTATTATAAAACATACATACAAGATTAACAATGACACAATGATAAACAATTCAATTAAATATATCGATATTGTAATGATTGTTAATGTAAAGGAGTTAAGTCAACCTGAGCTATAGTTAAATACGCTTATCTGTGCTTAGTAAATCAGCTTGAGTCCGGAAGTACAGTTGGAGATTAAATGTCGCCCGTCACTTGTGTAAACTCAATTAGAAGCGCGATTGCGATTGTGTTTTCATAAATATCTTGAAGCAATTTGAGTAAAGCTGGTAGGGGCGCGTGGGGTGTGGTGGGGGGGAGGGGAGTACAGGTGGCAAGGTTTAATATGAGGCGACTTAATATTTATTGCAGTTTAATTTATTTTTAATTGCGTAATTGTTTGAACTTTTTCTGACATCAATTTAGTTGGAAAATTGCTTTTAGTTACTGATAACTTAATTATTGTATATCATTTTAAACAAATTAATTACATTAATAGCATTCTAGAAGTTAAATGAAGAGCGTCGATGGGTCAGGGGTTAAGTACTAGACTTGCAATATGCAGGTCTTAGGTTCAAGTCCCGTCATTTACCAATGTGATTTTCGATTTACATTTATCTGACGTTCTTATGGTGAAGGAAAACAATTTGAGACACACTGAGAAGAAATTCAAAGATATGTGTGAAGTCAATTCGCACTCTGTCACCGTAGTTGACTATGCCTAGTCACCCCTAACTTAGGATAGGCTTCGAGGCCCTAAGAGGCCACGTATAGTAAATAGATGATGATGAAGTAAAATACCGTACAGTGTGGACTGGACCCTTAGGGACCTTTATGAACATTTGTTTTCGAATTTATATTAATTAATAATTACATTAAATCGATAACGTAGTTACAGTTTGAAATGTTTATATTACTTGCATGTTCTCAATTTATTTCCGCATATCGCATCTGTCCCTCTCTGTTGAGTTGTGTTAGAGCGAGACGATATACAATTTAATGCTCTACGTACGTCACATGTTATTAACGACGTCTTAATTTCGCAATGTGAGTTAAGGGGAAGCCAAATATTGTCGAAATATTTTACGTTAGTTTTTTTTAAAGTATTGTTTTTCACATTTTAATACAATTTAAAAAAAATAATAACTTAAATTGCCTTGAATACTAGCTATGTACAAATTCTTATATACTAATAATTAAAGTAAGGTTTTACTTATTTAAGCTGTGGCATTAACATTGTGATGTTATCAAAGAATAAATGTGTTTTTATATGTTTTTCGGCAATAATATACCACTGTTCTACGAAGTAAATGATTAACAGTGAAGAATTTTTTTATTTAGTGAAATATTGTAGTAAAATAAGCAGTAACTTGGCCTTAAGTAAGACGTCTTGTGCCCACCATATCGATGTGTTTGTGCGACTTTATTGTCGAAGTTTCGGGTCAACGTTTGAGAATTCTCTTGCGATCGAATGTCGAATTGTTTAGATATAATAACAAACAGTTGTTTTATATAAAATATTAGTTATTGAAGATGTTAAATGTTTGACCAGTCCGTTTAATTATTTAGGGGACTAATGCTACGTCATTTTATGTTTGTGTTTAGGATTAATTTTGTTATTAGAATTATGAAATTTTGCTTAACATAGAGCAGGGTTTTACTTTAGAGTAATCTGAGTTATTTATATTGTTAGATTTATTGACACTCTACATAATTCTAAAGAGACGTAGAGCAGAAATTAAAGTTCTTAATTGTATCTATCCAATACAATAATAAATACGACTAACGATGGATGTTCGTTTGAGGGTATCTTGAGAACGGTACTATGGATCTGTTTGATATTCGGCATATATGTAGAGCATAGTCTGAAAGAACACATAGGCTACTAATTAAGTTTTGTTTTAATTCCACGCGGACAGAGTCGCGGTTGACAGATATGATACAATAAAATGTATTGATAACTAGCTGTAGCCCGCGACTCCGTCCGCGCGGGATTGAAAATAGATGTTGGCCGATTCTCAGACCTACTCAACATGCTCACAAAATTTCATGAGTATCGGTCAAGCCTTTTCGGAGGAGTATGGGAACGAAAATTGTGACACGAGAATTTTAGATATAACATATAATATATAAAATCCAGGTCCTTAAGAGTAAGATTAACATTTTTTTTCATCCAAAAAAAATCTTTACATGTATACAGAGTTTTCTCGATAACCAATGATTTTTATCTATTTTTAAATGACGTGAGTCCTAGTCTTAATTTTAAAAACTAATGAGGCCAAAGTAAAACACTTTTCCTTTTGAAATTAAAACAAGTAATTATTTAACAGTAAAATGCGAATATAATTCTTGCGGGCCGTTCAGGCCCACCTGGGCACTTTTAAATAACCACTCAGGACATATTTATTGTGAAGGGTTAATATACAAGAATGGCGACAAAATGGGCCTTTTAAGCACCAAGCTAATGGCACTGTTGGACCATTGTTTACGAGATCTATGTTAAGTCTTTTATTTTAAGTAGGAATTACTTAAAATTTTCTTCCAACAAAAATAATATCGAATAGTTCCATGGCATTTGGAGTGTTGGTTCTCTTGTCCGAGTTGAATTTTGTATTTTACATACTTTGTGATATTTTGTATGTTTTTTTTTGTTCTTAGACTTATAATGAAGAATCTTACAACAAAGTCAGCGGAACAATCTCACAGATTCTGGATGCTGACAAATTCTTTGACGGACCAACCAGCGAGAAGCTACGAGGTGAGATTCTAGCATTGAAAGTGTTATATTATGATGTTTTATCCCGTTTTACTGGGAAAATAGACAGATTAGAATAGTGATTATAAACCTAGGGGGCTAGACAAAGTGCATTCGCTCCGACTATGTGGGACTGACGCACGACAATCATGTGACTTATCACTTCGATTCGTACGTACTTTGTCTAGCCTCGCTGATAAACTTTAGGCTTAACAATTCAACGTTATTAATTTATTTACAGATTTCTATAAACGTCTCATTCAAACAGACGCACGCATAAGAAAATTGAAACAACAAACAGAAGAAGCAAGCGACATCACGAAACCTCTCCCTGATAGATACAAGAGGTCCCTCATGTCTATAGAGACCCCCATAAATACTGACACACAAAGAATAAGTCTAGATACAAAAGTAGACTTAAGTAAATTCAATTTATTCTATCCACCTTTCGTTGCAGTAAAAGATTCCGCTTTCACTAATCAGAAGCCAAGATTTAAAAAATCTGACGAAGATCCATACAGCAATCAACCATCCGGTATTGTAATAGAAAATAAAAAGCTCATGGTTCAATATGGACCATTCGATAGAAAACGTAATTTTCCTAAATGCTCCCACATGCTAAAAGACTCGAAATCTCACGAGAAACAATTGAAACATCCATTCTATAAGAACTCTCAACGTCTGGACGAACTATTGGGACAAATGTTGGAACATAATTTGGATAAAGTTGTAGCGAATCCTTTTAACTTAGATTTATGGAATGGTGAAAAGGATAAATGCAAACATTCGAAGGATGAACAAGAAGTAGTAACGAAGGCGGAAGAAGAGCCACAGAAACAAATTTCATATCCACCTAAATCGGATGACTCCGTAAAACTTATGGGCGTTAAAAGAAGAAATGGTTTAGCTGAAGGAAATCCGAGCTATATTGAAAAAGAAGCCGCACATATAAATGATGAGGAAACCGATGAACTGTTCTTCCCATCGACTACTCCGAAATATGGCGTTGTGTTAAGTGTATCAACATTCATGTATGTATGACTCCGTTCGTGCTGAATTGTAAAAAAACTTAGAAATCTATATTTTCTTTTAGACTGTGCTCTACATCTATGCCAAATTTCAGCGAGATCCCTTTTGCAAGCAATTGAAACGTAATAAATACGTTTTCAAAAAACACATTAATTACAAACAGAAATATGTCAAGACTCTATTAAAATTAAAAACATTGCTTAAATATTATAATAACGTCTCTACTTTCAGCTTTCCGTTAAATATAATTTATGATTTCTTTTAGTAATGCTGATAGTACTGAAGAGAGCAGAGTTACGAAGAACAGCGACGACTCATCAATAAACAGACGCAAATTGTTACAATTAAACGAGGAAGATGAAGAAAATCTTGCTTATGAAGATTTCAAAGAAGTACTGGCTGATTATACTGACACTCATGACGAGACTGATAAACAAGTAGAAAGGGATAGAAGATCTGATGTACGTTTTACCGTGACTTGAAGTGATGTGACACATTTGCTATCTCTGTTTATTTTCAAACGAAGGAAAGGGATGGCTATATTGTCATAATCTAGGTGTTGCCACGTGAAGATTCACCGTTTCTAATTCATTGTTTATTTCTATTCTTTTCCAGAATTCCGTAATTTCTGGGAAACAATCTTTCGCAAATAAGTACGATATTTCCTTAGTTCATAACCCAAACTGGAAGAGTCCTATGCAATTATATCCCGATGAATTAAATTTATTAATAAAAAATTCAGGATCTTCAAGAGCCGATAGTGAATTTGAAAAAGGATTTCTAGACCCAAAGGATAAAGTAAAGAATACTGATACAGATTACGTAGAAGAATATTTAAACAGTAAATACTCAAAATTAGCGCAGGCGTATAGTGATTATGGTGTACTGGCTGCAAAAAAAGATTATGTTACAAATGAAATGAACCTGCCCACAGATAATGTAATACATCATGAATTTCCAAAGAGTTCGACTGAAAAAGAAAACAATGTTAAACAAAATCTAATTAAGAAACGGAGAAACGCACAAATGCGTAGGTATTTAATATTGTCATAATATTAACATTTTCAAAATTACGTTAAGATAAGAAAATCCTTTGTCCAAAAATACCATGGTAGGAATTTCGGTAAATTAGGGTCTGTTCACATAGACCGCTATGCTCTTAATCACAGAGACTCGCAGCAGAGAAACGACTATTAATTTTACTTTTATCATCAACAACCTGCTCTTATCCATACAGATGTTCGGTACAGTGTGTACTACTTACTCTATACTTATCAACCGTCATATCTGAATCAGCACCTTCTTGCGCACGTCCTCTTTCACATTCATACTGTTAGGAAGAAAATCCGACACTGTGCCGGTGTATCGGCGCAACACAAGCCTTATTTAATTATCAACGTTTATGTCCCCTCACTAATCATTTCTGACACTTGGTAACTAAAGCGGGCCATTCGCGCCAAAGGATTCCAACTAATTATGTCTATTTTTACAATTACAGACGAACTTAACACTCAAGATGTAAAATATCCATTTGCAGCGAACAATATGACAACATCGAGAAATATATTAAAAATTACTGAATTTGGACCAGAAGTGAATGAATTCTTTCCTAAAATAAAGATATCATCTGAACTCAAGGAATTGAGAAATATGGAAAAAAATGACAACGAAACACAAATACATCGCTCAGATGCAACTTTATTTAGAAAATTACGATCATTAAAATCTATAGAAACTGAAGAATCGAAAGATGCGTTAGATTTAAAAAGTAATAAAAAATTCACAGTACCCAATACTGAAGAGGAAATAAATAACACAAGCTTTAGTAATAATGGTAGCGTCGAAGGGCCCGGTGAAATTCTACGCGTGTTTTCCGATTGGTTTCTTACTTTAGCTAAATTGTCTGGCGAATTTAAAGACAATTCTACAGTCATTCAGTAAGTTGAATTTAATTATTATCATCATCAGCTTACTATAAGTCCCCACTGAGGGGCTTGGAGCCTACCCTAAGTTAAGGATGATTAGGCCATAGTCCACCACGCTGGCCAAGTGCGGCTTGGTTAACTTCACACATCTTTGAATTTCTTCTCAGATATGTGCAGGCAACACGATGTTTTCCTTCACCGTAAGAACGTCGGATATATGTACATACGTAAATCGAAAATCGAAAAACACATTGGTACATGGCAGGATTCGAACCCAGGACTTACAGATTGCAAGTCAAGTGCTTAACCACTGAGCCACCGACGCTCTCAGTTGAATTTGGGTTACGTAAATTAAAAGTGCCAGAGTTTTTGTTGTTCATATATTTAGAGTTTAGGAGTTAAATAACGTAAAATAAGCTAAATTCTTAAGGTTTATAAAAACCTTCCGCGCAGACACTGCATTAGTGTGTTAAGGCCAGGAAGATGGTAATTACCATTATATTTAGGTGTTAGATTTTAAATTTATTCCTAGTTGCAAATAACACAACAAATTCGGATTTTTCGATCATGAAATTATTCTAATATAGGATTAACATTCATGGATTCATTTAAAATTACAAACTAGCTTATAAAGGTTTTGACTTATGATATTTTGTTTATTATACACAAGTTAATATTTTAGAGAAAACTCTACAATATTAAATACATCTTTATTAAATACATATGAACCGGAAAATGTTACTAAAGATTTCATGTATCCAATGTACGATGCTGATATGATTGAAAATATTGGTCATAGATCTAGAGTTCTCATGTCTATTGAAGATAAAAGTGGAAACACCTCGTTAACAACAACTATAAATAATACGAAAGTTGAGAAATCTGAAAAAATAAATAAAGAAAATATTAAAGAAAATAAAGGTAAGGCAGAAAAGTTGACTTTATCCCCAACATCTAATTTTAGGCATTGCCGTATGATTGATTACATTTGGATTTCATGCCTTGATTCCCAAATAGTATTTATCGAAATGTAAGAACTAACTGTCGCCCGTGACTCCATCCGCGTGGAATTTAAAAAAAAATAGTAGGCTATGTATTCTTCAAGGCTATATCTATGCCAAATTTCAGTGACATCCATGCAGCCGTTCCGGAGATACCTTCAAACGAACATCCATCCATCTAAACATTCACATTTAAAATATTACTAGTTGTCGCCTGTGACTCCGTCCGCGCGGAATTTAAAAAAAAACATAAATAGTAGCCTATGTGTTCAAGGTTATGTTCTATATTTATGCCAAAGTTCAGTGACAGTCTTTCTACAGACCTTCAAACAAACATCCATACATCCATAAGTAAGATACCCTTATTGCAGGAGTAACAACAAAATTACCGCCTGCAAACCAAACAACAACAATCAAACACGAAAATGCCAGTGTAAATGCAAACTCTACTTCTCAAGATAAAAAAGTCAATCGAACCGTAGTCAAAAGAAGTGCTGATAGTAATCTTATTTTCTGGAACGATATCTATGATGATGAATACGGTGTTAAAATAGATTATTTGGATAACGAAGCGAGGAATAAACATTCCGTTGATAATGAAAATTTCATGAAGCGATCCGGACAATGGATTAATAAGAAATTCAGAAAATTAGGTGAAAGTTTACGAACAGGTTACAATTCAAGAAAGAATTATAAAAGACAACATATTATTAATAAAACAAATAACAGGGAACATAATTTTAATCGGTTTTTACGTAAAGTTAAAGATTTAAGGTAATTATTTTCTTTAAATACGGTAATTTAGAATTTATGGTAAATAAATATTCAACCAATGCAACTAATTTCAGACCCAAAAATTACTACAAGCGAGATGAAAGTGGACTTTTGTATTCAAAGAAGAAAAAGTATGAGGTAAATAATAATACAAAAAGTTAAAGTTTCTAATCAAATCAATGGTTCTCGAACATTTTAACCTAGCTTCTAGTTGAAGAAATAGATATACTAGAGGTAGCAACTAGTAAAAATGATGAACAGTAAAGAACATTTTAACAATTTCTTTGTTACAGGATGATGAAAGTGAAAATTATTTAAACTTCGCGTCAATGACAGCTAAAATGAAACAAATATGCCACGAAGCGGCAAAGGCCGTAGAGAAAACTAGAAATATAAACAGTAAGACTATTTTTCACATTTAAAAACTGTAACCCATAATTATAGGAACGTCACAAATCACCGTGGCATAGGATTTCGTTAGACACCTATTCGTTGAAACGCCAGTATCCAAATTGTTAAGGATACGGACATGGGATTACGTAGTTGTATGTTCGAATCTCATCAACCAGCACAAGCCTAGAGCATAGTCGGATTACAAGAAACTCTACTATTTATATTTACTAAAAAAAACAAATAACACAATTCATAAAATAATATTTCTGTGTCCCTAAAATAAAGTTGGACGGCAATGAAGTCATAGTAATAATAGAGAATATGATAAAATACGATGTATACAGTATGGCAATTTGACAGTCCGAGAGAGTGAGGGCGGCGAGGAGGTGGTCGCGACATCCCTGATGCAGCAGCTCGTCAAACTGATGACTGATCTCGTCGACTTCCAAGTGCAGCAAAAGACGTGCTCTAGTATGTGTTTTTGAGCTATAAATATCATAGTTCTCACCAACTATGGCTATCATAGACTACTCCTTGAAGTATCTTGTTTTTTAATCGATATTTTCACAAAAATTCTTCACATATAACAATATTTTTTACCTATATCCTAAAATTAGCGTTATTAACTTAAGTGAACTATTGTTACACAAGGCAAGAAGGTCATACCTTGTTTCCTCATAATTTCAAAACTATGAAATTCAGGCGAGATTCTTCAAGTAGCCGTGACTAAAATCGTTTAAGGTTTGCGTATCTTTGTATGAACTGTAAAAGAATCTGTATATTTTAGGACTCCCACAAGACCTCTCCGATTTCCTGCAGTGGCTGACATCACCTCCAGGTTCTGATGAAAGTAAAGATACCAGATTCGACATGATACTAATTGCCTCGCCATTAAATGATACTAAAGAATATAAAACTAGTGGTGAGTATTAATGTTCGGTAATGTATAAAAAAACTTATAAGAAATAAAAAAAAAACTGACAACAAAATCGCTTGAACCGTGTAGTCTACAGAATTCCACAATGAAATTGACAGACATACAAAATCTACTTACATGAAAATATACTATCCAAAAAACTTCAAAATGTTGTCAGTTTATAAACGCCCCCATACATATGTAATCACTTTAGCTTAGTTAATAGTCATTGATGCTGTCGCCTGCGACTCCTTCCGCACGGGTTAAAAAAAATTAATTTGTAGCCTTTGTGTACCTGCAGACTATGTTCTATATGCATGCATAATTTCATCGATACCAGTTCAGCCATTCTAGAGATACCTTCAAACAAACATCCATCCATCTAAACATTTGCATTTATAATATTAGTAAGATTTACATAGGTAAACGTGAAATATGATTATGCAGTGAAACCACCAAAATCTCACAGGACTTAGGCGTGAAGAATATCAAAGAGTACATAAACATTCGTTTCTTTTGTCGACAGAATCTCCATTAGTTGAAATAGCAGATTCAATCTTAAAAGAAGAGACTGATCCTAAATCTGAATGTCTGAATATACTACAATCGGTGCGAGAACTTTTGCGATTATATGACGAATTATCTTACGAAGAAAAGGTTAGTGAACGTTTCACTGAATAACATAAGCCTGCCTGGCTTTGCAGCCAACGTGCCAACTCAAAATTCCAGTAAATTTATTTAACCAACCACCAACCCGCACTGGGCCAGCGTGGTTGAATATAGCCTAATCACCCCTAACTTTGGATAGACTCCTAGCCCCTCGGTGGGTTCGTATAGTGAGCTGATAATGAATATATTTAAGGTAGAGATCCAACTTATTTCTTGATATGGTACCATTTCTACGAATCTTGTCGCTGCTTCACCTTACAAATCATGGTAGATGATATAATATTTAATTTCAGGGCAAACTACTCGGCATCAAGGAATATCTAGAAAACCAAAGAAATTTCCTTTTGAAAATCCTATCGGCTCCTATAGATTTGAGTGTAAGTATTATTAAAAAATTTTTGAGAAAAAGGATCTTGATAGACGGATGGATGGACAACAAAGTGATTCTATAAGGGTTCCATTTTTTTTCCTATGAGGTACGGAACCCTAAAAGTATACGTGAAGATTCCTATATTATATTAAGTATACTAAATTAATTTAAAAATTCCAGACCTCCTTAGACGTGTTAAAAATGTATCGAAAACGTAATACACCAGCCCGCTTTAAGCGATTCGTTTCACAAAAGAAGGGCCCGAACAAAACACAGACGCGGAGGAAAGAAACACCAATGAAACGAATCAACAAATTTACTAAGACATCAGAAACTAAACGAACGAAGACGACAATGAATCAGATAGATTCAATGGTCGTTACTGAAGGAGTTAGAAAAAAGAAACAAAAACTAGACAAGGATACAAACGAAAATAAATCGACAACAGCTCATCATAAAATTGAAACTAAAACACCAACTGTTAAGACATAAAATTAATTCATTTGTATTAGGAATTAGCACTTTGTTATTAGCACAGCTTTCTAATATTGAAATACTTGCATACAAACCATCTCTGTCATTCACTTTGAGATAGAAGAGACAACAATTATTTTAATTACCAGCCTTTAGAGGTAACTTCTGGACAGGCTTTTGCTTCGTCGGAAGTCGGAAGGACTTCATAGTGCCAATTGAAATTACTGTAAACTAATTTTATCTTTATTATTAGTTTGAGTTTCCAACACTGCCATGTAACGCTACCGTCACCGCCAAAATGGCGAAAATGAAATAGGCATAAAATACCATGGTTTATATCCTATCCAGTGGATAACAAACATGATTGATTTTGATACAAATGGCAGTGGAATTTGACTGTTTTTGATATACTGTTCGTTTAGGATTGTCAAATGTAGTAATAACTTGATTGAATTGTAATTTTAACATAGGTTGCACAGTTTGATTAATAACATGAGTATATGTTTTAGCAGTTTACAAACGTTTGTTTTATGATAGGATTTACTTTCACGATATTGTAATAAATGTATTTATTTATTATCTCTGATTATCTTATTTACCCTAAGCCTAGAGTTTATATAACCCAAGTTTCTTAACAACTGTTAAAACACCACTTATTTAGACGACATTTTTAACCTTGAATTTATTAGGTCTAAGGCCCTTCGTAAAAAGGCAAGGTAATTCGTCAAAACTAGTATGGGAATCGCGTTCCGCGAGCTCCGTACAAACGTTGAATCGTGGACGCGAGTCTATTGCGTAGGTAGAGGCATAGCAACTACATGTCAACTGTAGCTTCGCCATCTTGTAACTTATAGCGTCGTCTAGCGATGTTGAGAAACAGATAGCGAGCGACTCTCTTGCCTAGTGTACGAAAGGCCTTACGGTATTTAAAAATTACTACAAAATTTAATCTCTCTATATCTTTGAAACCACAAATTTAAGTAATTTTAACAGTGAAAATTCATGGTAAGACGTATTTTGTTATGAAGTAACTGGAAGTTAAAAATGTTTCTTTGTCATCTCGCTAAGGTTTCCTTGTCCATATTTTATAACCGTTTAACGTCTTAAACGTCTAGTTAATAATATGTTAGCCTGCATTTTATGACTTGTTTCCAGCGCAGACGGCGAAATGAAATATTTAGTTTTAATAGCGAATGCTTTTATGTTATTGCATGCACTTTATTGCATCTGGGGAGAGGATGTTACAGTGCATTACTAATGCCGTGATACAAGCCCGAAAACATATTGTTGTTTCAGTTCTTTTGTAAGAAAATGAAAGGGATGACGATATGATTTTCAATGAAGGTATTAGCAGTGAAAACCTACGATAAATATTGTTTGTTGCCATACTATAGCACTATAATAGAGTCGCGGTGTAATTGGAATTTTATTTTAATAGTGTTGTTTTATTTTGTTTCTTAATGGTGAATTTACTTTAATAATTTGTAGACATTGCAACAAACTATTTTTCCCTTAAGTTTTTTTTTCCGGTTTGCTTTTCGATTTAGTTTCTTTATTTTAGTGTTTCGTTTCTGAAAATGAAACTAATAAATTAAAATGGCTCATTATTACAAGAAAGTATTTAATAAAACGCTATTATAATTTTACAATTAGTTCATCATCCTCATCATCATCATCAGGGGCTCGGAGACTACCTTAAGTTAGGGGTGACTAGTCCATAGTCAACCACGCCGGCCAAATCCACATCTTTGAATTTCTTCTCAGATATGTGCAGCATCACAAAGTTCTTCTTCACCGTAAGAACGTCGGATAACGATTTCAATTTTTCGAATACCATCTAAACTGGAGCAGTAAAAGATGGTTACTTTCAGTTGTCACGCTAACTCCCTGAGACATTGACGTAATTTATGATTACATGTACCCAGGGGACGTCGTAAAATGATTTCATGTTCACCGTAAATTTACACACCAAATACAATATTATCTATATAATTTTTGATAGAAAGGTACTAACAATTATTAAGTAAAAATACAAGCATTTGTCAACGACTTCGTCTTAAAATAAATATAGCCTCACCCAGGGATAGTGTAGTTTCACAACAGTGAAACAATTTTTCAAATCGGTTCAGTAATTTCGGAGCCTATTCTATGCAAACAGACAATCAAATGTTACCTCTTTATAATATTAGTATAGAAAACTTTTAACTCTACCATTTTCTAGTGCCCTGGTACTACATTATTCGACAAGACCTATTTATCCTAAATTAAGACTTTCGGATTAACTGTAATCGAAACTGTCAAGTCTGTTATCGCTGTATGAGACCCGCAGCATTTTATGTCGCCCTGGTACTTTGTTAAACTGGGTACATTAGCCCGGACAACAGATCGTAGTGCTTTTCAATATTCAAGGGAAAGTTTTAACAAAAATTAAACAAAACACCAAAAAAAGTTTTTATCCTCAAACTATAGCTGTCAACCGCGACTGTCCACGCGTAATTTAAAAAAAAAATAGCCTATGTGTTCTTCCAGGCTATGATGTTCTACATCTAAGTCAAATTTCTGCGAGATGCATGCATATTCTGGAGTTACCTTCTAACAAACATCACAACAAACATTCACATTTATATTATAAGTAAGAAGTAAGATTAAGGAAAACCCTTAACGAATATTTTTCCCGCCCAAACCTTTTCTAGCGAGGAATCACTTTATCCGCGGCGGAATTCGCGTCACGTAGTAAAACGCCCGCCAGACGTTCAGGTGTAGTAAACATACATACAAACAGACGGGTATATGTATAATAGATGCGATATACATTTGCGCGCTTCGAGGCCGAGTATCAAATTTAAATATACATCGCGACTGTACGTGCTTACTCATTATCTTATACAGGAGGTATATTTTATCATTCATTTTAATTAAACGAATAAAAATTTATTTGTTTTTCACATTATGATTTCTCTCGTAACTGTAATAGACGAATGTAACAGTTGTTAACTAAAAACAAATTAAATTAAGATTAAACTTAAGTCTAAATGCTTCAGATCTCTAACGATGAACTTAACAATTGCTGAAATTCAGCAAACAAATAAATACTGACTCGATTAATTACTTGTGCGCGCATTAAATTTTATTTATATAGTATTATTTAATTGAGACTATACTTTAAATTATTTTCTATAAAGCAGTGGTTTTTAGTACTATCTCTTTGTGTTTTTTTCTTATTTTTGAACACCATGTATATACGCAAGTTGGAACGGGCCAGTATCGAAAGTAACCGGCGGGTAAGTGCTGTATTTTGTACGAAAATTATAGCATTGCTAGAAAATAGGGAAGTACATTGTCGTTGTCGATAAAAATGTTTAATACACTGGTTATATTAATCTTTGAAAATATAAAAAAAAACAGTGTGCAAATTTTAGAATTTTAGAATCTTTTTCAAGATAAATGTTTCGAGAAGTTCTTTCTAATTGTAATTAACACAATGTAACTTAAAGCTTAAAGTAATTAATTTTTATAAGAAAATTTGAATAGCCTAAGACATCATAGACATGACAGAGCTTTTTATATAACAATATTAGTTTTGAATGAACGAAATAACTTGTCGATAAATTACGCTAAATATTTCCATCACAACCCTAATTCTCCAGTCTCACTTGAGTGCAGTCTCGACGTCATAATATCGATAATGTACAGCGCTAATTATCAAGAGTTCTCTTGTGTATCGATAAAATTGTTTATAAACATCACTAGCCATTAGTCTGGCTGCCTGAGAGAATTACTTACGTCTATAAAATTTTGTTATGTTAAGATTATTTTATTTAAGTTAGAATATTACTTAACGAGTACTTAACTATCAAAATTAGTGTTTTGTATAATGCTACAAGCTTATTTGGTCCGGTTGATTTATACCGGGTCAGATAACTTTTCGATTTCGGCATTTTTTGACAAAACAGTGTTTCATTAGATCTAAATGAGAATTTTCTTTGCCGAGAATATCCTACACATCTTCATCAGCTCGCTATACATCCCCACCGAGGGACACGGAACCTACCCTACGTCAAGGGTGATTAGGCCATAGTCAACCACGCTGGCCAAGTACAGGTTGGTTGACTTCACACATATCTTTGAATTTCTTCTCAGTTATGTGCAGGTTGCATCACGATGTTTTCCTTCACCGTAAGAACGTCGGATAAATGTACATATGTAAATCGGAAATCGAATAAACATTGGTACATGGCGGGATTCGAACTCAGGACCTGCAGATTGCAAGTCAAGTGCTTGACCACTGAGTCACCGACGCTCTTAAAGTTAGGGGTGACTAGGCCATAGTCAACAACGCTGGCCAAGTGCGGGTTGACTTCACACATATCTTTGAATTTCTTCCTACACATACTAACTCATTATCTAATATATTTTGAATACATCCTGTTTATTGATATGTTTTGTAATTATTTGAACACAGGGTGATCCGGCAGCAAACCATCACAATTGTCTTTGATTAAGTTATTTTTTTCTTGCAACTTAATTCTCAAATAACAACAAATGATAACTGCTAATTAAATATACAGCAAAGTATACTAATAAAGTTCCCATTTTCTATGCCAGAAGTGTACACTAAGCTCAAAATGCTTGGAGTTCTAAACAATTATAACTTTTATATATTTATTGTCGAAGTTCTACAATCCCTAGCCGCATTGATACCCTGAGACGAGATGCAATTTTGTTTGGATAAACTTGTCTAGATTCGAGTATTTTTATATCATTTAAATTGTTCTTTTATAAAACGTATAAAATTAATCGTATTGTGGCTTTTTTATAGTTGTTTTAATTTGTTTGGATCTTATTCTGATAATTGTTTTTATTTTATTTAATACGTTTATGAGGACAATATTATGGTATTCTAAAACTTATTTTGTTACTCACTTTTGTTAAAATATGTTTTCATTTTTAACTGGCCTTAATTATAAAGACCAGAAATATTTAAGATAATTAATGTAGGTTTTTATTTTTAGAAATTCCATCAAATACTCCTTGAAAAAAAAGGGTTACATTTGTAGTTACCACTTTTTTTTTATTAAAAAATAAGTTTTGGTCACCGACTATATTCGCGCGGAATTAAAAAAAAAGATTAATAATGTGAGTTCTTCCAGACTATGTTCTACATCTATGTCAAACAGTAATAAACATCAACACAAACATGCAAACTTTCGCATTTATAAAGTAATATATGCAAATAAGTTGATGAAAGTTCCGGTTATTTAAAAATATTGAGCAGAAAAAAAAAGTTTTTTTTTAATAACAGAAGGGGGCAAACGAGCAGCGGGAACACCGAGGAGTTCGACGACGGGTTCAAAAAATATTAGCCGATGGCTTTAACATGACCGTAAGAATATTCCTCAGTAGTCAAAACAGAAACGTGCATCCGTCGGCGTTGTGAATTCGACAGTATCGCCTCACCACGTCACATTACGCTCGTATATTTACGACACTAGCGCTGTGGGGTGGGCAGTGCCTGTTAATATTTTATACCGCACTGCCAACGACTTTTATTGGCCACGAACGACTAAGATCGATACAAGATGGCGAGTTTTCGTGTCAGACGTTACCGTGTTTGTGTGAATTTGACAATTTACCGTCGTTTTCTAAGACCAAAATTTCTGTGTAAAACATCGTCATCCCTGTCAATATGCTTTAAAAGGAGATTTCGGTGTTAAAATCCCACGGTTAGTTGAATAACAAAATCTATCTAACTTCTACCTTCTCTCGTCTTTTAATTTAAGAGTAATTCAAAAGACTCGACTACCGCAGTGATGTTCGAATTCAATCCGTTTTCCTTCATAATCAAAAATTATCTAAAACGAAGAAAATAGTGAAAATGAATAGTTAATAGCATTCGCATTATTATTCTACGCTTAGCATCAGTTTTCAGAACAAAAGGCAACCTTTGACCAACTTCATAACAATTTCCCAATGGGGGAAAACTGATATGTCTAAGTAGATGGCGCTAGCGTCAAAAGTGACCTGTCACCTGTCATCTGTCAATATATTTTATAAGGAATAAAAGGTTTTTGGCCATTCATTTGCTATTTATAACAACAATCTTTAAACGACAAAGTTCAAACCCGTAAATAAACCTGTCGATCTAAAATAATAATAATAATAAAGCCATTTATTTCCTTAGACATAAATCATACAATAAAATTTATAATGTAACTGCTTTTTTTTTTAACTATCTGTACGAACCCCTGTTCGGGTAAAGGCCTCCTCCAAAGATGCCCAACTCTATCTAAAATAATGGACAATAATTACGTAATAATACCTTTGATTAATTACGCTGTGTATTAAATGCGAGCTCTTGACCTAACAATAGTCCAAGAGACTTCCAAATTGTGTCAGATTTAGTCACCAATCAGCTAGCTTCACAATCAGTTAGCTTGAACTCACTGCAATGGACTGGATACTTTATCGATCCATGATATAGGCATAAGTCGCAGTTTTCTGAAGATTTCTCAGCTATTAATTTTAATAAGGAAATCCGTCTTCTTACTTTATTCAACTTGTTTAATCGATATCAATAAATTCTACCAGGAGACCATAAATCAAAGTAGAGACGTTGAAATATGTTTGATACAAAAAGCACACGGCTGCTGACTACGGACAAGTTTGACATTTTATTTACTATCTTATGTAAAGATAAAGAGTTTTCCATGTACGAGGTAAATAGGAAAAACACGCCTTCGTGTTAGGGCGTGGTTTGTGGGTAGGCGTGACTTGGTTTACATTGATGTATGAAATGTTTGGATGTGTTACTTCTTACTACTCTACTAAGATAGAGACGTAAATTGTCTTCAATGGGTATTTATAAAAGTTTGAAATTTACAACCACTGGCAATCCTCAATTGTCTGTCTGTCCTCGACGTTTTTTCCAAAAACTTACGATTTAGCGTTCTTTAACGCAGACCGGGGCAGAGAGCAGACCAGAATAGATTGTTATCGCAAATAAAATTGAGCTTTATACGACAGGAATGAGGTTTAATTTTACTTTTGAAGTCTTTATTATTCTTTTTCTTAAAAAAAGAGTAAAGTATTAAAAAATCTAAATGCTACAACAGTAGAGGAAGACCAAAGAAAGTGTGTATGAATTGTGTGAAAGAGGATATGCGTAAGAAGGGGTTGAATTTAGATATAACAGCTATTAGAGATGTATACTGACCCTCCGTAGGGATAAGGGTAGATTGAGGTTAAATAGTTCTGTAGCCTATTCAATGCAAACAAACAAGAGTGCAATCAAATCAAGAGGCGAGGGTAACACCTTCTCAAAAGCCGACAACTTAATTCCTCTAGTGTTGCAATATGAGCATCGAAATAAATAAAAAAAACAATTATTTATCATTGTATCAACACAAATGATTGCTAAATACCCTGTCAGTCAATTTAACAAACTCAAGTTAAAAAAGTCATTGTCAACTTTTTAAAAACAAATTGCCGCATCCATCTAACTACGTATAGACGTTTTTAACATCCTTGTACAGTGTAGTAGGCGTGCAGCACTAATGCAATTGGCTGAAGGAGCAGCTGGAAAATCAATAAACTCCAGACTTTCAGCTCGCGGTTTATGAATATTTCACTGAGCCTGCATGAAAACTTTATTCAAAGCCTAACAGAGCTCACATGAAGCTATTTAGTGCAAAAATATCTTGTCACTAGTAAATAAGCATCTATTGTACCAGTTTGACTAATTTCCTATTGAACTAAACCCATAACTAATCCTGTCCAGAACAATGGAATAATCAAAGCACAGGAATGGAAGGAACTTTAACGTTGGAAGTACAACTTTAGAGACGACTAAGGTTAAATCTTTATAAGGTGGTAATTTTTTTTTATATCAAAAGGTGGCAAACGAGCGAGCGGCCACCTGAAATCGCTAAAATAGCGAAGTGACCGTCCTGATAAGACATATTCTAAATGTCCATTTAAGTTTGTAGTGAGACCCTCTTTGCATTATTAACGACAAAAATTTTCTCTTACAACAAATATCTTATAATAATAATAAAAATAACAAAGTTTGGATGTTGCATAGTTAGATGTTTATTAAAAAGCATATCCAGAATGTCTGTATGGATCTTGATGAAATTTGAAATAGATGTAGAGCATAGTCTGGAAGAACAACATAAGCTTTTTAAATTCCGCGCAGAGTCAGCTAGTTTTAACACAGTTGTCGTCTTAGACAAATTGTCATAAATATTTGTGCTAGGACAGGGCATGTTTAAAGGACGCATCTCGTAAGCATATTTCGTTACTAGAAAGAGATAAAAGATGTAACAATGCACCTGAACAGACCGCTATTGATCTAATATGGAGTCCTATTTCTTTTGATATCCTTATTTCTAAATCTCATATTTCAAATTACATCCAAATGTTGTGTACATATGCATTTTAAAATCACATTCACTTGCCGCTGTTATAAAACTACGTGCGCCATTAACTCATTCTCGAGTGGCTACCAAACTGGCATAACATTGCAATTTCCCTACAGATTAAACAGTAAAACACTTTTATTATCTGTGCAGTTAAATTTAACTGGCCATTCTTATGAAAAAAACTACTTGTTAGCATACTAATGAAGTCACAAACGTCTCTTATAGCAAGTAAATTAATTTTAAAACGTCTAGGAGAAATCATATTTTAATACTTAATGAAAACCGTAATATGTAAAATGGCAAAATAGCAAGATTTATCGGCAATTTCAAGAAAAAAACAACTGATGACATTTTTTGTATCATATTGAACATCGGTGGCTTAGGGGTTAAGCACTTGTAATCTTCAGGTCCTAGGTTCGAATCCCGTCATGTACTAATGTGTTTTTCTATTTACGTACATTTATCATTCTTACGGTGACGGAAAACAACGTGATGAAATCTGCACATATCTGAAAAGAAATTCATAAATGTGTGAAATCAATCTGCAATGGGCCAGCGTGTTTGACAATAGCCTAGTCTGCCCCGACTTAGAGTAGGCTCCGAGTCCCACAGTGGGGACGTATACGCATCTATAATACAGATTAACTAAAGAGAACAGAGAAAATCCCTAGTTATTAAATCTTGAAGTAAAAAATAATAATTGACTCACTTAAAAAGTATATGACTATCGCAACGATATCCAACAGAAACTCCATTTTTCGCCTCCAATTTCTCCAAAGGTAACAATAAAATATTGGTATTTCTAGTTTGAACAAATAAAATTATAATACGCTTTGTACAAAGCAACAAGTAACCATCTTCGGATATACGCGTATGCCATTTATCCGGGCGGGCGACGTTTATCCGTGTTCCCCGTTTATCCGGGCGACGGTCTTGTACGCGTTTGTTTGTTTTTATCCGGCGGACGGCGTGTGCTGGCTCATTTGAATAACCGGCACGGCTCACTGCGCGGGGCCAAATGTGATCTGACGTTGCAATAACATGGATAAGATTAAATTTAAAAAAAAACTGTTTTGCTACATTAAAAGTCAGGACTAAAAATAAGCCTCTTAATCACAAATACACTTGCAAGATTAATTATTTAGAATATTAGCTGTTTCCCAATTGAATAAAAAGTTAAGAATTTACAACATTAGCTAAGAATGCACTTTTCATTCATTTAAACGTCTTTTATTTAAATTTATTTTATGTAAAGGAGAAAAAAAGCAAAAGGTTCATCAAGTGCCAGGTCACTAAAGTCTTATCGGCCTTCGGAAGACTATAGAAATGAAAATAAAAAGAAATAAATGCATAATAAGAAGGGAAAATATGTTGCTTCAGTTTGTCAATGTATTTTCATGGGTATATCCATATTATGACAAACAAAACTCTGCCATCTCAAGGAAATCTGTATAAAATACCAATTGTTTGCCGCTACAGAAATATTTTATATCTCGGAGTACTCTTAATTCGAATGCAAATTATTAACTTTAATTCCTCCGATAGGGGGCGCATTTTTACAGTTGAACTCATCTTGCTTATTATTTTCTATTACCATTGTTTCAAAAAATGTATTCGATCCTTTGCATATTTATAAAGGAATTTATTTTTCATCTGCGGAGTACTCTTAGCGTGTTTCTTTTGTTTTTGGTTAAAGATATTAGAACCAAAATAGCATTGAAAAACGAAGAAACATAATGATAATGGCTAGATTTTAGGTTCTAGATTGAATTAGTCGATTAACAACCACAGTATTCCTACCGCTCGTTTGCCCTCTTGTCTTAGTTATATAAATGCGAATGTTTGGTGGATGTTTGTTAGAAGGTATATACAGAACGGCAACAAGGATCTTGCTGATATTTGTTCTAGATATAGAACATAATCTTTAAGAACATATTATTTAAGATTTTTTTTTAATTCCGATGAGCAGGATAAGTATAATATTTCAATGGAAAAAATTGGTTAATTAAAATATTTAAAAGCTATTTCTATTTTTTAAAACATTACGGTAAAGATATTATTATTTAATTTGAGAATTTCATACTCACAAACCTCACATTAATATGAATCAAGAACTTTGTTATGTTTCGGCGCCAAATCGAGCCGTCGATCTGACAGATGACAGCAGTTTTCGCGCGAAACGATTACCAAAGATGGCGGCGACGTGCCTTATCAAAAAAATAGCACTACGTATCCATTGTTATACGTCAAGATTTTCAAAACAAATTGTTTAAAATGTGTAATAATTTCATGACTTTTTAGCCCTTGTGTCTTATAATTTAATAATAATTAAAGCCTGTGTTATTAGTAGTAATTAATAGTATTTCATCCATCCAACCTTTTTATATATTATCATACTTTACGGATTTGTTTTAACTATTCACTTTTAGGAATGTATTTTAATACGGCAATTTCAAACATGATGTTTTCGTACAATGGATACGTGTACAATGTAATTCCAGACGGAATATTTCACACGGGAATGTGCTTGAATGTAAAATATTAACGAGACTAAAATTGCATTACACCTCGCTGCCGGCGAATCAACAATAACTACGTATTCTATATTTAAAACTGTGAGTTTACACTAACGAAACATCTATACAGAAACATGTTATAGGACATTGGGAAACTACGGTATAGTAAGCATACTTTATAACGTTATATTAAATTTATATAAACACCAACTGAGTCTGTAACTTGCACAGAATATTCTAACTAAGCGCAACCGTGAAACGGAACGCAAGCCGGATGTCACCGTCGTCGCATCTCCGGTCGAACGTTAAATTTGAATTTCGAACTGATACCGCACTCGCTCTGGTCAGTTTGAGGCGTGCGGACGTCCAGTGCCAGGCAATGCGGAAATTAATATCACGCTTTTATTTAGCTACATCTTCATGTTCTGGAATAATGAATTGAAAATTCTATAGCTAATTTTCAATCAAGGATATATAAACGAAGAACATCGTGTAATCTATAATCGACACGACAGATAAGATTGTCAATTGATTTATATCCTTCCCTGAAAAGTAATACATGTAAAATTGGTGGGATTCATTAATTTTTAAATTAAAACTTTTTATCTTCTTCCCATCTTTTCTAAATATTCGTACTGGCTGGTAATATACTAGTAGAAACAATGGAAGGTAGTCTTGATTTAAATGTTTTCACAATATAATATTCAGCGTATTAAAAGTTACCTGGAACTATAAATAGATTTGCTTTAAATGAAATAATTGAATAGGTTTGAGTGAAGTGAGCCGCGCGTCAACTTGAATTACTTGTTTTGTTTATTGTTTCAAAACTCAACCTGCGCGTAACTTGTCACTTCACTACTGATACTTTGAACTTGTCTAATATGATATTAAAGTCGTAATCATGATTTCGATGTTTCCAGAAACCACTAGATTATATTAAATACTATTATTCAATTGTTGGAAAAAGTGTACAAAATAAATGGTTAGTAAAATATAATTGTCTATAAAACATAATATTTGTACAGCTATTTTCGAATAGCCTTCCGTTGCAAAAGTTTTTTTTTTTTAAATTATATTTAATAAAAAAACATATTCAGTAAAAAATGTTATCTTTATTATTAGGCAATTAATAACAATTTCGGGTAGTTAACTTAACATAAATTTATATAAATATTAATAATATAATCTAATCATTTAATTAAATAACCATATATATTTTACCAAGTCCGTAATTTACGTGGTCGTAACATCCAGTAAAACGTTGAAAATTCAATTTCCAGTTGCTCATTGTTGTCACAGACACCATTGTCGACTATCCATGATAGCGTAACCCTCTTTACCACTTGTATAACTGACATCTGGTTGTGTTCAGTACACATACGTTGGATTCATTAAATATCTGGTGAAGACCATTGTATACCATACGGGGTATGAAACAATATCTGATATCTGATTATTTTGGAAGTTGTTGATTAGTTTTGGAACGTGTACATGCATCAGTTTTATATAGATAGCTGCTCGCGACACCATTTCCGTGGTATTAAAACAAAATAATTAGTAGCCTATTGTTCCAGACTATGTTCTATATGTATGCGAAATTTCATCTAGATCCATACAGTCGTTCGGGAGATATGTTCTAAGAGATACATTCGCATTTATAATATAAGTAAGATTATTTTAAAATGAGTTGTATTTGTTAATATTGAATTTTCATTGTTTATTTTCTGTACGTCCTCACAAACACGCCGCTAGCGACGTCACAAGCCAAGGTGTCCTCTGTTTGTCTATGGCCGGACACGGTCAACATAATAAAACATTATTGCGAAATCAAACTCGCTCCATTTTAACACCTTGTATGTTATATGGAGTCATGAGATACGAAGATTGAAATACCTTAAATAAATAAATTCCAGCTTGATACCTTCACGCGTTTTTTAGAAAAAGGTTCTTAACAGACGGACGGACAACAAAGTGATCCTATAAGAGTTCCGATTTTTTCCCATGAGGTACGGAACCCTAAAAAGAAATAAATCAACATTATGGATTTGTTTTTGGCACTGTCCAAACTCTCTAAGTTAACTCTTTGACCATTGGTTTTTGGGAACAAAATATATGTATAAAACATATCGTCATCCCTGTCATTATCTTTGAGAAAACAGAGCTAACAATATATTTTAAACGGAGATTTTGGTCTCAGAAACTCACTGGAAGTGCATCTTTATGTAATCATTTTAAGATGAGTTTAAAAAAAAATGAGAGAGAGCATTTTGTATTATACTTGTAATTGAGACATTTTTATTCAGAGAAAAACTTCGATACAATAAGTCTGTAGAAATTTAAAAAAAATATGACACAAAAGTTCGTTGGCCGATAGCCAAAAATATGGCTGCTGTAGACGACAAGTCAATTTGCCGGATCTCAGAACTATCTTTTGCGCTTCGATAACTATCTTCAAGCAACAGACTTACAACTAAGTCACAATATAGTATTTTTGATTCAATAAATTAATCGATTATTAACTTTTATTTCATCTAATATTTTTGCAGTTAATTAAATTACTTTGGTATATATATCGCAAAAATTACGATAAAAATAATATGAAACATTATATTATAACAAACTAGCTGTCGCAAGCGATTCCGTCCGCGCCGAATTAAAAACACCTTCCAAGGTAGCCCATGTGTACACACAGTCTGGAAGACTATGTTCTACATCTGTGCCAAATTTCATCAAGATCCGTTGAGATGTTCAGGAGATACATTCAACCAAACATCCACCTAAACATTCGCATTTATAATATTAGTAAGAAGTGCGTGCGAACATGCGCGAATAATTTTTAACGCAAACACACACTTGTGGATAAATTAGAACCTATTTAAGACCACTATCTCCGGTCACACAGGTTCCCACCTACCACAGGAGGCACAGTCCTAAGAAATTACAAAATTTTGTGGATCAAAAAAGATTTATTTAAACACTCTATGGTCTTCTTTGAAAAATAGTCTATGATTATACCCAAAGACTTTTATTAAAATTGACAGAAAACGTCAAAAAATATATCATTAAAATGTATAAAAAAATGTTATGAGTAATTATTCAGTATTGAAAATTCTTTAACCACAATGTGCCTGCGTGTCTGTGAATTTTGGACATGGCGTTTAATGTCCATGTATATTGCTTGCGTCGGGATCTTCGTATCTTTTATATTTGGACCCCTACAAACTGTTGTATATCTTACAGGTATTATAACATTAAAATTAATATTAAAAATTCGCTTGTAGTTTCACTGCGCCTCTTTAAATCTCATTTTAATTAGTTTAGAAGACTCTACAACTGTTTCCTTTTAGTAATCTATTTTGATATTATAAAAAACGCCTATGCTGCGGCATTTTACATATAAAAACTAACTGGAAGAACTAAGAACTTACTAATAATATAAATATTAAAGTCTAGATGGATGGATGTTTGTTATAAAGGATGTCTGGAACGGCTCAACGAACCTTCACGAAATTTGGCACAGATGTAGAACATGGTGTGGACACTTAGACTAATTTTAAGGGTTTTTTCATTCCACAGAAGAAGTTGGGGGCGACATCTGATCTTATATAAATACAGTTTTGAATCTTTAGCGCTAGAGATTTAATTTTCCAGGCCTTAGTCCAAATCAATATATAAATACCTAATATTTTAGTCTATAAATGTGTGTAGACACTGAACAAATGAACTTGATTTTTTTTTATAAGAACCGATTGTTTTTTTTTTCAGATCAACATTCCGAGATGTCTAGACTTATAAACAATGAGATAAATTTAGCACTAATGCTTTGGTTTATCGTTGCTTTCATGTGGCTTATATTAATCGCAAATATTATCCTTTTCTTTGGTTGTTTTTATAATAATAACAAGCTAGTCATGGTATATTTCTACGCGATTCTATTTCATTTAATCGTCGCGTTTAATTTGTGTATTAGATACGCCATCTTGTGTTCATTTTTCGACAACAAATGCTTCGATCACTCTCCTGATAGGCAGAGTGATGATAGCTTCACTGGTGTTGGCATTATATTTGCATTCCTAACTTACACCGTCGCATGGTCTGTTATACTTTTTGTTGTATGGAATTATAAATTGACTTTACCTCTATCTTAATTTACTTGTTTTATTTCTAATCAACGTATATACATGTTGGAATAATTTGAAAACAAAATCAAAATTTAATAAATAAGTACACTAATCGTTTTTAATTTTTAGCTTTAACAACGTAATCACCAACATCTGTTGTACGAATAGACCTCAATCGGTGCAATACCACCGCCACACAGAAGACAAGCGTCAAGTGCATTGTCACTCCGCATTTCGTCAGATGAGTGTGCTTGTCAGGTTGCATAATTTTACGCCTCCTCACATCGTTTCCTTATAAAAAGTGGATTTAACGGAATAGTAGACGCATAAGACGCATTTTCTTTTTCTATGCGTCCACTCCTTCGTCGATTAAAGGTAATGAATCTGCAATTGTAGATATCAGATTGCTTTGCTCTTTCTTTAAATGGTCGACTGCTAGTTTGCCGTCTTATATTAAAAAAAAGGAGTCTGTACACTTTATTTTAGTTATGAATAATAGAAAACCATTATAAATTAGTATTTAGAAACTACTGTATAGTTAAACAAGTGGTCGTGTGGTTTTTTAACTATTTATTGAATAGTTACTTAAGTAATGAAAATAAGAAAAATAGCCCGCGTTCTTGTAGCACACTTATATCCAATGAATCTCTAATGCACCATTATTGCCAGCATAGGAAAAAAGTTTATAATAATTTGAATGTTGCCAATACAAAAAGAAATTAATAAGAATGAAACAAAAACAATAAACAATTTATGTGAATTAATTGAACAACTACAAAAATAATATAAAAGAATAAGACTTATGTCCTATCAGTATAATATAATCCTAAAGGTAAAAAATACAATCTCTAGTTTCTACAAGACTGCACAATGCCGTCTTCTTTTTAAAACGTTTAATCTAAGACTTGCTGAGATGTATTTCAATTTCTTTCAATATTTTTCTATTGTATTCAACGTTGCAAGATCTTATCGATTTGATATTCAACGTCGCGAAGTATTCAGTATTCAACTGAATATTCAACTAAATATTTAACTGGATATTTCAAATACTCGCGGCCGAATTCGTTAAATACTAAATCAGGCATCTCACAAACTGAACTGGAGTCGGAACGATCCTTAGGGCATTCTCCTATTTTGGAATGACGTCGTAAATTAAGAGTAATTTTTTAACAAGAAGTGACGTTATTTAATATTTTCTTTATCTTACTAATATTATAAATGCAAAAGTTTAGATGGATGGATGATCTCGTTGTATTTTGACATAGATGTAGAACATCGCCTGTAAGAACACATGGGCTACTAATTAAGTTTTTCTTTAATTTTGCGCGAACGGAGTCGCGGGCGACAGCTAGTTAAGTTATAGATACATATCGATGATTATGTGTACAAATTATAGAATTATATTAATAGTTTTTGGACAAATAAGTAAATAATGTGTTCTTACATTTATATCCTTTGATAAAGGCTTGTTAACTTTGAGAGGAATAATTTTACGCAAAACTATGACGCCCGTCGGTTAAGTGCAATGGATACTATTACTCGATACACCTCTTATAAATATTCGTAAATATTATATTTATAACATGATTTAAAAATAAAAACTAATAAATTATAACAAATCCACACGAGTCAAACATTAACAGTAATAATGAAATTGTTCGCGAGTCATTTAGCGGAGAGTTGCAACAGATTTCGTGTACAGACAGACCGACGGACGGACAAATTGCTGGTAGCACTTCATTAGTGTACACCCGGAGGAAACATTTCTAAACAATACAAAGTACTAAATTAAACTTCTTTGTAATTTGTAAAAGCAAAAGAGATACCTTTTTCTTATCTTTTACTTACAACAAGGTGGATATTAGAAACTACAAAGAACAATAGATATTGTTTGCATACAAAGAGAATTCCCTTTATTTAATATAATATAGTTTACATCTATTGCTCAAGTGTGTTTTTAAATTCGTTGTGTTATAACGTAGCGATAGCTACGTAGATGTTGTAGACATTCATGTCAACAATGGCTACGATTAACGTAGCCATTGTAGACATGCTACGAATTTAGGTAGCACAGGTAATATACAAAAAATATCGTCATTTCTCTAATTATGATTTACAAAACAGAGATAATAATATGTTTTGTACATAATTTTGGTCTTAAAAACCAATAATAAATCAAATAACCTTTGGTTTTATCAAAAATTTGGCATGTAATATAATAATAAAATTACGTATAATAGGAAATAATTTTGAATAATTACGCTAACATTTTCTTGAATAATAAAATTAAAAATCCCAACTTTCTTCCCCCTGTACGTCTCG
Source organism: Papilio xuthus (assembly GCF_000836235.2). Classification (NCBI taxonomy): domain Eukaryota; kingdom Metazoa; phylum Arthropoda; class Insecta; order Lepidoptera; family Papilionidae; genus Papilio; species Papilio xuthus. The sequence continues at coordinate 792,677 of NW_013532703.1, read as the reverse complement.
GTATTCGCAAAAATGTTCATTAACGAAGTCCGAGTAGACGCGAACGATAAGCGAAAATGCACGCGAACACAATACAACGTACAATGTACAATATATGCTACGTACAGTTGTTAATAATTTTCCATAGACGGCGAGAGCGTATATTTTTTTTATTGTACATTTCAACGGAAGTTCTGACTGCGCTGGAAAAAGTTTTGTAGACTCTAACTAACGATGGTGATCTTCATAACTTTATACGATATTCTGAACGCATATTTATTAGAAATTGTATTCAAATTGTGAAGCGAAAAATAGTTTTTTTTTAAATACTTTTTAATGATATGAACAGTGAGAAATATAAATGTTTAAAACATGGTGACTTATGATTGCTTTAACCTGTCGTAGTTTTTATATCATTTGATAATCTTATTAATATTATAAATACGAATGGTTAGATGAATGGATGTGTATGAGGTTTCTTCAGAACGACTGCATGGATCTCGCTGAAATTTAAAAACACATGTGCCAGTAAGTTTTTATTTTAAATTAAGCACGGACAAAATCACGGGCGATAACTAGCCTTGGATATAGTTTTAAATTTCAACTGCAGATATTTTAGAGTGGAAACTCAAATTATACAAAATAGAGGAATTGATATTATGGTCGAAAAATTATATCATAATTATTTACTCTAAATAGATACAACTAAAATATCCAAAATTAAACGTAATCATTTACCAACATTAAAAAATATCAACATTCGTAACATCGAGAAACCGATCATTCGTATAGGATTGAAAATAGTTTTTAAAACGCGAGTTGTATTCGAAACAATGCTTCACGTTTCCTTTCGTATGTTTTTTTACAAAACGCACGGCTTTCGTGTTTTTTTACATACAGCAGACGTATATGAACTGAGAAATGCGAGTGTACGTTAATTGCTTTTTTAAAACGCATTCCGCACTCGCAAGTTTTTTAATAACCCCGCCAGGTGGAGCTGGAATTACGTAAACTGCGCCGACGGTAATGTATCCGTATAAGTTGATAAGGAAATATTAATTTGTAAGCAGAAAGGAATTTTTTAAGTTGGAGTTTCCAATACTACGATAAATTCAATCTATATTGATTGTAATAGAACTTAACTAGAATAATTTAAATTTCAGACGTATTTTAAACTTAGCTAAATACTTGAAAATTTTAAGCTAATTTTAATGTTGTTATGATGATATGAGATCGGAGAGATTTAAGATGCTGTGATTTTAATCTGAAAATATAAACTCAAAAATAATAATTAGGAAAGATCGTATCTACTTCGTCAAAATTAACGCCGTCATCGAAGTTTTTGTTGCATTTTGGTAAAACTATTGCAATTCAAATCTGTATTTGTTATACTAATAGTGGGTTTCTGAGACCAACATGCCCTTTAAAACATATTTTCTCGGTTTGTTAAAGATAACGAAAGGAACGGCGAAATGTTTTAATTATTATGGTCTCAAAAACTTACTGTAAATATTGTACACTTATTCTCAAAAAATTAACATTTTCAACATTTTATTTTGGAAATTTTACGGGGACCGACGCAGCGCCATCTGTTGACGAGTAGCAGAAATAGAAACAAAATATTTAATATTTTTTCCAACTTTTTCTCATGTCGCGTTCTATTTTTATTTTTTTACTTATTAGGGAATAATTAAAATTATATCGTGTGCTTGAATTAAAACAAAATTACTCCATGTGAGGCGCCACCTTGCGGATAAAATATGTAACTTTAACATTTATAAAATATTCAAGCAGCCAGAAAGTTACTATGTTATTTTCGGGATCTGTTCCAAAGGAAAAATGACTTACTGTAATCGGAATACGGTTTAAAATCATTAAATCGTCGGAGTATGAAATAACATCACTGAAATATTAAGCAAGGTAGGTCCGTAAGGTAAAATAGGTGTATAGCACTTTCCAAATAAGAAATGGATACGGGAGATTTAGCAAATTTGTATAATATTATAATAAAAAAAAACATTAATATAAAAACACACAATAAAAAAAAACAGGAAGACTTTATAGTAATTGACTAAAGCCGATTTAAAAAAAATCATATTAAAAGCAGTTCATCGCATCCACAAACATGCAACTTTTGACGGAGAAAATTGTGTTTAAACTTAGAACTACAGAGCGAGACGACCAAATAACTCTATCACTAATTACATACGGATAGAAAGAGACAGCCTCTGAGTCGATATACTAATTTTTAATGTGTGAAACAATAGTGACATTACGCGGTACACCTGTATGAACACAGTGTTTCTGAAGTATGGATTCCAATGTAAATTCTCGACACAGAGTCATAGTTGGAATACGGACTCGATTGCTTATGTGTGTGTTGGGGAGGAGAATCTGTGTGCAGTGGGAACCCAGTTGTGTGCGTAGCCGGAGGGAGATGAGAACGCTGGGGACGTACGGTCAGCAAAAGTTCGATGCTTAATAAATTAAGAAAGTTGAAATTATAGTTGGAATATTTATTTAAATTTTTTATTTACTTGTAATATATAAAGCTTCTCTTATTTATATAAATATATTGTAGATAATAATAAGATGCATGTTTAATTATAATAATACATTAAAATACTTAACAAGGTAACATTGTAATTAATATTTGTGTAAAATAAATATTCTTTAAAAGCCTCAGCATTAAAAGCTGCTGTTGCTATCTGTACAACTAATCTCCGCCACCCTTCTATAATAGGCCATCTCCTCGTCTCCATGGCGACCGATCAAAATGGCGGCCGGTGCCCCCCGCCCCCCGGCGCGCTGTGCTGCGGGTATAAAACGGCTCCCCAGGCATTCAGTCGTCAGAGAGCCAGTACGCGTTGTTTAAAGTGCACGTCACTTGCGTTTCTTTTTCATCAGTTTTACTTCGAATACCATTTTATTTAACACCCCGACTTTCTATCCTCCTGTTGATTTCAATAAATATCCAACTATATTTTTTTTTTTACTTTGTTTTATTTTTTGGTTCCGTTCGCTATTAAACTTGTGCGTGGGCGGCGTTACATCAAAGGTAAGTTAAATCATCGAAATGTTTATGATTAATTTTATAAATGTCGTCGCGGTTTTGATTTTCGATGTTCATTAAATATTTTTAACACGTGCACAAGAGGGTACTTATCGATTTCTGTGCAGACGCGCGGGGTTAAAAATAACCGGTCTGATCTCGGGTGTGTCGTTGTAATATTCACCTTACGGTTTTATCTTAAGGTTGAAATTGCAATGTAACCTGTATCACTTATGACTTTCCTAGTTGTTGTACGATGGAAATAATTAACGAGCAGTAGATAGAATAAGTGCCGACAGATATTTTTAACTTACCTTAATGATTTGCCTATGGTTAAAATTATTCGGTTATATTTTCTAACGGTTATCTTTTTATCGGTTTAATGGTTACGTTAACTTTAAAGTTAACTGCGTATTCAAGCTTGACTTAGTTTAAGTTAAAATGAACGAGTTTAATTTGTTTAAATTATATCGCGTTTGCTAGGAGTTCCTTGAAGCGAAATCATAAATTAAATTAAAGTTACTATTTTATGCGGTATAATTTAAAAAAAAATCTCTTTTTCTATAATTTATAATGTACAAAATGTTAAATAAAAAGTAAAAATATTTCAAAATAAAATGTATTTATATATATTAGTCGATACGTATAACTCGTATTTTCATACTTTTCTTAGAAATGAGAATTCTCTTTTATAAAATATGAAGCGCCAATAGTCTAACGGTTAATGCGGACTGCTAAATACCGAAATTGGGTTCGAACCCGCTCATCTCTCACTAAAATAAAACAAAATAGAATCGTTACTTCAAAAGTCTTTCCAATTCCTTTCATCAAGTTTATTTTATTCTCCAATCTATTATCGTAATTTTATAGTTTTCTAATAAAAGGAAACTGTTCTTCCTACAAACTCTGTAAAAACACAGTAAATTATATTATTAAAAATACGCAATTCTTTTCTTCATCTGTGAAACGAATCTACAAACAATTGAACATCAGATGAAACAAGATACAGCGTTTATAAAAACCAATTGACGATCAAATTAATTAATTAATAAACGCACGATATGCCAATCATTTAATCACAATTTAATTGTGGTCCAGCGTTCAGCGCTGTGGTAACTATTTCATGCAATCGATCGACCACTACTGTACCAAATAGCATACTAATTTCACGCACATTAAACATATTAGCCTACACACTAATATTATAAATACGAATGTTTAGTAGAAAATTTAGCATAGATGTATAAGAACCTGGAAGAACCCATAGGCTACTAATTTAGTTATTAATTTCGCGCTGACGATATAACGAGCAACAACTTGTTAAATCATATCGTCGTTATATACCAACCCAGACTTATCTTAGTTATGGGTACTATATGCTACTAGTACAGACTAAATTCTAGCTCCCTGTTCCTTCTAGAAGGTTTCTAGTCTTCTTTCTAACAAGAAAAGAATCTAGAAAATTGATTTGACTAAAATCTGTTGAAAAGGTACACTTTTTTTACATTCGTCTTACTGCCCCTTAAAGGTATTTGCAACGTTTTAACTTGTTGCAGCGGTCATTTCCCTCTCACAGAATCCCACATTGTACCATAAAAAGGCACATAACGGCTCCATTGAAGGGTGGACTGAAGGTTTAAGCTCGAAGATTTCTTGTCGTTACGGACACCAAGAACTATGTTTAATATTGATTGGGATTACATTGAAAAATTTAATCGATTTAATTTATAATCGATTATTTTTATGAAATATATAAAAGTTTGGGCATAAATCAAATTATTTAGTAAGTAAAAAGTAAACTGAGTAATAAACTAACAATATTTAGTAAGTTTCGAATATTAAAATCAATCTGACTTATATTTTATTATATTATAAATACGAACGTTTAGATGGATGGATGTTTGTTAGAAGGTATCTCCTGTACGGCTCAACGTATCTCGTTGAAATTTGGCATACATGTAGAACATATTTGGAGGAACACATAGGATACTTATTAAGTTTTTTAACTACGCGTCACTCTTAAATTATAAAAGAACGAGTCAAATTTTGCAACTCTTGTAAATCCTACTGAAATTTTCTACTCTAATTGAAATAAATGAGATTTATGAACGTTTATGAAAAAATATAGCTAAAAGAGATGGAACACATTTAGTTATCACCCCCGAGGGAGCTAAATTATTTCTCCAAGTGGGGTTGGAGTAAATTATTTTTATTTATCGCATTATCTAAGTGCTACATTTAGATTCTAGAAGCTTGTTTCAATAGTTTTGTTTTATATCATAAGATGGCAAACGAGCGAGCGGTCACCTGAAATCGCTGAAATAGCGAAGTGACCGTTGCCCATAGACATACGATATTCATATTAATAGACGGAGGAGAGGATGCACAGAAATTAAATATTTTCCCTTCCCATGCATTCTCTCATCGGGAAAATCCACTTCCACTTCCCATCCTTTCCTTATAAGAAAAAGGGTGGGGAGGGAAAGAGGACTAAATTACGCCTCCAGTTGCGATGCATCTAAAAGTCCTAGATTCAATTTTTATTTCATTTTATCAACAAATTTTTTTGGAATCCGAGGTTTTATCTCGGTTGTTATAATCAACGAAAATATTCAAAAGCATAAAAAAATATCTCTTATTAAATTTTGAACTCGAATTCGTTCACATTTTTTTCTGTACGACGGACGGAAAAACTTGAAAATTTCCAGTTTGTTGATTTTAGTGTCGGAGGCTAGTTCGTATTCTGCAATAACTTAATTAATGACTTAGTAATGAAGCTGTTGAACTGAGGCGAGTGTTCTCAAAGTTTTCATTATAATGACGTCATAACTTGATATATTTCAAAGCATTACAAATTAGAAAGAGAAAATCATAGTTTTATTTTTACTAAACAATTTTAATATTCAATTTAATCATTATTTACTTTAGTATCCTACTTTAATTCAAGTTAATATATCTTTTTATAAACATACGGAATTAATTTCGTTTAATTGGTCTTAAATATCACAAGACAAAGGCCTATAGCTAATTTGCTGAATAAATCCGATAACTTTGAGACAATATTCTTAGCGCTCGTGTTTAAAACTCTCTGATACATCTCTAATATAACAGGATTTAAACTTAACGCCACTAACAAGGAACAAATACAATAAATCCAAAATATATTAAAAACAATCCAGACTTTGACTTCTAAAACATATAACAAGGTAATTTTTATTCTTTTAAATATATTAAAATGTTGTATAATACCCGTTGACTAACTACGTTAACGCAAAAACATCGTAAAGCAACCTGTACATATCTGAGAAGAAATTTAATAACATATGTGAAGTCGACCCACATTGCGCCAGCGCTGACTATGGCCTGGTCACTCCCTAACTTAGGGTAGACTCGGAGCCCCTCAGTGGGGACATAGATTGCTCGGAATAAACGCGATCTTGCGGACAAACATATACACAAGCGTACTTCATATATACAAAATATGACATGTTATTCTCGATATTACATACATACAAATACTAGGTTTATAATAAATATATATAGTACCTCATATTCTAATGAAAACGACATTTGAATTCACATAACATCTAAAGTATAAAGTTTATTACTTGACAAATTAGTTACGCTGAAAAGCTTCACATAATTTGATATGAAACTACAGAATAACGTATAGAAAGTTCTGGAAATGAATAACAAACACATGAAACGTGAAACAAGTTAATAAATTCTTGGTTTAATAACATAAAATCAAAGTATGAAACATCAGACAGACTGAAATACGATTTAATTATTACTAGCTATCGCCCGCGACTCCGTCCGTACGGAATTTAAAAAAAAAACACTAAGTAACCTATGTGTTTTCCCAGACTGTATCTGTACTATGACAAGTATGTGCCAAATTTCAGTGAGATCCAAGCATCCATTCTGGAGATACCTTCAAACAAACGTGGATGGATCATGGAAACATAGATCCATCCATTCATCTAAACCAGTCTTTCCCAAAGTGGGCGATAACGCCCCCTTGTGGGCGCTGCAGGTCTCACGTTGCGGGTTATAGTAAAAGTTTCATTTACAATTCTCCGTTAATATACATATATAGGTCACAATAATTAATTAATTTAATTTGAATATGTGAAAATATGGGGGCGCTAAAAAATATTGATTATCAAAGTGGGCAGTAGACAAAATAAGTTTGGGAACCACTGATCTAAACATTCGCTTTTATAATATTAATAAGAACAAATACGCCTCAAATTTTGCTTTAAAACTTGAGCTATATTAAATTTTCTGTAACAATCTTCGATTCACATTTATCAATACTTTGTTCTAAAGTATTCTAATAAAAATTTTTGGTGCCTCGCCAACACACTTCGGTGAACGTCGACTTGCAAGAAATTCGGTTACAGGCAACAGTTTTAGCAGCTGCTACAAACAAGAGTAAAGTCAACAATAAAGCGACCAAATTCTCTATAACACCTATCGTCATCCCAGTCTTTATCTTACTAATATTATAAATGTTTGTTTATTTAAACAAGTGGTCGTGTGGTTTTTTTAACTATTTATTGAATAGTTACTTAAATTATAAAGAATAGCGCGCCTTCCCGTAGCACACTTATATGCAATGAATGTCTAATGAACCATTGTTGCCAGCATAGGAAAAAAGTTTATAATAATTTGAATGTTGCCAATACAAAAAGAAATTAATAAGAATGAAACAAAAACAATAAACAATTTATGTGAATTAATTGAACAATGCTAAAGTTTGAATGCATAGATGTTTGTAAGAAGATATCCTCGGAACGGCTGAACGGATCTTAATGAAATTTGGCATGGTTATGGAACATATTCTGGAAGAACACATAGGCTACATATTAAGTTCTTTTTTAATTTCGCGTGGACAGAGTCGCAAGCAACAGTTAGTCTTTGATAAAACAGCGATTAACAATTTGACAATGACACAATTATAAAATGTAAAATAATTATTTAATCATGATTATTTAAATAGATTTGCGAAATGTGATCTTAACAAATAACAAAGTATACCGAAAGCAGTTTTTGTCATACATATTTAAGGATAAAAATTAATCTTTTACGGTTACGTTCATAATACCAATTATCGGCCGTCAAAGTGTTAAGAGAACGTTTTTTTGGAATAAAAAAATTCATATTTAAGTAAGATAAGGCTAATATTAATATAACTTAAGAATAAATATTCAAGTACAATCAATATTGAACCTTAAGCTATAACATCGTAAGGTTTAAAATATAAAACAAAGTAGCACTATCCTCTATCCTATTTCCACCTTTCTAAAATTCAAAATTGAATCCAACACGAGCAACATCTCCTGTAAACAAAATCTATTATGTGTTAAAGTGAATATATAACGCAAACTCTCTTCATAAAATATTTATATATTAAAATTGAATGGAACAGGAGAACGCCGCTAGGGGCGCTAGTGGCGCGCTACTAGCGCCCCTAACCTCACTTATATTGACTAGAGTTAGACCGGAGATGCTTTTATTTAAAGTGCTTCTGTATTTCAAACTAGGCTTCAACACGTTGCAACAATATTTTGTACAAATATCATGAAACTTCTATTTTTTTCTTTTAACCTTATTTAAGTTAAAGACAGCTATGACGTTTTTTACGAAGCTAACGAACATATGAGTAATATTGATAAAACTCAAGGTGATAAAATGCTACGTTTAAATTAGAAGCAACTTAGAATTAGCTAGTGAATGAAAACTAAATTAAAATATTTTATAAACCCTACTTATCTATATAAAGCACTAGTTGTCGCCCGCGATTCCGTCCGCGCGGAATTAAAAAAAACGATTAGTCGTAGCGTAATGTTATATAGCTTAAAGCATTCCTCTATAAATGGACTATCCAACGAAGAAAAAAAAATTCAAATCGGACCAGTAGTTCCTGAGATTTGTTCAAACAAACAAACTCTTCTGCTTTGTAATGTTAGTATAGATATCGTCATCCCTCTCATTATCTTTTACAAAATTGAGATAAAAATATGTTTTAACAGGAATTTTGGTTTTAGAAACCCACGATGAGACACTCAGTAGAAATAATAATAAGCAATAGGATTTTATAAATAATTAAAGATAATAAAAATATACTATTCTTTATATTCCAAAATATTTTATATGTAAAAAGCTAGTAAGGTTAATATTAAAAGGGGTCAATGGTAAATCGCAAGGTAGAAGGCGCAAGGGATCGTCTCGTCGCGATGCTGGGTCGATACAGCGCGTCTGTGACGTTAGTGATGTTACTATATCTCATATCGATAGATTTTAATTTTTTTTTCTAAATAAAAAACATACCGGTATTTGCAATTATTCTAATGTTGCATATATCCATGGACCTTGATTATCGCAGTCACTTGTCCTATTATTAAAAAAACGGAAATTGCAACATTTTGTGAGTGGTGATATTTTTTTTTTAATTCTTTGTTGTCAAGGTTGTAATTTATTTTTTATTTTTTTTTTAATCTTTATTATAGTATAATACTAGCTATGAATAAAACATTTTACCGATAAAATACCATTAATATATATTTTGCCATACTCTCTATGTAAGATATTTTCCATAAATTGGTTTTCCGTGACGGCCAGGATAACAATATTTTCCCTATAATTATCGGTCTACCTTCAATTTTCAAGCCATTAACTAAGATGATGGTCCATCAACACCCCGTCGCATTTAACTAGATTAAATTTACTTTGAAATTCAATAAAACCTTTTAGTACTTTAGTGGATACAAATTATTTCTACCTAGTTAAGATTTTTTTTTAAATAAATACTCTTTGGGTTCAGTTCAAATCAAGACAGCCATGTGACAAGGATCTTGTGGCAGTTTCTTGACAGTAAACTATCATAATTCAGTTTGATTTATAACCACCGGGTCAGATAACTTTGTCGGCATATATAAGGTTATTTTAACTATAATTTGACGTGTTTTTAATCTATACATTGTTATAAAATCTGAAATGCAAACTACAGTAGTCATAAATCTTGTACAAAAGTAGAAATAGTAAATGATACCTAATAATTTGATATTAAAAAATAGCCTTAAAATTTTATCGATATTAATATTATAATATAAAATTTAAATTTGTAAAAGAATTTAATTTATTATTCGCTTCACACCTGCACTTCAGCCGTCAAAAATTAGTCACTCCTAATGAAAAGGGGTTCACTGAATTTAATTTATCAAGGCGTTCGATGCGTCTTGCTTGCCCTTTCAATTAGTTCAATTTAAATTGACTTTGATTTAGTGTTACTCCATCTTTGTTTTCTTTTTAGTAATATTTTAAGTCTTCTTATATTATAATTGACAGTTATTTTTTTAGAATAAACAAAACTCCTTCCTTTATTTTAAACAGTTTAGTCTGTCAGAAAATTTAAAAAAAGGCGGCAATAACAAGATATATTCTTCATGTACAATAATTTAAAACATATTGACATTTTTAATCTTACTTCTTACTCATATTATAAAAGCGATTATTTAGATGGAAGGAAGGAATGTTTGTTTCTAGGTATTTCTAAAACGGCTAAACGGATGCCGATGAAATTTGGCGTACATATAAAACATAATATAGAAAAACACACAGACTATTAAGTTTTTTTTTAATTTCTCACGGACGGAGTCGCGCGTGACAGCTATTTTATAATAATTTTATTTTTTGTAAAACTTTTTACTTTATTTTTATCGATAATTGTAAAGTCAATGTAACTGCCACATCACTAGACTCTCCCCCCATACATAGTGCATTTCTGTACCTATCTGTACGTAGTGCGGATATTTCAGAATAATTGTAAGGGACCTCCTGTCTACCTCAGTCAGTCAATTCACCTGAAATGTATACGAACACTTTGCTTTTTAATACTCTGTGAAGCTTACATGATGACGTCAGGAATGTTATATTCGAAATTCGAATGACGCGTAAATTTTTAACCGACTTCAAAAAGGAGGTTTTATAGCGAAATATTATAAACAGACTCCAAAAAGATTGTCAATTCGTCTGTATCTTTTTTTATGAGTATATCTTGTTCTGGAAATAATAATTACAATGAGCTTATTTTTACATCATAAGGTGGCAAGCAATCTAGCAATCTGAATTCGCTGAAATAGCGATGCGTCTACTGCCTTTAGACATCCACAATTGCAGATGCGTTGCCTACCTAATCAATGGTGAAGGGGGTGCATAGAAAGTGAATATTTCCCCTTACTATTTCTTTACGCCTTCGATAAATATATTCACAAATTTTTATAAAATAAAAAACAAAATATACATCATGATACCGTCGAAAATATAAATTCTATAATATAAAAAGTAATAAAAATTATGTAATTCATGCAAATTATATATGAAACATCCCTGTTCTGTTCAGATTACAGACTTACAAATTACAATTACGAGTTTGTTAAATTTGTCGACTTTGGAAAACTTTATTAAGACTGCCTTATTGCTAAGTTAGTTTAGTTTAAAATCGGTTTAAAAATTCAATGTTTTTTTTTGAAAAGATTTTTAAGGTCAAGTCCAAAGTCAAAGAGAAATCTTCCATGTCACCTAAGGTAAATTAGGTTTGCCCAATTACTATCTTACTAATATTATAAATACGAAAAATTGGATGAATGAATGTTAGAAGGTATATCCAGAACGACTGTATGGATCGCACTGAAATTTGGCATAGAACGCAGCATGGAAGTCATCATCATCAGCTCACTATACGTCCGCACCGAGAGACTCGGAGAATACCCTAAGTTAAGAGTGATTAGGCCATAGTCAAGCATGGAAGTACTCATTGGATATTTTTTTTTAATTCCGCTTAGGAGTCGGTGGCAACCGCTAGTGTTACCATAAATGTGTAAATGTGGTTCGTAATACTCTCTCACAGTCCTACGAGATAATATTTCGTACACCATCATTATAAAAGCAATTAATGCAATTAATATGTCCAGTAATGTAATATTATATCAGCCCGACAACGAGGCGTGACTTTGACGTTGAATAATCACCATTCAAAAATCGAAATCGATTGCATATATTAAATAGTAGATGTCGCCCGCGAATACGTCCGCGTGGAATAAAAAAAAAGGTAATTAGTATCCTATGTGTTCTTGTGTTTCAATTTCAAAGATATGTTTGATTTCCCGAAGAAAAAGACGGTGACGTGGCTCGCCACTCGTCAGTCTCCCGAAAAGTTGATTGCGGAGGTTCTTTTGGCCATACCAAATAGAGGTCCGTGGTGTCTCTCTGGTCTTACTAACTATAGTTAGGAAGATAATCTGACACTGTGCCAGAGTATTAGCGCAACACTAGCCTTATTACCATGTCCACGCTTATGTCCCCTCACTAATCAATCTGACGTGAAGTCGAGTTGAGTCTTGATCGGAAAGCGCGCCATTCGCGCCAAAAGGATTCTAACTAATAATGTTTAAAACTATAGAAAACATAACCAAAATACTTCAATTAAACGCTTAAATTGAAAATAATTGATAAACAACAGTGCGCAATATGTTTCAATATCGACGTCGGCTAATATGGTCGTTGTATTTACATTCAAAATATTCGATATGGTAATTTATCATTCATTCAATCCATTCCCCGTCGAACCTGGCAATATTGATATGAGCTGCGTTATTGCAACACTCATTTCAGGGCTGCCAACTTTGACAACACAACTAGGTTGCCATATTTCAATTTTATCTTTCGCTACTACTTTTAATTAGGAATAATTTTATTCAGCTATTAGTTAATTTTGTTAATTAAAAATCTTACTTAATATTATAAATGCGAATGCTTAGATGGATGGATGTTTGTTAGAAAGTATCTCCAGAACGATTCAACAGATTTTGATGCCATTTGGCACAGATGTAGAACATAGTCTGCACGAATACATAGGCTACTTACCAATTTTTTTATTCCGTGCGGATGGAGTCGCAGGCGAAAGCTAGTATCTAATAAGTACGGAAATCTACACAATTCTAAAAAAATAACTACGAAAAGGATTCTATACAGCCAGTTATTATCTAAACGAGTTAATTTTATACCTCAATAATAACTACACAAACAGTTAAATTACCAATAAATTGTCGTGTGTAGTTTAAGGGGAAGATTAAGCACGGATTTTCATCCCTTATTGCCATAAAACGTATATCAATTCTCTTACAAAATTAAACGGGTGTTGTTACTCAAAGACGATGTAGGTTAGTTCCTTAGTGTAGATTTTATATTAATTTAAGCTAATAAACTATCTTAGTGTACAAATACGGAATAACTAATTAGTAGAGTAATCTTAAATCTTGCTAATATTATAAATTCAAATGTTTGGATGGATGGGTGGATGTTTGAACATAACCTACAGGAACACATATAACTACTTATTTTGTTACACAGCGCGGACGGACTCGCGGGCGAGAGCTAGTAAAATAATATTAACAAAATTTAAATTTACGTCATTTAACTTGAAACATTTTAACATGTATTAGACGTGTCCAATCTTTGAATATAATAATGGATGTAAAAGGCAAAGAAATTTTGCGCCTCCTTATCTCAAGCGCCAAACAAGCGAACTGCGTGAGGGGAGGTTCCCCCTTCCGACCGCAGCTCCCCCTACCTCCCCGCACTCCCTACAGAAAGGGGCAGATTTTCCTCGCAGGTAAATGAAAAGCGCAATTGATTAACGTAGATAAGTAAATCTTTTGCTGGGCTATTGTTAGAAAAAAACCGAAAACCTTCGTTTTTACAGTACGCATAAACTTTAACAACACTTGTAGCGGTCTGTTTGTGTTTTTTTTAACAGAAATAATGTTAATCAGTAGTCAAAGAATGGTAGTTACCTTTAATTGCATCTTAGTTCTTAATAACATGATTGTTTGGATGTATGGATGGATGAATGTTAGATTATATCTCCAGAATGGTTGTCTAATTGACGAAACCATTTTTACAAAAATACATTGTAATTTGATATTTTTAAATAAACTGAAATAACAATATGTCTTTGTCAATAATGGCGACTCAATTTATGATAAAATTGCATTGTTAAACATTTTACATTCTTAAATAATGATTGATGTTCCATGAGTTTAGATAATTCAATATTGGAATTCATTTATAACACACAAAAATGACATTGCGTTAATGTATATTTTAAAATTATCATTATTGTCTGCTTTAAATGGGAACGTTTTCGATTTACATTTTGTATTGTGATCACTTTCGTGGTGGCGACATCTGTTGGTGAAAAGAATTACTAAAATATCGAAATAATATTCTAACATCAAAGTACAAGAAAAGTGTTGCTGCTTGTTATCTTTTAATAAATCAAACAATTCCACATCTTTTCAACTTCACAAACAATATTTTCCGCTTATTGTAAAAGAAAACGTCTCTTTTGAACGTGACATTAACAGCGTTCCGCCATTTTGAATTCACTGCTGCCAACATAACGAATCTAATATAAATCTAAGACAACAAAAAATTGTAAAGAAGGTTATAAATAAGATTCCCACTTAAAAATTCATTAACCACAAACAAATAAAGGTCCGAAGGAGGAATATAAAAGACTTTAATTAATGTTTCGTGAAGATTTGGGCAAATTAAAAAACGTTGCCCTCTCGACTCCGGTCGGGCATGCCACTGACTCGGTCACTCACAAACGTGTATCGTTTATCATCTTTTGAGACTAAAGTTAGATGTATATTGTTTAATAATTATTAATTAATTAAAACGTTTCGTATATAAATAATTTTAATATTTCCTTTGTGAAATAAATAGCAATACAATTATTTTAACTTTTTTGCTATTAAATTTCCTTTAAACATCCATACAGTATACTAACAGTAAGATTTGACAGGACTCGCTGTTATATAAAACATTACGTCAAACTTCAAAGACTAAGAAAAGAGTTTGGTTATTTTATACTGATATAAATGTATTTATGTCATAGTCCTTTTGACTTCCAAATATTATAATAGCTAAAGCTCTTAACAAACAAAAATCCATTGTTATTTCATAACAGGACACAAGGGACGTACGGCATTTAGTAAATGCCGAGCCTCCACAAAGGTGAGCGCACAAATTACATCCTAATATCTAAATGCCAACGTTATAGGTTAGAAGTAAATTGCCGGCACGTTGCTACAGCAAAGACTATTGCTTTAGGTTCGATGTACTATGAAATTTAGTGGTGAGGTATAGGGAAGTCGACTTTATAAGCAATAAGTGGGCAAATTGATTTGATATTTAAAATAACTTAATATAGTTTACTTGTTAGTTCTGCAAACGAAAATATTAAGGAAACATAATTTTATGAACAATTAAAGACAACAAATCAGACAGTTGTTCTCGGTAAGAACTTAAACACTTGTTTATATAATTAAAATACAATTTAGTTTAAATAGTTAAGTATCTTAAAACTTCTACAATAATAAAAATGAAAAATGCCTCTTAAAATATTAATTTTCCAAGTATTTTTAGCTAGTTGACACTAGATGGCGCTATGAGAATTTCAAAGAGCAACTATGCACGGCGTCCTCGTAGTCGCATAGTTTCGGGCTGCGACACGCTCGCTGCGCAGCTGCCGAACTTTGAATTTATGCCAAAATACATAGCCGATAGACACTCACAAGGCAAAGTTTAGGTCAAACTTCAGTTATGGCGACTGTTGATTAAAGTTTAGTACAGAGCGCTCATTGTCTAGTTTAAGCTCCGCTCTCGGATTGTGGTTGCCTTTTGGTATCAAAAACCTTTTCTGTACAACAAATATTTGTATAAATCATCGCCCCGTCTCATTGTTCAAAGTCCGTTAAGTTAATTTAATTCTGTTTAAAACAAATCACGCAGAACTTGTTTTAACTTTAATGATTTATGTTTCATATTGTTTTTTGTATTTTACAACGTATTTTGTTTTTGAGTAAAACATTTTTAAGAAGAAACATGAACTAATGAATTTCTGACATTAAGTCTCAACTAGCGCTATCTCTTATCGAACAGTTTCAACTCGATACCTTTTAAATTTGAGACATCAAAACTATCCAAACACGTTTATCGCGTGTTTGCACCTGAGAGAATCGCATTGCATTTTACTGGGATGGGATTCGATGTAGATTTGGCGTAAATAAGAACAGCTTTCTATATGTTAGTTCCAATTGAATACACTCCAACATCGGATTAAAAAATGTAAAACGTAGCTTTTCAATTGTCAGGCTTAAGGCGAGGAATATAAAACATTTTATTTATAGCAGTTACAAATACGCTGAGTAAAAAAAGATTGGAGGCGCCGGGTATCGATCCCGGTACCTCTCGCATGCTAAGCGAGCGCTCTACCATCTGAGCTACGCCCCCGGTGACAAATACTCACTAATAACATTGATACTTCCTAAACCTTAAAAATAGCTATATATTTACTTTAAATTTAACAAAAATACAAATTATTTTATTACAACAAATCTCTGAAACTTGTCATTTTTCGACAAATAATTAACATTAAAATACTTATGAATGTAAGAATTTTTTAAAACATCAATATTTTGAAAATTATTTACATTTGGAATCTGATTGGGAGTTTAAAAAAAAGCAAAAAGTTTTCGCCCAACGTGGGGCTCGAACCCACGACCCTGAGATTAAGAGTCTCATGCTCTACCGACTGAGCTAGCCGGGCTGTGGCGAGTGAATCGAAATATTGAGTAAAATGTATCAAAACTAAATTACAAAATATTTAACAATTAAATTTAGTTTACCAACTTTAAAATCTCCTTAAATTACTTTTACGATATTACATTTAGTAACATGAAAATAAATTCTAGATTATTAACTATAATAAATAATTTATTTAGTTTAACAAGTATTTATATCAATCCCAATATTTTTTTTTACTTAAATTAAAAATTATCAAAATTAAGAGAAACTCTCCATAGATGGCGCTGTTGACAGAACTGTGCTCCGATGTCTCGTTTTAAAATTTTTCTTTCAACAATATGAAAAGTTATTAAAATAGAAAAAAAATCTAGACCAATTAAGCGAGTAATAACTAGAGGTGGTAGATTGTGCTTGTCAGAACAAATTGACCGGAAAATCCATTCAAAATCCGGTTTTAATTAAATAAAAGTTTCAACAATCTTCACAATTTGAAACCGGTAATTGGCGACAGGGTTTTAGAAAAATATTAACTGAATTTCCACAACCCCTTGGAGACTACAAAAGCACTCTTTTACTTCGATTAAAGCTTCAATAAAAAGTATAGTTGGACGCAGTTTGAATCGATTTAACAGCATTTAAAAGTGATTTCGATTAATCGTGTACGGGAATTGACTTTTCGCTTAAAGCTTTAACAAAACAACTCGTAAATGCACAGAATTTCCGTTAATTAACACGGGCGAATAAAATTTAGTAGTTAGGTATTTAATTCATCAATTTGTGAATAGAACGTATTTTAAACTCTTTTCATATCATTAGTTGTACTTATTAGGTGAATGTTTAAATTTCAATAAATAACGCCGAATGCAAAACTTACATCAATTTCTCTTTGTTTAATTTGTTATAACCTATAACCTATAATATCAACAAAATTAATAAAGTAATGATGGGTTAATAATTAATTTATATTTGGTATTATTGCGTGAAAATCGATTATTAGTTTCATGAGAGTGATGTACCAATAATTAGTGTTATTGTTCCAGACGGCGGGTAATTATTTAGTTGGCAACTCCGTTATTTGTCACTGAGTATAATGGAAATATTATTTCGCTATTTGGTATCGATTTTAATATCGATACATCTAAATCGTTATTATGTATTTTGAATCTTTGTTATACAGTTAACATTTGGTTATCAATTGCAACTAATTTAATTTTAAAATTAAATATTTTATCTGTATTAAGGCATAGTGGATTTACAAAAAAAGCAATTTTGTGACTTGATTGACTTTATATGCGTTTGGAAACTGACGAAAATTTTACAAATTAAAATCTTACTAATGTTATAAATGCGAATGTTTAGATGGATGGATGTTTGTTTCAAGGTAATCTACAAAACGGCTGCATGGATCTTGCTGAAATTTGGCATACTTGTAGAACATAGTCTGAAAGGACACATAGGCTACTTTTTAAAGTTTTTTTTCAATTCCGCGTAGATGTAATCGCGGGCGACAGCTAGTGATATATAAATATTACTGTTGCATCGTATTAAAATAATTTACAAAATGTATCTATTCATTTTTGCAAGAAATATTTTGGTTAACATTGAAGTGGTACTTCAGGGGATAAGTTTCATTTCACGGTACCACTAAAATATCACTGGCGCGTGTTCCTTTTAATTAATAATTTTTTTTTCACGGCTCACGGCGTGCGTTGGCTGTATGAAGTTATAGTTTAGTTTTTACGAATCTATTTAGAAATTAAAAATAATAATTGTACATAATTATCAGCCTGTATCATTATATTTATCGACAAAGACCTTCCCCAATTACTTATAACTCCTCTCGATATTTATAATTTCAGTTTAATGATGATTCGGTTTATTCTTAATCAAGAATTTTTTATTTATCATATCAATATTAGCTCTGGTTATATTTAAATCTTAAGCGATGATATTTAAAATCGTAGTTTATGAATTTAAAAATGTAGAAACAACTTCGTATTTCCTGAAGTGGGTACAGAGTTCAGGTAGAACACTATAATATTCAAGAACAACCACTCCTGACTCCTGAATGCCCTGAATAAATTAAATTGAGCGAAAAATGCGGGTATAAAAGTGTAATAAACTTGAAAAGCGGGCTGTTGAAGCCGAATGGACGGGAAATGGTAGTTTTTATTACGTAACAGTTAATGAAAAGAACGCAAAAGTTTTATTTTCACATGGCAACAAAAGATTTGAATGAGTTATATTAAGCTGTGGTTTGCACATTTTTACTTGTAGGAAATAAACTGCGGTTCATATGGATATCATATTTTTTTTAAATAAAACGTGTGCAATCCTTAAAATCTGTGACAAAAATGTTGATTTTCTTTTTATATATATTTTAATGCACTTTTTGTGTCTTATTCTTAACTTTAAAGTGTATATTTCTACAAGAGGAAATAGATATGTAGAAAATTGTTATCAAAAACAATGTCGTAACTAAAAAAAATACAGTACTAAACTAAATCTATAAAACATAAAAAACCAAAAAATATTGTAGGCTCAGTAAGGTATCAGTCCTTTACCGATCTAAATATACAAATCGTTTTAAAAACTTATCATCCGTATCCGTACGCATGTTATAGAACACGCATACCGAGTAAAAAGCGGTAAGGAAATTGACCAAAAATCTATGTATCGAATAACGTACGCATTGAGTTTAATCGGTAGCTAAACACTAGTGTCGACACACCTTAACAATGGCGTGTACAACAGGATTAATACTATTAAATATCCTTTGAAAACTAAAACAGTATACGAGTTATTAAACTAAAAATAAGTCCGTATAAAGCGCTCAGAAAATCGATGTATCGAGTAAAGCACGCAGTTTATCTGTGGCTTAGTACTACTGTGTACACACCTTTAACAATGGCGGCGGTAGAACAGCTGATATTTAATTTCCAACTATGTTCGCCGCGGGGATAGGATTATAGAAATTAATCGGATTAAAATTTTCATCTAGAATTTTTTGTACACTTTTATCTACTTATTTTAATAGATTTATAATTAAAATTAATTATTTGAATATCCGTTAATCCCATAGAGACATCAAAGCCTTTGTAGGATTAACAAGCAAGCTAAATAATTATGAGCTATTCTGATTAATTTTAGGTAGAAATTAATAGTAAATTAGGAATTATTTAGGATTATTTGAAAAAGGACGGACTATCTCTGTTTTCTCAATTGAGTTAAAGTATTATTATAGAAGTTCTTTTTAATATTTTTTGTATCTCGGAAATGTTGAATTTCACCCAGCGTTATAAATTAAATACCTAAATGTCCGGTATAGAAATATTAAATACGGTTCTTAAAAACCTTCAGCGGCCACAATCGTTCCTTTTAAGGGTACTTAAAGTTTCAAAACTGAAAATATACAGAAATCCACAACATCAAAGTGCCATTGAGATTGCGGGCCGGTTTATCGGGCGGTTATTACCGGATTTGTCCGGCCGCAACCGGTTTTGTGGGGTGTCTATGTATTTTCCGGATTATCCTTTCCGTAATGCAGATGAATATGGGACCTGTTTTGTGGTTTTTACACCCTATTTATACGTTTCTTTGCAACCGATAAAATAAATCAAATAAAGTCAGTAGTTTACATACGGAAATTTTAAAATTCTGCAACTTTTTAGTAACTAAGATTTCCATATTTTTTAAGTTTAGTATTTTATTCTATGTCATTTTTATAAGTCAATTTTTTATTTGCAGGAACTAACTATACTTTTGAATTAGGCGAAAAGCTGAGGTGAGTGGATTTAGTTTTAACTATTTATTTTAATTAACGTACCAAAAATTTGTACAGCAGCTATAGGCGCATATTTTTATAGTATACATCGCTCTAGTATTTTTTACCTTATAATTAAAATGCATACTGTACTTAAAAATTTAGTACTGGCCACTTTGGTTCTTAACCTTCTGGAACTAAAGAAAGGTATTTAGTAAAACAAGCTATAAGTAGCCGCACTTTATACCTTTATTAATAATATTAAAAAATCTAAAAGATGTTTAGGAAAGTAAATACAATAAGCAAAAGATACAATTTCATCAGCCTTTGTCTACCACAGTATACGGTCCTCCGCATAGCGCATCCAATGACTTTCCTACTTAAAAAAAATGTATTAAAAATCTAACTGTAAAACCTCTTTGGTGTCTAAACATAATAAAATATTGATTATAGTAAATAGGAAAATTCTTTAGTAATAATTGTGTATGTATACGGTAGCCTTCGTAAATTAATATCGAGATAGGCATCCTTTATAGCCCTAAGTATTTAAACTAATTAAAGCCAGGTATTGCATATTGGGTAGGCACACGTACATTAATTAACTACAAACTAATAACTAAATGACATAAATTCCAATGACGGCAACATGACCTCAAAACATTTTACTTTGAGATATAGCAACACTGACATCAAATATTAAGTCTTGTAACCAGAAAGAAGAATTAATTTTCGTATATGGCAATACTGAAGCATATTTTTTTCACAAAGTAAACTCTTTTATCACCAGTCAGTATCTAAATTAGATGTAAAGTCTAAAGTTTTTAAAGACCTATAAAATCCGTATAGCTAATTATACCTAATCAGTTTAAGCATGTGGTTCGACATATCTGCCTATTAAAAGGGATCAAAATGTCTGGAAGAATGGCCGTCGTTTTATAGCCTTTATTTCCGTACCCTTTTACAAAATCATTGCCCTGTTTTGTTTGAAACCTAATGATTTGTTAATAGGGTATTTAATAATTTAAAAAGTAACTTTTATTTAAAAACTGATTATAATAAAAATAAAAATTATTTACAGAATTTAAAAAAAAAATTAAAATTTAAATCTTTAATGACGTATTCTGATTAACAACAATTCGATTACATAGCAACTAGATTAGTATTTGCGTAAATAGATGTCGCTCTTGTAATATTATCGTAGAAATTGTATCTTATTCATGTATTTATCATAAATTTTATCTTTACGTTTTTCGATAAACATTAAACGACGTCTAAAACACACACAACATTTAAACATGTGTGCATAAAAGATAAAACATTTTGTCACAAACGTCAGTGGCTCTCAAACTTTTAGAAAGATTTTTTAATAAAGCTTTATTTAAAAAAAAACATAATTCCGTGAGATGACAGAATTAAACATTTTAGTCTCATAAACTAGCAATTACACGGCACTAAGAGCGTAGTCAAACATAGTTTTAAAATCCACGCATCTCATAATCTGTGTACTAACGCAGCACAAAGGGTTCTCTGTACAGAAACAAGCGCCGGAAGTATAATATATTAAGTATGTTGATGTAACACAAATTCAGTAGCGGTTTATATAGGCAAAGGGAGGCAAAGTAATATGGCAGGTAAGGGAATTTCATTAGGGAGAAGTCCGAGGTATGGAAATCTCGTAGCGAGCTTAACTAACATTAATTTAAGGTTATAAACGCTGAGCGTGTATATTAAATAAGCCTGTTTTTAGGGTTTAGAAAGAGGATATAATTTTTAGGAGCACATCATAGCAACTAGGGGATTTTAAATAAAAAAGGAATGGTTTCTTACCTAATTCCTATATTCTAATATTCTATATTTTATTATAAATTTGAGTAGTTGAATGTCAGAGGTACCTTGTTATTAAAAGTCTGTACTTTTTATCAATACAGTCCGTGGTTTTTGCTATAAAACTTTATCATAGGACAACTTACAATACAACTTTAAAGGAACAATAGTTCTTGTTCTTGTAACCACTAACCGATCCTAATACTGGAATATTAGAAGAGTTTTAACATCATCTGTATTTGGGTTCGTTATTAAATTATAATCATAATCGTTTTCAACATTGTTTCTTACACATAATAGAATATTCACATCTTCCTTATACTAATGTTAATCTAAGACATGTGACTCAATAACGTGTCGCTTGATATTATTCGCTTGAATGTATATACTAGGATATCAAAGCTTAACCATATACAGAACATGCATTAAGACTTATTAGAACATGCTATGTTCTACATCAACACGCTTGCACGGAGACAAAGCGGCGCGTTAAAAGATCATATCCATTGTGAGAAATGTAGGTCGACAGGGATGCGTGTTTAAAGTTTACGTGAAAGCGGATTAGTCAGTTAATATGACTTTCAAGTTAAAGTCACCTTTAATCCATTTCGAGTAAAAGATTTTACCTTAATTTCACATTACTTATAGTATCTATTGCAATCGTAATTTTACTTTACTTATTTCAAAATTTAGTGAACTGAGAAAAATCTATAAACATAGGTTCAACTTCATTTCTACTTATTTTTGGAATGGATATAGTAATTTTTAGACTAACTAATGTTATCTTTGCCTAAATTTTAAATGAAAATATTCAAATTTAAAGAGATTTACATATTAAATTTTAAATATTAAAAGTTATAACATATCTACACTTCTAAATATTTTTATACGACTCACACTACCGTTGATAATATCCGCCGTGCGCTTGTTCCCTGAACTTCCTGCTCACTCAGAGATTTTACCCAAGAGCGTAATTACAGAGTCGCTTTTCCCCGCCAACACAGTATTTGCATTAATTCACGTTGAAATGTTCAAGTCACAATACTAAAATATGAAAAAAAAATGTTTCATACAAACTTACTGCATTGCAATTGCTCTAGATTTATTTTAAAGAATATATTAGATGAGTTTTGTATGATTTTTCTGTTATTTCATATTAAATTGTCAGTTTCTAAATTATGTACACATTTTTTCTTTTTGTTGCCTCATTTTAGTTTATGAAGATGCTTGATTCTATACTTTTTCTTTTAAATATTGTAAGACTCCAACAATAGACATGGTAAGGGAATGGATCTTAAAATACCAAACTCTACAAAGGAAACGTAGTTACGAAAATAATAAAAGCGTCTACTACGGTTAGGCGATAGTTATCTGGAGTTAATCTTAAAAAGTAAAAAAAACTCAAAAAAGATGTAAACTTTAGGGACAGAAGAACATTCTTTTCTTTTGCGGTCCTTGGTTTATACGTGTGTAATTCTAAGTGTCTTTCAATGTTGATGGAAACTCAAGGAAGAGTTTTAAACAAAAAGGACAATTTGAAATGCAATGCTTTTTTACAAAGATTTGGTTTTAATAATTTTATTTTCAAAATATTGCTATACTTCCTGTTATGCTGAAAGTAATCTTTTTTGTAGCGTAATACCAAATGTTTAAAGAATTGTTTTAAAACCCAAAAATAATGTCAGTTATGTTAGCAATTATGTTCTTGATCTTTTGATAAATTTTTACAAATTTCGTTCAAAGAAATTCCTCTTTGTGCGTTATCACAGTCCCGAGTTATTGTTATCTTTCCTTTGTGCCGATCTGAGGCGAAATTCGTCTATATAATGACAATTTATGTCAAAATAACTTTCAAACCACACAATTAATAAAACAAAACATTTTAACAAACATTTTACCAAACAACTTCCATGATCATGTTAATAAAAGGACAATTTATTTAATTAAATTACAAAATATTGAAATAGAAATTTTACAGTTTTAGAAACACTGGCTAACCAAATTAACGAGTG